>NC_134084.1:27066357-27376031 GCF_000715075.1 Nicotiana tabacum
CGTTATGCTAGGTTTATAACTTGGGTATATGTTTTAGACTGTGTACCCGAGCAGACAACTCGAGTAGAGGAGGGGGCTACGTACCGGGGACCCGCGAGATCGTCCGGCTTTGTAACTTGTCCGGCCTCTTTCTTATTTAAGGTATTGACACTAACAGAATGGGGAGTCTCGACCAGCGAGCTTCTCCCCGGAGGTAAGAAGAGAAGGGTTTCGGCACAGTTTATATACAGTTCAGATAATATCAAAGCGGTAAAAGACAACATTTAGCACGTTATGCCAAAAACATGTAATAAAGATCAGATAATAAAGCCAAATATAACAATTATTCTAAGCTCGAATTCTTGAACCCTGAACCAAAGGTTCTGGGTTCTTCCCCAGCAGGGTCGCCAGAGCTGTCACACCTCCTTTTTGCGCGCCCGCCCCGAAGGGTTGAATGCGCAAGAGAGTTTTTCCAATTTAAGTGACAATATTCGAAATGAGATTATTTAATTAATACAGAGTCGCCACTTGGGAAAGGTTTGGCTTTTGGTGTCCCAAGTCACCGGTTTATCTTGAATCCCAAATCGAGGAAAATATTCGACTTTCCAAATGAAGTTTGCGAACCAGAAATTCTAAGTAAGGAATTCTGTTGACTCGAGGGAAGGTGTTAGGCACCCTCGAATCCCGTGGTTCTAGCACGGTCGCTTAAATTGTTATAATGGCTAGATATCTGATTTATTACATGTTATTACTTATGTGCTTTCATTAAGTTTAAAACCGCTTTTATTATTATTTATTTTTTATGGAATTGCAACATTGTAAAAATGCATTTCGAACCATGTCACAATCAATGCGCCCATGGTTGTTAATACATTCCGACTCCGTTGAGATTTGGATTTGGGTCACATAAATGCGCACCCGAATTTAAGAAGGTAAGATTATTAAAATGCACGCCTGAAGCAATTATCGTATTATTATTTCTGGATAAGGCCGTGGAATTTTGCTAAACGGCTCATCCCGAAGTTTAAGTAATTTTAATTAAACATTTATCGAGGGCCCCGCAATTTGTGCGTTTTATTTGGCGAGGCTCATCTCATTTATTTTTATCAGGATAATCCTAAAGTGCCTACATTTTCTATTAAAATTGTCTCTACAAAAATGAAAGAGAAAAGGTCTTAATTTATTTACATGCTTGAGTTGTTATAGTTGAGTTTCGAATATGATTCGTAAATTCTGAAAAATGATACAAGCAAGGCAGTCCGTTGCCAATATGGGCACAGGCTCACGTATTACTACCTAATTATATTATACTAGGCATGTTCTCAGTTTGTCAAATTAAAAAAAAACTTGGCAATCTAATTTTAATTTAAAACAATTACATGCTGGAATTAACCAATATTATTTAACTAAACAATTTTCTTACAAGTTCCGAAATGGTCTATTCGTTTGATTTTTAACTTAGACGGAGTTACTACACCATTTATTTATTTTTAAGCAATATATAGATAGTTCATCCGTTAAGCTATCGTTGGATGTTCCACTATATATACATTAAATAGCTACATGATTCCGATTTTTGTAAGCTAAATAATTTATATATACAAATAAAATTAAGAATATAATTCAAAATAAATTTAGAACTTCAATTCTTCATTTTTCGTATTCATGCTTCCTGTTTCAGTTTACAATAATCAGCGTGTCAGTTGTGTACCTGATATTGGAAGCAAAAGAAAAGTGAGAGATCCGCAGAAATTCAGTAGCATACAACAACAGCAGTCCCAGCAACTAGTAACAACCAGCGACGAGAAACTTAGTGACAGATTTTAAAATCAAGGCAAAATCCGGAAACAACAACAACCAACGGACAGAAGCAAAGGGAAACTTTTCAGATTTTTGAAAGACTAGTTAGTGTTTAACCCTTAATTTCTCAATCCGTATCTCAGAATATTTGGACTATATATCAGGTGTATATTCTTCTTCTTTTGAATTTCCAGAATGTTTTTCTTTTTGTTTTTCTAAAGTCTTAGTATTTTTTTTTTTTGGAATTTTCTCTCTTAAATTCTTCTCCTCCTAAATCTGATTCAAGACCTCTCTATATATCCACCAACCCATAAATCTTTTAATCAATTAAAATCAACCCATTTTCTCTACCAAACCCATTATCTTCCCACTCATCCCCATTACATTAAATAAATATATCACACCACCCCATTATATTTTGTCCCCCATGCCTAACATAAATAAATACAAGATTCCCCCACTAATTTTTGTCTTGTCACCCCTTTATATTAAACAACTATATCACAACTCACCCCATTTCATTTTGTCCCACATGCTTCATATAAACAATTACAAAATGTACAATTCCTAAACTACCCCTCCGACCCTACTAAAAATTACCAAACTACCCCTGAATGTACTACAAATTACCAAATTACCCATCAGCTATAACACATCAATTAATCAAACTTAACCAAAATATAGGCAATATGATTAATTTCTAACAATGTTCAAACAACAAATTTCATGAACATGATTTCTTCAACATTTCCATAACAAATCACATGAACATGATTTCAACCACAAATCATATGACCACAAATTGAACAACCAAGAACAACTAAAATTTGATTGAACAATATTTTTAGCAACAACAAACCTATTTTCGGATTTAAATAACAACAACAATCAAACAAGTATATTTAGATTTCTAAATTCAATAATATTGAACTTAAAATCAACCATAACAACATTACAACCAACAATTCCTATATCAAACTTAAACAAGATTATGAGACAAATTCAAGAGATAATCATAAATGATAAACAAGAAATCAAACTATACAAATTTCGGATTCAAGATCAACAAACATAATATGAACATGAATTAAATCTAAAAATAAAAACGACGGATTCAAATGATTAAAACCAACATACTTCCTTTATTACAACTAAATTCTTTTAGGCAAATGACAAAACAAAACCTAAGAAGAAACAATTATGAATTTAAACTTGAACTTAACAATATTAACAATTTCCGAAAAATACATAAAATACATGAAACAAATTGAAGAAACAATTAATTAAACTTCAATTTGTATCTAACTAATATTAAACTAACAAATATTCACTTAAACAATAATACAAACATGAAATAAACATGAAAACAACTAATTAAACTTCCATTTTGAAATCTGAAAATTAATTTAACAAACAACACATGAACATGAACTAAAAATTAATTCAAACGATAAACAAAACAAACATTTGTTGATTTTAGATTAGAAAATATCAAAACAAAATACGGACAAAATAAAACTCAAAAACTACTAACCGTATCGAAACGACGAACAAACGACTAACCCAACAACGAACTTGACGAGCCTCGACCAAAGCTCGAACCAACGATGACGAACACGAGCAGACGACGACGAACATGAACCTACGAAGCAATATCGGCAGTTGACAACTGAATCCACGCCGAAGCTATACCGGCAGTTGGCGCAGCAGAAGTGAAGCAGCAAAGGCATCCATGGACGACGAGGTTTCAGTACAGACTCATATGAGAGGTCGACGGACAGCGGAGATGCGACAGCTGGGGATGGGGGCTTCGAACTGGACGATGAGCTTGGCCATGGAAACAGCGGAGATGCGACAGAAGGCGATGGACAGTGACGACGCGACGGAAGGAGCTGGGTTGGGTGGTTGTCGGAACTGTGGTGTTTGGGCGTTACTGGTTTTGGACGAAAGAGAAGGTGACGATGGAGGTGGTGTTTGCTGGATGCTTGGGCCGTGACGATGACGGGGAGGCAGCTGGAGGTGGAAGGGTTCTGTGGTTTTGGACGATGCAGCAGCAATAGCTGCTGCTTGACGATGCTGGACGGGTGGTGATAGAGGCGGAGGGGTCTATTTGGTGGTGAAGCTGGTGGCGACGGGATAGTGACGACGCAGGGGGGAGCTGGTGGTTGACGGGGCTGGTGAATGGCAGCAGCCATGGACGTTGGGGTGTTTGGGAAGTTTTGAGGAAGAAGAAGGAGAATAGGGGGGCGGATGCTTTAGGCATTTTTAGGGTTTTCTTACTTTTTTTTTGTTTTGTGTTGCTTGTAAGATAATAGGGGTGTTGGGTTATGGACTGGGTCGACCCAGTTCGAAATGGACTGGGTCATAGGGAAGGTTGGGCCATTTTTTGGGTCTGTGGCTTGAAATCGAAGAAGAGGCCCAATTCCTACTTTCTTTATATTTTCGCTCTCTTTTCTTCTTTTATTTTTCTAAAACTAAATTATAAAAATACTTAAACTATTATTAAAAACTAAATTAAGTTATAAAAGCGCAAATTAACTCCCAATATCAATTAACGCACAATTAAATAATAATTAAGCATAAAACTGTATATTTGAACATTAAATGCTAAAAATGCAAACGATGCCTATTTTTGTAAATTTTTTTAATTTTTGTAAAACACATCTAATTACTAACAATTGTAGAATTAAATCCTATATGCAAAATGCGACATATTTTTGTATTTTTATTAATTTAGCAAATAAACACGCACAGACAAATACAAATAATTATTCAAAATATCACAAAATTGCACACCAAAGAAAAATCATTTTATTTTTGAATTTTTGGGAGTAATTCTCATATAGGGCAAAAATCACATGCTTACAGCTGCCCCTCTTTGCCCGAAGACACGAAGGGTTTTCGTGCAAAGATAAAGCCAACAAGGAATTGGGGCGTACTCAATAGATTGATAGCCCCAATTCAATGGTTAAACCTAGAGATAGTAATACCCGACTTGAACCTTAATTGCTTGTGCAAATTTGCATACCCAATTGGTCTTGAGAAAGTCAATTCGGGCAAAATCACTCGAACTACCGAGAGGTGTAGAGTGAGTAGAATCGTGCAATGGTTATATCATACTCCCCAAATGTGACAATCTAGTTTTAGACTCAAGAATCCGTCAATTGAATACCTAGGTAAAAGTCACTACCCTAGTGCCTTTTAATCATTTGAACAACTCGCAATAGTTTGACCTTAGCTTTATTTAGTTTAATTGAGCATTGTAGTTTTATAAAATTAGAATTATAAATCAAACCAAAAATGTGTAGAAGTGCAATTAATAGCAAATACACAACTCCGCTTTAGATAGAAATCCGACCCCAATATCTAGCTCCCTGTGGAAATCGATCCCGGCCTTAATCGGGTAAAAGCTGTTTCGACCGCTCTCGCTACTCCATAGTAGTGCAGGGTTGGCCTCGATCACATTTTGGCGTCGTTGCCGGGGAACTAGCGGTTTTGGCTATCTATCTAAATAGTTTTGTGTATTGTTCTTCTTTCCTTCTGTGTTACTAATTTGTTTGAGTCACAACTTCATGTACAAAATGGCAGCAAACTTAAATAATGCATCTCTTGGAGATCTTCCACCAGGGGAGGAAGTAGATGACAATGTTGAAGATGAGGTCCCTATTGTGCCTCAAGGACAAAGGAGAGGCCGCCAAGTCAATGATAATATTCCAGACACTCCCCCACCACCTCCAAGAGTGGCTCCTCGAGTGCTTCCAAATCAGGGCTATTCAAGTGCAATTGTCCCTCCCCGGATTCGGGCGGGCAATTTTCAAATTACTAATGTGATGATGACATTGCTGGAGCAGCGTGGGTATTTCACGGGTGCTTCCACTCAAAATGCTTACAAACATCTCAAGGGGTTTATGGATACCTGTTGGGTGAGCAAGAAAACTAATGTGTTCGAAGATGCACTTCGGTTGAGGCTCTTCCCATTCCCACTTAGAGGGAAGACATTAGATTGGCTTGAGCGACTTCCCAACCATTCCATCACTACTTGGGATGAGTTGGCGGACAAGTTTATTGCAAAAATTTTCTCACCGGGGCATATGACTGCATTGAGAGATGAGATATTGGCCTTCAAGCAGGAGCCCACCGAACCTTTGCATGAGATTTAGGAGCGTTATAGAACAATGGTGAAGGAATGCCCCAACAATGATATAACTGAGGCTATGATCCAACAGATTTTCTACCGGGGCATTAACACAACAAACCAATGCATAGTGAACCAACTTGTTGGGGGCAACTTTATGAAGTTGTCTTATGATGAGGCTTGTGACATTCTTGACGAGATGGTTGACACTTCTTCTACGTGGCAAAGTAGAGCCAATGTGCCCCAGGGTGACCCCCACGGTCACTCATTTGCACAAGGAGTTACATGATCATGGGCAGGCTATAGCTGAGTTGACAACTACTATGAACCAACTAGCAAAGGCACAGTTGCAACAAGTTCAAAATCTTCGCCAAGTGAATGCTATGGAGGGTATCAACATACTTGTCAACAAAAGAAGGCAAAGAGGTCAACAGAATCAAGGGAATTCGGAGCAATTTGACAATGATTGTGGTGGATTTCAAGATGATGGTTACGATGGACAGAGTGAAGAGGTGCAATACGTAACAATTATCAAGGCCAAATGGGCAATTCTTCCAACCAACAACAATGGAGACGCCAAGTCAATTGGGGCAATCAACAATAACAAGGCAGTGGTAATTGGGGGAACAACAACCAAAACAAAAACTAGGGTAATCAGAACAACAATCAAAACAATCAAGGAAATTGGAATGGTAACAACAATCAAGGTGGATGGAATAATGGAAACCAAGGAAATCGGGGGCAAGGCTTTCAAAGGCCCCCAATGTACCAACAACCAAACAATCCATCCCAAGGTCCTAGTTCTTCTAGCAATGATATGGGGAGACATCGCCGTACAATACTACGGGGTGTAACATCGTCATAATACTGCGGAGTGTAACAATAGGGATGGACTATGATATTGACAGATGATTATATGGAGGGGTCGGGTTGCGCGCCGCAATAGATTTCTTAAAGTTTATATTGTGGGTTCGGGTTGCACGCTGCAACATATTGATACAAGTTATATTTGTTGTGATTGTTGGTTCGGCCTCGGTTGTTGAGATGAGTTATATAACTGGTTATTCAGGACTCTCTGCTGGTTGATTTGAGTTTTTTTGATATGGGTTACCTGCTTTACTTCTATTCTTGTTTTTTCGGTTATTTATTATTATTATTATTATTGCGTACATGTTAATGCAAGTGGTCCGCCTTAGCCTCGTCACTACTTCGTCGAAGCTAGGCTCGACACTTACAGAGTACATGGGGTCGGTTGTACTCATACTACACTCTGCACTTCTTGTGCAGATACTAGAGTTGGTACCAGCGACGTACTGTACACTTGCTCGGATCTAGCTACCCAGAAGAGACTTGAGGTATAGCTGCACAACGTCCGCAGCTGTGAAGTCCCCTTCTACTTCTTTTAGTTGTTCATTTGTTTCAGACAATTATGTTTATTTCAAATCATTATCTGTAGTATCATAGACGCTCATGTATTTGTGATATCAGATCGGGGATTGTATTTGAATTTCATCACTTATTAGTTTAGTTACCTTTTTCAGATTATTAAGTTTTTCCCTTATTGTCATCGTATTGAAACTTGTTAAGAATGATTAATAATTACATCTAACGTTGACTTGTCTAGCAAGTGAAATGTTAGGCGTCATCACGTTCCCCAAGGTAGAAATTCCGAGTCGCTACAGGTTTCAAGTAAAACACTCTGAAGCTTTTGCTATATATTATAAAATATAGAAACAGACTTCACTACTCACTAGTCAACATAGAGATTGTGGATAAGATATAATGAACATTTTTTGGGGGACAAAAATTGATTTTCAAGCCGGCAACATGGGAAAATGCCAGATGAAATAAGAATAAACTATCGGTTAATTATTATCTATAGTGCCATACGTGTTTGGTTAATGTTCTTCTTTGGAATTTCTAGTAACTAGTAGTAGCTATAATCTTAAAGTCCTGTTAATATCTTATTTTTATAAATTTGTTGCTCCGCCACTTTATCCGTTTTCAAATATAATATCGATAAACTTGTAGGATAATAAGGTAACAAGTTGATGGTTCCAATTCAAACATGGTAATAATATTTTAAAACAAGGTTCAAGATATTAAGTAGTTAAATTTTGGTTTAATTTGTTACAAGTGAGTTCTTGATCAAAGAATTAAGCATTAATCCTACATAAATGGCAATATAAAAACATAAAACATTAAGAAACCAAGGAAGGAATAATGAAGTGCATTATTTATTATTCCTTAAACTATTTTTCTTGCACCAAATATTTGCGGAACATATTATCATCCTAAATATATTAAACGACTGCTTTTCGTGTTGTACTTTGAATTTCTCATGTTGTATAGTTGAACAATATTTTTAATGTATAATTTTCATCGACCGAATTTCGTGAAACTAGCAGGGACCAATTTTTTTATATTCTGCTAATTTCCCATAAATTATTATTTTTTAGTATCAGAAAAACTTTCTAACCAAATATTAGCCAAAATTAGGCAGATTTATGTAACCTCCCAAATTGTGTATATGGTGTAATAAGAAAATTGGACTAATAGTTATTAAATATATGACATGATTTGTGTATAATTTTTTTTAATCGTCTAATAGTGATTAATTAATACATATTTGGTCATTTAATTATAACAAGTTAGTAATATGACTTAATATAAACATCGGAGTGCCTAAAGAATTTTTGGAGATCAAGTCACTCTTTTCCTGTTAATATGAAGTCCAAAATCTCAAACTGTTAGAAAAAAGGTGTATTTTGTGGTCATAACAAATTCAATAGTGCTTCACCTTTAGCAGTGTGAATTATTAGTAGGAATACGACAACATTGGCAGATTTCTTGATCCCTTTAGAGTCCCCGTTGAAGTTAGTTTTTCTTAAAATATACCTTTTTTTTTGTTAGTATCCAATATTTACATTGAAACTTAAAAATTAATTTATATTCGTATTACGTATAATCCATTAAAAGGGAGTGTATATTTTTAAAGCCTGCACTCGAAATCTCTAGTTAATTAACATGGTGGTGAGATCATATGCATTTTCCATAATTGTTGATGGCATGTTAAATTTAGCTAATAACCACCCCTATCCCCTCTTCTCCCCTGTTTTACCTGAAAAAAACATAGCAGTACTATCTTCTTTTTTAGTTTTCTTGCCCTCTATAAATTTGCACAGTCTTAGCCAATTCCCTTCTTAGATTATCTCTCTCCTCTTCTTTCTTACACATAGTTCCATCTTCCATGTTCCAAAAAGCCAGTACACACACCTAATTTCTCTTCTTCATCTTTCTAGTGTCTTCTTGTTTACTTCTTTAATTTGTGTTTGAAGTGGAAATTCAAGAAAAAACAATTAAGTAAGTTAGTTAGTTAGAGAAGTGGTAATGGAAGGAGGAGTAGCTCATGGAGCAGATGCAACAGCTTTTAAAGAATGTTTAGCTCTTTCTTACAAAAATCCTTATGTTCTTCGCCTTGCTTTCTCTGCTGGAATTGGTGGCCTTCTCTTTGGCTATGATACAGGTCTCGATCTCTTTCTATATATATTTACGGATTTAAGTTATATATACTGACCATGACCGTTGTAAAAAATTTCTTACTCTATCAGTGAATCTTGACATGTTATATATGGAAGATTATTTAGTATTTGTATAGAAAATTGCCTACAATTATCTTGGTAGTATAAATATTTTTACATAATTCGCGCGTAGAACTTATACTTTATATATTTATATATATATTTAACTTATATATAGTGAAAGTATTAAATTACACTATCTCATGCATCAACGTACTTTTACCTGTCATAACAAGGTTATGTACTTTATCTTTTGTTATTTTATAAAATATGCTATGAATAATTATATGTTGTGAGTTCTCGGGACCTCGTGCATAATTAGAGCTTAGTGCATCGGTCTGTCCTTTCTTTATTAAAAA
Source organism: Nicotiana tabacum (assembly GCF_000715075.1). Classification (NCBI taxonomy): domain Eukaryota; kingdom Viridiplantae; phylum Streptophyta; class Magnoliopsida; order Solanales; family Solanaceae; genus Nicotiana; species Nicotiana tabacum. The sequence continues at coordinate 27,076,212 of NC_134084.1, forward strand.
TTTTATATTGTCAATGAATAGAAGTTAAACTCTTTTAGCCGTATTACTTAGACTAATTTTTTCCCCCTTTAATTTCCATTAATTCCAACTAAACAAACTTATTTGAGTGTCTCAAGTTCTTGGTGTTGTTTTGTGGAGTATAGGAGTCATATCAGGAGCTCTGCTTTATATTAGGGATGACTTCAAAGATGTTGATAGGAATACCGTTTTACAGGTTTGCACACAACAATTATCCTTCTATATTTTCTTTTTCCTTGTTTACGTCATAATTTCAATAGTTCACACTGTTATTATATTGACGGAAACATTTATTTATATATATATTTGCATTAAAAATACCCTCTTATTGTTGCTTATATGAGAAAAATAAAATTGAGGGGTTTAACATATGGTTTTTGGTAGTTTAGGGACCCTTTCATTAATTTGGATTAGAAAGACAGATTTCCATCAATTTAGTTTGTGATTTTATAGTTCCATGCCAGGGTCCATATCCAACAAATTTGTCGATTAAACTACGTTGTTCTTACAGTAAAAATTATACAAATTAGCCACTTTTCGGTCCAATTTTTGGAAAATAGCTCATATTTGAAAATTCATCGAAAAGTAGCTATTTTTAATGTGAAAACACCGTGACATTGTCATGGAATTAGAACTTGAACAAGTGAAAAATCCATAATATTCGGAATACTGGTTTTTGAAATCCATCAAAGCTAAAGAAAAAAAAGTGAAACTCCATGATAGTGGATTAGTGGGATAGATTTCGTTCAGGATATTGCCATGGAATTGCACCATTTTAGGATTCGAAATCCATGATATTGTCATGGATTTCAAAATTGGCTAATTTTGAGTGACTTTTGAATATGTGGCTATTTTTTAACTTTACCCGTTTTTACAAGATTAAAATTTTCTTTTTCCTCTCGAAAAAAACAGTTATTATCAATCGTTTTCTGCTATAACTATGTGACACATGTATCAAGTAGCTGGACCATTCATTTATTGTCTTCACCTGAACTTGCTTAGATCCAATATAAACCTTGACTCCTATAGATACCTAATTTTTAACCCTCACATGTTTTTTCTTCCAATAATTTCATTAAATACTTAATTTTATTTTTAAAATTGAGACTTTTAGCTTTCAAATTCTGTTGGTTAGAATTGGTTTAACAAAATTATTTTTCGAAAAAATAAAATAAGATATGTTGCTTTAAAGTTCTTGTTATTTTCATAGACGAATTCTCAACAGAGACGATTCACATTCTCAAATGTCTCATTTTCCAGAATTCTAGCCTCTCAAATTTCCTCTGTTTATTAGTATTACAAACCCCTCCTAGTGGTTTGAAAAAAAATGGATTACTCTTCTAATTATACATTTTAATTTATTTGCATTTCTCAAAACCACATACTCCACACCCACAAATTTTAGGTTTATTGTCTTATTTTAACATGACCACTTAGGAATAAACTACCCATATCACATGTTTACACTAAACTATATTGATTTTTCATGGTTACATAAAAAATATAATGTGAAAATTAATTAACCATGGAATTAAGTGATAAAAGTATAAGTAGAAGACACATATCATGTATTCATTTGCTTGATATAAACACCTAATATAAATAAATTTTGATCTTTAAACAAATAGTCGACCGGATTCATATATTGATTACTTTTAGCCGGTATACATAGATTATGCTCTGTTTATATAGAGTTATACACATATAAATAGATTATACATATATACAATATATCTGCAGTCTTTTTCAAAATTAAGCGGTTGGGTTGAAGGCTATTTATGTTAAAAGGGCAGCCCAGTGCACTAAGCTCCCACTATGCGTAGGGTCCAGGGAAGAATCGGAATACAAGGGTCTATTGTACGCAACCTTATCCTGCATTTCTGCAAGAGGCTATTTCCACGGGTCGAACCCGTGACCTTCTGGTCACATGGCACCAAATTTTTGGTCAACATAACACTAAAAATTGCTAATTATGCATGGCTTTAATTTAATTTATAGGAATCTATAGTGAGCATGGCAGTGGCTGGAGCAATAATAGGAGCAGCAATTGGTGGATGGTTGAATGACAAATTTGGAAGGAGAACTGCTATACTCATAGCTGATTTCCTCTTTTTTGTTGGAGCTGTGATTATGGCATCAGCAGTGAATTCAGCACTTCTTATTGTTGGTAGAATTTTTGTTGGACTTGGTGTTGGAATGGCATCAATGACTGCTCCTTTGTACATATCAGAAGCTTCTCCTGCTAAAATTAGAGGTGCTCTTGTTAGCACTAATGGATTTCTCATTACTGGTGGCCAATTCTTGTCTTACCTTATTAACCTTGCTTTTACCAAGGTATGCAACTCTTAATTCTTTTGTGATTTTTGTATAAATAGCCAGTCGAATTCACCATTTACTTTTCTTAGCTGGTATACTCTGTTATACATAGTTGTACACATATTATGCATGGGTTTTACTTATATTTACATCTGCATGCTATTTTTAGTTTAAGCAGTTGGCTGGACGGCTATTCTCCAATAATGTACATGTATATAATAATATTTGCTGCTTGTAATTAGGCACCAGGGACCTGGAGATGGATGCTTGGAGTAGCAGGATTGCCAGCCCTCCTCCAATTCATACTAATGCTTCTCCTTCCTGAATCGCCTCGTTGGCTTTATCGCAAGGTTAATTTCATGCATTTAACTTATATATACTAACAATATAAAGAATTTTACACTACCAGCATATTTAACTTGTTATAGAAAGTTATTTAGTGCGACAAATAAGTTGTTGGAGGTAATCTTAACCTGATGGTGTAAAACTATTGTATACCGTCAGTAAACATAAGTTAAACTCTCATTTAATTCTTTCTTCTATGAACAAAACAAGATATTGTTTCCACCAATTATGATAGAGCCAAACCTTTCTATAACGATCATCCTCTATAATACTTCACTATAATGGCCACGTTTTCTTTGAATATTATGTCATAATATAAGTTCTCTATAGAAACACTTCACTATAACAACCAAAAAATTTCGGAACAAACGATATTGTTATAGAGAGGTTTGATTGTATTTCACATTCAATACAATAATGCAGTAATTGCAAATGTTTTCTTGGAAAAAACAGGGGAGGCAAGAGGAAGCCAAAGCAATACTAAGGAAGATATATTCACCTGAGCAAGTTGAAGTTGAAATTCAAGCTCTTAAAGAATCAGTAGACAAAGAAATTGAAGAAAACAAAGCATCTGAGGGTATCAATCTCTTCAAGTTATGCCAGACGAAAACAGTTCGTCGTGGACTAATAGCTGGAGTTGGTCTTCAAATTTTCCAGCAATTTGTTGGAATAAACACTGTTATGTATTACAGTCCTAGTATCATTCAACTAGCTGGAATTGCCTCGAACCGGACAGCTCTCCTTCTATCGCTTGTCACAGCCGGGCTAAACGCTTTTGGCTCGATTATTAGTATATATTTCATAGACAGGACTGGGAGGAAGAAACTTCTTGTGATTAGCTTGTTTGGTGTTATGATTTCTCTAGGGTTTTTGTCAGCAGTTTTCTATGAGGCTACTTCAACTTCACCAGCAGTTAGTATGGCTGAGACATCTCATTTTGCAGCATCATTTACTTGTCCTGCTTACCATAATGCTGGTTCTGCTACTTCCTGGGATTGTACTAGGTGCCTTAAAGCTTCTCCTGATTGTGGCTTTTGTGCTTCACCTCAAAATAAGGTAATAATGACATCTTATATGCTTCATATTATCTCTGTTTTAAGGTTTTTTTGGCACACCTCCTAAGAAGATATTGAAGAATTAACCTAAATAGCCGCTCACTTGACCGTTTAATCTAAATATAGTCGATGGACGTATAATATATGTATAATTCATGTATAATATGTTTATAGTCGTGTATGATCAATGTATAATCTATGTATACCGGTTACGAAAAGAAAACAATGAATCCAACTGGCTATTTGTGTAAAAATCCCAAATATTCAATAGCCTTAATCATTAGAGTATTTATATGAAATACCCTTTATCTGTCTTTTAATGGTCTCATTTAGTTAACACTATATTTTGGAGAGAAAATAATAAATGCTTCTTGTTTTTCTAAAACTTCAAACATTTTCAAACAAATTCAATTTGCCAAAACGACTAAATATTTGAGATTGAAGGGAGCAAATTTTTGTTTCAACAGCCATTATATTTTTCTTTTATGCCTACATGAAAGTGATAAGTAATGCATCTTACCATGCTTTAAGATCGAGCCCAACACTCTCCTATGTTCTCTTTGATAACGTGTTATGACATTATATAATAGCCATAAACGGAATGTCTATACTATCTTGATATTCAATACTAATATAATATTGCAAGTATATATCTATCAAAGGTATGTTTAATATTTTTTTTCTTTGTTGTAGTTGCTACCTGGGGCATGTCTCATCTCAAATGATACTATTAAGGATGCTTGTCATGATCAAGATAGGTTATGGTACACAAGAGGATGCCCTAGTAGATATGGATGGCTAGCCCTACTCGGGCTAGCGCTATACATCATATTTTTTTCTCCGGGAATGGGTACCGTTCCATGGATCGTTAACTCGGAGATATACCCTTTAAGATTCAGAGGAGTTTGTGGAGGAATAGCTGCAACAGCAAACTGGATTTCAAATCTCATTGTAGCACAATCTTTCTTGTCATTGACACATGCTATTGGAACATCATGGACATTTCTTGTATTTGGAGTTCTCTCTGTTATAGCCCTATTTTTTGTCCTGATTTGTGTTCCAGAAACTAAGGGACTTCCAATTGAGGAAATTGAGAAGATTTTGGAGAGAAGAGGTCTACATTTGATGTTTTGGAAGAAAAGGGCTAAAGAGAAGAATGGTGGAGAAGTTGATGGAAAGAAAGAAGTGGGAGGAGATGTATGAAGAAATGAAAAAACATAGATAGCTTTGATTTGAATTGGAAATCCTTTAATTAGTTTATGCTAGTGTTTGATAGGATTTCCAATTATTTAAGATAAATAATTATTAATATATAATACGGATGATTAGATGAAGTTGGATTATTGATAAGAACTTTCTCCAAGAAAGCTTATTAGGCTCCAGACTTGCTTTGGTTGAAGTGTGTGACCATCTCATCTAAGAACTTAAGTTGTTATAGAGATCGCACTTCTATTACTTAACTATGTCTTCACCAGGTTTTTCCACTTTCTTCTGTTAATAATTAATTTATTTCATGCTAGTTCCCAAGTTAATTCTGTCTTTTGTGAATTTAGGAAAGAAAAAAAAAAGAATCTTTGAAAGTACAATATGCTAGTTACAATTTGGACTGATCAATTGCAACATAAAGAGAACTTTAGTTAAAAATTAAATGAGTATGAATTGGAATAAGAAAAGGCACACATTCTCCATCATGCATCCTAACATTAGGTAGTTGTGTCAAATCTCCAATAAACCTTTGCAAATGGACATGGTCCTTTTCATCTCATAAACATTTATAGATTCATGTCATGGCTGGGGCTTACGCCGCTTACCTCTTCATTACTGTTCTTCTATTCAAATATGTTGAATTTATTTTTGAGATGAGGGTCTTTTAAAAATAATCTTTTACTTTTTACCGATCTCACAATATAGGAATACACGAAATATATTATTGTTGTTGTAATATGTTATGGGTGGGGCTTGTATGCAAATTCCCGCAAACCGTCTCTTTACAAAACCTTTCTTCTTATATTACACTAATTTTCCATTTGTCTTAACGTGCTCCCGTAAAAATATGTCTTGAAGTAGGGACTTTGTAACGGTTAGTTTATATATATAAATCATCTCCTGTCAAACGGGTGTAATTAGGATGTATTACTACCCGTGGAACCTCTAAAATATAAATCTATCACCGTCCCAGTTCATGTGATACTTTACCTTTTCAGTCAATACAAAAAAGAATACTATCATTCTATATTTAGTAAAAATTTAACACTAAAATATTTGTTTACGCTTAATAAAATAATTTATAATCACACAAATATCAATAGCTTATTTTTCACCACAAATTTTAAAAGTACATTCTTTTATAAACTCTGTGCCAAAATACTATTACATAAATTGGGACAATTGACGTGCTCCTTCTAATCAGTCATTGCACACATTCGCACCCATAAACAACTACGCACTCATATGTTTTATTTTTTTTTAAAGATTAAGACGTATGAATTTAAATACACATCTGAATATGTGCATTAAGATTAAGACATCTGAATCTGAATCCCAGGGGCTGCTCAATAAGCTTGGTGGCCTAAAGTCAAACTTTGATGTGAGGCCCTTTTAAAACAATCATATATATTTTTAGTTGAAGTAGATTTTTCTAGTTTTTTGAGAATAAAATTATTTGAAATTTTTCGCATAAAACCATTTAGTCTCTCATGTGCAGTATGATCTTAAATAATAGAACATGATTCAAGAAGTTGATAACTTTGTACTAAAAGAACTTTTTGAGGTTTCAATATACTCGTTGCAATGATGAAAACCTGAGGAAAAAAATAGAGTTTAAAAGTGTATTATATATTTTCTAATGATTAATGTAATCCTTTTTTATATAAAATATTTTACTTTTCTACTTTGAAATACTTAATATTTTCTTCAAAAGATTTGGGGCCTCACGAGAAGAGTTGTTGTGGGATGGATAGCATATCTCCTTCTTTAATCGGAAATATTCGGTTTCAGAAAAAGATCTCTTATAAGGAACAGTTCCCACTTTAATGGATTTTACACGGTATGAATTTGAATTAATCATTGTCCCAAATTAAATATTGGACATCAAATAAGAATTGGGAAACAAAAATTGGGGCCCCCAAAATTCTGGGGCCAAAAGCCACCGCTTTAGTGGCTTTTAAGACATTTGAATTTGAATACACATCTGAATATTAAGATGTGTTTTAAGATTTGAATACTAAATGATTAAGACTGTTTGTTTTTTAAACATCTAAATATATAGAATTTATCTTTATTTGAAAATTAATAAACATAAATTCAAATAAAATACTAATTAATTTAATATTCTAGGTATTAGTTAGTTGTGATTGGTAGCGATAACGATTATGGTTTGCTGGTGGTGATGACTAACAGTGGTGCTTGTGAATGCCGACTAGAAGCGACTGGTGGTAGTTTTGATTGATGGTGGTGGTTCTGTATAGTAGCTAGTGGTAATTGATAATGATGGCGATTATGGTTGAGGATGGTGATGGTGGGTCATGGGTGGTAATAATTAATAATAGTGGGTGGTGATGGTAGTTGTGATTGAGGAAGGTGGTGGTAGTTTATAATGGTGGGCAGTATCGGGCTATGTTGTTAATGGTGATGGGTTGGTTAGTTGTGGTAGTTGAGGTTGATGAGTTTGTGGTTGTGGTTGAAAATAATAGTGGCGGGAATAGTGGGGATGGTAGGTGGTAGTTGTCAATAATGGTGGCGGCTTGGTGGTGGTAGTCAGAGGCGAACTCAGGATTTAAGCATAACGGGGGCACCATTATCTTTAGTATGTCAATCACCAGCGATAAAGTTCGGGTGTAACTCTTTGAAATGACTATGATAATTTATCATCAAAATAAAAACATCAATATTATCAAATACCATTAACTTGATACTAATATAACAAAAGTACATTGTCCACTTATAGTTGAACTCGACGCGCTTTCATGTTTTGAAAACGGTCAATAATAGCATCATTGCTTATATTTACAAATACTTCCTTCTCAAAGTAACAGACTAAACAATTATTTAAAAATGCATCACTAATACTACTACACAATTCATCTTTGATGTACTTCATGGATGAGAGTGCTCTTTCCACCGTTGCAGTTGCGACAGGTAAAATTAAAGTCAACTTCACAAGCAAATAAACAAGTGAATAAGTATCCACAAGATTTGCCTCAACCAATGCTTTTGTCAAATCACCAATTCCTTTCAAATCAGAGAACCTAGGGTCACCATGTTGCATGTTCCATATGAAAGTGTCAAGTTGGCGACTAAGATCTCGAAGCTTCAATTCACCAAACTCATCGGGATAATGCTTGGCCAATGTTATTATTCTTTCCTTATCAAAATTAGCAAATGAATTAATCGGATTCAAGCTAGCCATACCAAGAAGCAGGTTACTACTCACAACATCAAAACAACTATTAAGCTCCAGAAGTTGCAAATCAATCACGATATAAAAAAGTTCAACACGTAAGTGATGTGAATAAGTAACACTAGAAGCCTACGCTTCGACTTTCCAGGAATATAGAATTCTTCCATCTTAGGCACCAAAATATCATGTTTTGCACAAAATAAATATACTTCATCCATCAATGGTTCACATCCTTTATCTCTCATTTCTTGCAACCATTCCTTTGTGATATCAAGAAATATCATGGCATTGACAATATCTTGATCTTTCTTCTGTAAAGCTTTGCTCAACTCGTTTGACATTATCAACACTTTCAACATTAAGTGAAGCAAGAAAACAAATTCAAATACTTTAATTTTACTGAAAAAAGTTTCGTCTTGCAACTTATCATTAACATCACTGTCACATTCAATCACCCCAAACACATGAACAATAGAAGAAAATAAAATAACAAAGTTATCTAATATTTTACAATGTGATCCCCAACGAGTGTCACCTGGCCTTTGAAATCCTCGCTCTTGATTTAATCCTTTTCCACTTTGAACTTCACCACTCTCCAACAATTGCTCCAACAATTCTGTTTGATGATCCCAAAGTTGATCTCTACGCTTAAAAGAAACTCCAATTACATTCAACACGTTAGTAACTATAGCAAAGAAAGTCTCTAACTCCTTGTGTTTTTTAGCAACAGCTACAAGCGTCAACTGTAATTGATGTGCAAAACAATGAGCTGAATATGCCGATGGAGTTTCTTGCAAAATTAAAGCTTTAAGACCATTCATCTTTCCCTGCATATCACTAGCCCCATCATAGCCTTGTCCACGTATTTTGGATGGACTTAATGAGTGTTTTATTAGCAAAGAAAGTACTGCTTCTTTCAACAACTTTGCAGATGTATCACTAACACGAACAAGGCTAATAAATGGCTCGTTCACTTGGCCTTTTTTGTCAATATACCGCAAAGTGAGGGTCATTTGTTCATGATGTGAAATATCCTTGGACTCATCAACTAATATCCCAAAATAATCTCCATCCAAGTCATCAATTATAGCTTTCACGGTCTCTTGTGCACAAGCACTCACAATATCCTTTTGAATTTTTGGCGAAGTCATCATATCATTTTTTGGAGCATGTTTTAATATAATTCTATCTATATCTGGAAGACTATTTCCAAGCCATTCCAAAAGCCCTAGAAAAAGGCCTTTGTTTGTTGATGATTCACTTTCATCGTGACCACGAAAAGACAATCCAAAGTTCAAAAGAAACCTTGCAACATCGATTGAGACATTTAAACGAATTAGATATTCAGTTTTTTGTTGATCAGATTGCTTTTCAAAATCAGCTTGAATTGATTGAGATTGATTTGACAAGTCTAGCATATTGTTGAAACACTTATGGTGGAGATTATTTACTTCACCAACATGTAGACCAAGTCTTTCGATTCCTTTATTCCAAGCCTTAAAGCCGGTTTTTGTGAAAGAGTCACTTGTGCTTCCATGAACGTAATCATTTTTGAATAAATAACAACATAAACAAAATGCGGCATCTTTCTTCACACTATACTCTAACCATCTAGAATGCGAACCTTTAAACCAACCCGGACTAAATTGGCGCATTTTCTTCCCAAATAAAGCTTTAGGAAATTTGTGATCAATTGGTTGGCAAGGCCCTCTTTGGATGTAGTGTCTTCTCATTTCATCCTGTATTCTAGAGCTATATCTAATGGATATTCTCTCTCCGGGGTCAGTATTAAGTGATTTCACGTCAAACTCCTCTACAAGATGGGAGAAATTGTCTCTAAAACTAGAACTTGATGGAGATGAATTAAACCTCGTCAAAAATATGTCCATCTCAATTCACATCAACAGAACTTCCTACAAAGCAACAATGCCAAGCAAAATAACATTTTTAATATGATTAATCACACTCCTTATATTAATACTAAAATAGAAATAATATTTTCAAATATTTCACTTCACTTCACTTAACTAAAACAATATTTCAAATAGCATTAGCACAAATCTTCAAATACCTATGAAATTAATGTAACAACAACAACAACAACGACGACGACCCAGTATAATTCCACAAGTGGGGTCTGGGGAGGGTAATATGTACGCAGACCTTACCCCTACCCCGAAGGGTAGAGAGGGTGTTTCCAGGAGACCCTCGGCTCAAAAAAGCAATAGGAGATGATATATTAGTACCATAAAAATGCGTAATAAAAATAACAACAATATATAAGAGATATGAAATATGAAATACAGGATACGAAATACGAAATACGAAATAGATGGCTGGTATAGTACAACTAGAAGGTAAAACCCTGCATCAATAGACGACCAATGACATTCCTAGTCTAACTCCTAACTAGATAGTCTCCCTCTATTGTGCTGTAGAAATATTCACACTCTCCCCTAACCTACAACCTTAATGCTCGACCTCCATAATTCCCTATCAAGGGTCATGTCCTCAGTAATCCTAAGTCGCGCCATGTCCTGTCTGATCACCTCTCCCCAATAATTCTTAGGTCTCCCTCTACCTATCCGCGTGCCCACTACAGCCAGTCGCTCACACCTCCTCACCGGTGCATCAGTGCTCCTCCTCTGAATGTGCCCGAACCATCTGAGTCTTACTTCCCGCATCTTGTCTTCCATGGGGGCCACACCCACCTTCTCTCGAATATCTGCATTCCTAATCTTATCCATCCTTGTATGCCCGCACATCCACCTCAATATCCTCATCTCTGCTACTTTCATCTTTTGGGTGTGTGAGTTCTTTACCGGCCAACATTCAGTTCCATACAACATGGCAGGCCTAACCACTGCTCTATAAAACTTACCTTTTAGTAACGGTGGCACTTTCTTGTCACACAAGACTCCCAACGCTAACCTCCACTTCATCCACCCCACCCCTATACGGTGTGTGACATCCTCGTCAATCTCCCCGATCCACTGAATAACCGATCCAAGGTACTTGAAACTACCTCTCTTGGGAATTACTTGAGAGTCAAGCCTCACTTCAACTCCCGCTTCCGTCGGCTCAACTCCAAATTCGCACTCGAGGTATTCCGTCTTCGTCCTACTCAACTTGAAACCTTTAGACTCAAGAGCATGTCTCCAAATCTCTAGCCTCTCGTTGATGCCGCCTCTTGTCTCGTCAATTAGAATAATGTCATCAGCAAATATCATGCACCATGGAACCTCCCCTTGAATATGATAAGTCAGTGCATCCATCACCAGGGCAAATAGGAATGGGCTGAGCGCAGACCCTTGGTGCAACCCCGTAATAACTGGAAAGTGTTCATAGTCGCCTCCTACTGTCCTAACCCGAGTCTTAGCTCCATCATACATGTCTTTAATCACCCTAATATAGTTACTCGGGACCCCTTTATCCTCTAAGCAGCTCCATAAGACCTTCCTAGGAACCTTATCGTACGCTTTCTCCAGATTAATAAACACCATGTGGAGATCCTTCTTCTTATCTCTGTACTGTTCCACCATCCTTCTAATAAGGTGGATAGCTTCTGTGGTAGATCGTCCCGGCATGAACCCGAACTGATTGTCTGAAATAGACACCGTCCTTCGCACTCTCATTTCTACCACTCTCTCCCAAACTTTCATGGTATGACTTAGTAATTTGATGCCCCTATAGTTGTTACAGCTCTGGACATCACCTTTGTTCTTATACAACGGGGCCATTGTACTCTACCTTCACTCTTCAGGCATTCTATTAGTCTTGAATATAACACTAAACAATGCAGTAAGTCATTCCAAGCCTGCTCTACCCACACACCTCCACAGTTCAACTGAAATTTCGTCTGGTCCGGTAGCTCTGCCCCTTCTCATCTTACGCATTGCCTCCACACACCTCATGAAATTAATGTATTAAGATAAAATAATTAGGGATATTTTGATTAAAGTTATTCTCGAAATCCAAATACAACTTGGTTTCAAATCGTCCACTTCACTTCACTAAAACAATATTTCAAATAGCATTAGCACAAATCTTCAAATACCTATGAAATTAATGTATTAAGATAAAATAATTAGGGATATTTTGATTGGGGAAGAACGTAAGTCAATAAATCTGCCCATAAGTCATAATCAATCTGGGTCAATTGCTAATTTAGGTCAAAATCACAAAAATCAAAAAAGCAATATTTGTAAAAAGAAGAAAAACTTACTCAAATAATCACAGATTTGAAGAAGAGGCTCCCTCACCTAATAAGGGATTGATTCGAATTCAAAGGGATGCAAAGAAATGAAGAAGTGAATGACGGAAAGTTGGAAAGGAAAGTTGAAATTGAAGCAGAGAGGGTTTGTTTTAGTGTTTAAGACTTTCAGATGGATACTAAGTAATAAAGTAAATAAGTAATTAAATAATCATTCAATTTTAAAAAGTAAAAATAAAATAATATGGATTTCTGAACCCCAGATTAGAACCTGGGTCGTTAAGCAAAAAAGGGTAGCTACTCCCACAAACCAAGTCTTATGTCCAGTCTTTGTGACTGACGGGGCCGCATAAAATATTTAGAGGGGTCCTCCCTGTATTAATATATATACACAATATTTTTATCGAGGCTAACGGGTGTCAGTGACCCCCCACCCCCTAGCATAGGTCCGCCCCTGGTGGTAGTGATGGTGGTTGAGTATGGTGGTGGTGGGTGACATGGTGATAGACTGATAGTTGATAATAGTAGGCGGTAGTGGAAAACGATAATTAATACGGTTGATAGTATCTTAATGAAATTAAGTCTTTGTTATAGATCTTAACCATACAGACATATTAAGACTCATTAAGTGGTTGTGAAGTAAAAAAATAAATACACTTAATGATTAAGATTTAAATAATTAAGATTCAGACTTTAATAACAAACGAACTTAATATCTAAAATCTGAATGATTAAGATTCAAACTTGTATTAAGAGCAAACAAACGAGGCCTACATGTAACACAGTTTTATTGTGGACCTATGAGTGTAGAAGAAGTGCCAAATGACAATCACTACTCAAACAACCTGTCTCATGATGATTAACTACCATACAGCATCAACTTCAGTCAAACTGGGAAAGAGAAAGCATTTGTAATTGCCTAATTGGCCTGATTAATCTAGAGGCAGAAGATTTATGTATGTTAGGCCATCTCCAACCCTAATATCAAATTTCACACTAAAATGGTGTAACACCAAATTTACTCCAATCATTACACCATTTTCTACACCAAATCTTCTCTCTTCTATATTATATTATTATCTTCTATTTACTTTTCATTTTTTATTTCCTTCAAACTAATACTATTTTTTTTCTTTTTTCCATATTCATTATATATAATTCACATTCACCACTTATATAATCATTTATTACAAAATTATTTTAAAGGATAAATCAACTAAAAGTGAAATCATTGATAAATGGTTATATCTCTTTTTATACTATTATAACAATAAATTAACTTATAGTTTTATATAAATATAATATATACAAAAATTAATATATCAAAAAATAGGATATAAAATTAAAATTATAAAGATCTTAATATAAAAATTAATTATATACACAATATATGATAAATTAAAAATCAAAAAATAAAAAAATTAAATAAAATAATAATAAATCAAATTTGGAGTGATGAAATTTGGTGCAACACTATTCATGCTCTATAATGGTGCAAGATTTATTGTTACATTGGAGCAAAAAAACACCATTTCTTGCACCAAATTTGGATTTGGTGCAAGAAATGGTGCAGTCTTGGAAATGATCTTAACCTCTGAGTACATAATAGGCCTGCTCACTAATAGTAGAATAGTATTACTATTATTTTTGTTTATGCAAGGAAGCATGATTTCTTAATTCAAAGGCAAAAACTGTGATCCTAACAGGGTATTTCAAGAAAAGACGCAGGATATGTAACCAAGATGATCCATACTCGAGCAATAAAATGAAAGAAAAAGAAAAAACTAAAAAGAAAACAGTCGAGCAATAGCACGTTTGTTAGTTGATAGGAGGAACTAATCATGATATATAAAATCCAATATTGTCTTGTTGTTTGGTTTCAATTTTGATTTATATGGTATATACATAAGTTATGTGAGAATTTATGTATTATTTTATGCATTATAAAATGTGCAATAAGCACACATTACATAAATTAAACCAAAAAATGACAAAACACCCTCATGATCTTCAAAACTAATTTCTTTAATCAACAAATCAGATATCCAACAACAAATAATCCCTGTATTACAATGCTGCACTACATTTGCAAATATACCACTCAACTTCTAACTATGATTTATATGATTATTTAAGGGCGAAAATAAATCTATTTCCCTTAGTACCGCCAATAACATTTGACCAAAAGTGTACCAGAGTACAAAGTTGCTCAATTTCAAATAGTACACGGCAAATTTGACCATATTTCTTGGCTAATTTTATGATGTGTGAGATATGCCATGTCACACTTGTGTGAGGGTGTTAATGATTGACATTTGGAATTATGGGACCCGCCATATATTACTTTGCCATATCATTCTTTCCTTTCTCTTTTTCTGCTGAATCTCTATGTTATTTTTTTTTACTGTTGTATCTCCCTGTTCATTTTCCTTACAAATTACTAGTTGAATGTTTTCATTCACAAAAACTCAATATTTCTCACCACTTTAAAAAGAATTTATCTTCTCAGTCTCTCAAGCAATTTCTCCCTTTTTGAAAGTCACTCAACTCTTAAAAACAAAAAAATAACGAGAAAGAAACGGAAAGGTAAAAACACTATTAACCTTAACAAACAATTGGATTTTGTACTATTTCATAAAACCCAGCAATAAACATCGGCCATAAACACATCCTGGTAAGTATATCGTTCACTTGTTCTTATTTCAGATTCATTCTAAATCAATGATATCCAATACAGATTAATATATGAAAAACATATATTATTTAACTAGCACAGTCAAATACATCAAAACAATTTATCGTCCTTAGATTTATAAAGAGAAGATTATAATAAAAAAAATAAGGATTTCTTTTTTTATAGCAGAAGGACCGATAGATTAAAAGAATAATAGAAAAAGAAAAGGAATAAGATAGTTTGAAGAATGAGTGTGAGGAGGGAGGGAAATCCTGCTGGGGACTTTGGCTCACGTGGTAGGATTGTGTTTGAGGTAATTGGTAAGAAATTCGGCAAGGAGACAGTAATAGCTTTAGAAATAAAGAAAGAAAGAGAGTAGTAACAGGGCAGGCTAGGACTCGGTAAATATTACTGAATGTGGGACCCAAAAGTCTACTTGGCGAAAGATGAAAGGAGACTCGTACAACTTATTTCGGCCATGTAGTAGTTGTATCTCGTACACAATAAAACTTCTCATATTTCTTTATTTTTTTTAACCGCAACTACGATTTTGGTGTGATAAATTTTATCAAAAAAGACAACTTGGTAAAAATAGTACGGGCTAGCCAGTTTTCGGACTGATCAATGAAAAATAGCCAGCGTTTGCAAAGTCATTGAAAACTAGTCACTATTTTGCTGCAACACGGAAAGTTCCAACATAATATACTAGAAATTGGAGCAGATGTGCATGAACTTCTAGCATATTATGCTGAACCGATATATTATACGGAACTCCAGTATATTATGCTGGAATATTCGAATTTTGAACAGTGTTTTCGTTCAGATTTATCTTTATATGAAAAGTGGCTAAATTTCGATTACTTTTGAAACTATGGTTATTTTTCAATGACCACTTCTAAATGAAAAATTGGCATCCTATAACAACACATAACAGAAATTGACAATTTTTTAGCCTAATATTAAGTGTCGCACCTCCTTTTTCCGCCCCCGCGAGGGTGCAAGAGAGTTTTCTCCAATTAAAGGACAGTCGAAACGGGATTTGTTTGTTTGTTTCAGAGTCGCCACCTGGGAATTTTAAGGCGTCCCAAGTCACCAATTTTAATCCCTGAATCGAGGAGAATATGACTCTGTTTATTATTCTGCGAACCAGAAATCCGGATAAGGAATTCTGTTAACCCGGGAGAAGGTGTTAGGCATTCCCGAGTTCCGTGGTTCTAGCACGGTCGCTCAACTATTATATTTGGCTTGATTATTTTGATTTGTTAAATACATTTTTATTGCATGATTTTATTATTACCGCTTCTATTTAGATTGTTTATAATTAAAGACCCTTCTTCGAATCGAATCACGCGTACGTGTATTCGTTTTATATATTAATATTTTTTAACGTGAAAATCGTGTCACGCGTACGTATACACAATGATAATATAATAATTATTATTTATTTTTTTCGAAATTTTTTATTATATAAAAAAAAAGAAGACTTAAGTTCGAAATTGTGCTAAAAATAAAATTAAGAACGTTCGTCACTCTTGTATAATTAAATATTGAACCGCACATCTCGAGTTATATGAAATTAATATTGATATTCTCCGAAGAGCCCCCTTTTTATTAAATGTTCGTTCGAAGTTGCGCGAACGCATAATCCGAATTGCTTTTAGAAATATAATCAGGTTACGCGAACGCATCCCTAATCACGCAAAAGATTCTTAATAGTAGTATAGATTTTCCATAAATGTTTATTGCATCCATCTATTTTTAAATGTAAGAATCGTGGAGAATTACCGATTGGGATGCCACCAAATTTCTTGACAAAGAATTCAAAATTTATTAGGCTTTGCTACAAGTCTTATTTTACGCGTATGAATTATATACCTCAAAACTATTCAAATTTTAAAGAATTAATGATATGAAAAAGAAACAAACAACATGTAACTAAAAATACTACCATTTTTATCGTGGATACAACATTAACATATCCAAAAATCGAATCGCATATAAAACTGGAAAAAGAATTAATTTGATAAACAAATTAATAGTATCTGAAGAATTTTTATTGTTATATTTAATGCGAATTCTATTTCTACATATCCTTGACATAAAATGTTGCAATTCGTGCTTGTAAATCCCATATCCTTCTCATATACTTGTTTTTAGTCCAAAGTTATAATTGTTTGGTTAATTTGTTTACAAAGATTGAGTTTGAGATAAATAAACCAATTCTTATTCTCTGCCTATGCGACTATTTGCAAACACTTAACTCTATATTTTGTAAAAAAATCATTGACATTATTTCATATATTAAAAGAAATGAGTTGATCGCGTTCCTAAAATAACTAAGCCATTAGTTATTAAGAAAGAGAACTAATCTACTAATTGATTTAATACTATATTAACCAACTAAAACAAAACTGAAATTTAAACTAATAAAATTTAAATGAGTAGAAGACATCCTTATAATTCCAAACTTCATTTACTTGCCATGTTGAAACTCTTCACAACATGAGTTTAAAAGATATGTACCTGATATTGGAAGCAAAAGAAAATGAAGATGAAAATCAGCAACAGTAATAACAGTGCAACAGCAACAACTGCCCAGCAACAGTAACAAACCGGTAACAGACCGGTGGAGTAGTAATCCCAAAAACAAAAGCTTTAAGCTTAAATGAAACAACAACCATTAATACTAATTTCAAACAAAGAAAGAAAGCAGTAGATTTTTTAGCTTTTATTTTTATTTTGAAAGCTTAAATATTTTTTCGGAATTTTTCTCTCTTCTATTCTTTGTCCGTTTTTTCTCTCTATCTGTGTGTGTATTTTTTCTCGTCTGTATGTGTTCTCTCTCTGTATTTCTGTTTTTCTTATTTGTCTTCAAGACTTCACATATATAACACATCCCATAAACCTTTTAATTAATTAAAATCAATACTTTTTCTCTACCCAACCCATTATCTTTCCACTCATCCCCATTACATTAAATAAACATATCACACCACCCCATTATATTTTGTCCCCCATGCTTTATTTAAAATAATGCAAGATTCCCCTTTAATTTAAATCTTGTCCCCCCTTTATATTAAATAATCATATCACAACCCACCCCATTTCATTTTGTCCCCCATGCTTCAAATAAACAATTTCAAAATGTACAATTCCTAAACTACCCCTTCCGACCTTACTGAAATTACCAAACTACCCCTGAACGTATTACAAATTTATCAAACTACCCATCAGCTATAACACATCAATTAATCAAACTTAACCAAAATATAGACAATATGATCAATTTCTAACAATGTTCAAACAACAATATGAACATGGATGAACATCATAACAACAATATCACATGAACACGATTTTAACAACATTTCAACAACAAATCACATGAACACAAATTGAACAACAAAGAACAACTAAAATTTGATTGAACAATATTTTAGCAACAAATCTATTTTCGGATTTAAACAACAACAACAAACAAGTATATTTAGATTTCTAACTTCAATCATATTGAACTTAAAATCAACTACTAACAACATTACAACAAACAATTCTTATATTAAACTTTAAACAAGATTATGAGACCAATTCAAGAAATAATCATAAATGGTAAACAAGAAATCAAACTATACAAATTTCGGATTCAAGATCAACCAAACAAAGTATGAACATGAATGAAAATATTCAATAACACTAACAAACAAACTTTGTTCAAACTTCGAATTAAACTTAAACAAAACAAATAAACATATTCAAATCACTAATCTTCAAATAATCAACTAATCTTTCTTAAATTAAATCCAACGAAACTTATAACAAAGATGCATGATCCAAAAATTAAAATCAAAACATAACTTCACATTAAATCACTAAATTAAAACCAATTTCAAAAATGAATACGAATTAAATCTATATTAACAACAAACAACGGATTTAAACGATTTAAACTAACACATTTCTACATTAAAACTAAATCCTCTTAAAATTAATAAAACAAACTGAAAATAATTAAATTAAATCTTCAACTTAAATCTAACAACAATATAATTAAACTAACAATTTTTATCTAAAACAAAATAAGAAAAATAAAGCAAACTTATGCTAATTCAAAATCTGAAAATATCAAACAAATTATGGACGTAATAGAACTTAGAATAACTAACCGTGAATGTCCAACGACGAACATCGAACGAACTCTAAACGAAACCAACGAACTTGGGCATAAACGGACTAGAAGACGACAAAGAAACAAGCATCATTTGAGGTGAAAGATAAAGAAAAACGCAGCAAGAAGCAGCTGGAACGGAGCAGCAGTAGCGCGATGGAGTTGGGCTTCGATGAAGAAGAAACAGCGGCGTCCATGGATGTCGAGCTCAAGCTTGAGCTCGACGAAGAGGACGAAGGCAGACCCGGCGAGAAGCAGCTGGAGCAGAAACGTGAGCAGCAGCAGCAATGGTGAAGCTGAAAACGCAGCGACGCAGCAACACGACGGAGCGACAATGGAGCTCGTTTTTGGGCTGGTTTCGAGCAGCTCTCATTGCTGCGTTTTGGAGAACGGAGCAGCTTGGTCGTTTGGACTTGAGGTTGAGAAGATGGAAGCAGAAGGACCTCCATGGATGACGAAGGAACAGCAGTAGCAGCTGCAACGACTGGAAGAAAACGCAGCAACAATGGCGGACGTGAAGCTACTCCAATGGTCGTTTGGTTTCGACAACGGGAAATGGGGGGGGGGGGGGAAGCAGCCATGGCTGCTCGTGTTGGGGTCGATGGGACGATGGAGAATGTCATGTGTGTGTGTGTGTGTTGAGGTGGTGGAGGCGTGAGGAAGGGCTGCCATGGATGTGTGCTTGAGAAAGCTTGAGGAAGAAGAAGAAGATAGGAGGGGTGGGGGCGGATTGGTTTAGTGTTAGGGTTTCTTGTCTTTTAATTTTTGTTTTGTTTTGTAAAATGTAAGACAAAGGGGTTTGGGTCTTTTGGGTTATGGACTGGGTCGACCCAGTTCGAAATGGACTGGGTCGTAGGGAAGATTGGGCCATTTTTTGGGCCTATGGCTTGAAATCGAAGACGAGGCCCAATTCCGACTTTCTTTATATTTTCGCTCTCTTTTCTTCTTTTATTTCTCTAAAACTAAATTATAAAAATACTTAAACTATTATTAAGAACTAAATTAAGTTATAAAAGTGCAAATTAACTCCAAATAACAATTAACGCACAATTAAGTAATAATTAAGCATAAAATTGTATATTTGGACATTAAATGCTAAAAATGCAAAAGATGCCTATTTTTGTAATTTTCATTTTTTGTAAACAAATTTAATTAGTAACAATTATAGAATTAAATCCTACATGCAAATGCGACATATTTTTGTATTTTTTTATTAATTTATCAAATAAACACGCACAGACAAATACAAATAATTATTCAAAATATCACAAAATTGCACACCAAAGAAAAATCATTTTATTTTTGGATTTTTTGGGAGTAATTCTCATATTGGGCAAAAATCACGTGCTTACAGCTGCCCCTCTTTGCCCGAAGACATGAAGGGTTTTCGTGCAAAGATAAAGCGAGCGATTTTTGCCCATCCGAGTACTCCGTGTGAAGCATTTTTTTTTTGAAAAAGATTTGACCGAACCTTTGCTTCAAAGGTTTCCTACATATCCTGGGCTAAACAGGAAATCAGGTCAATGTAGTTCGGGAAATTTTGGTAGCTGGGACTACCGTTGGACTGCAATGTTACTGTTGTTACATGCTATTACTACTGCTTACTGATCTCCTTGTTACACCGTGCTTAAAAGAAAACAAGAAGCTAAGCTATACTGCAATTTTTCTTGTTGCCTTGCTTTCTTGTCTGCTTGAATTTTTTCCGGTGCTTTTCTTCTTTTGACACATGCACTTGAGTTTGTGCTGTGACCTCTTGTTGCAACCTTCTGCTTCCCGGTGCCGGGGAATTTTATTGTTTCCTGCTGGGGATTCCTGTTGTAACCCTCTGTTTTATTGTTCTTTGACTTGATCTTGAAATGTATGCCTCTGTTATCTGGGCGGGCTCCCAACTTCAATACTTGAAAATTAAAGACTTGAAATGTATGCCTCTGTTATCTGGGCGGGCTCCCAACTTCAATACTTGAAAATTAAAGACTTGAAATGTATGCCTCTGTTATCTGGGCGGGCTCCAAAGTTCAATGCTTGAAAATTAAAGACTGAAATGTATGCCTCTGTTCTATGGGCGGGCTCCCAACTTTAACAACAAAATGAATGCCATTCCTCTCTTCAGGCGGACTCCTGACAACAACTTTGAAAATAATCGCCATTCCTCTCTTCAGGCGGGCTCCTGACTTCAAACCATACATCGCCATTCCTTTCTTTAGGTTGGCAAGATTTCAACAACTTTTAAAAACGCCTTTCCTCTCTTCAGGCGGGCTCCTGACAACAACTTGAAAATGATCGCCATTCCTCTTTTCAGGCGGGCTCCTGACTTCAAATCATACATCGCCATTCCTTTCTTTAGGTTGGCAAGATTTCAACAACTTTTGACAACGCCTTTCCTCTCTTCAGGCGGGCTCCTGACAGCAACTTTGAAAATAATCGCCATTCCTCTCTTCAGGCGGGCTCCTGACTTCAAACCATACATCGCCATTCCTTTCTTTAGGTTGGCAAGATTTCGATAACTCTTTTAAAACGCCTTTCCTCTCTTCAGGCGGGCTCCTGACAACAACTTTGAAAATAATCGCCATTCCTCTCTTCAGGCGGGCTCCTGACTTCCACCAATACATCGCCATTCCTTTCTTTAGGTTGGCAAGATTTCAACAACTTTTAAAAACGCCTTTCCTCTCTTCAGGCGGGCTCCTGACAACAACTTTGAAAATAATCGCCATTCCTCTCTTCAGGCGGGCTCCTGACTTCAAACCATACATCGCCATTCCTTTCTTTAGGTTGGCAAGATTTCAACAACTTTTGAAAACGCCTTTCCTCTCTTCAGGCGGGCTCCTGACAACAACTTTGAAAATAATCGCCATTCCTCTCTTCAGGCGGGCTCCTGACTTCAAACAATACATCGCCATTCCTTTCTTTAGGCTGGCAAGATTTCAACAAAATTTTTTTTTTTAAAAAAATCACCTTTTCCTCTCTTCAGGCGGGCTCCTGACAACAACTTTGAAAATAATCGCCATTCCTCTCTTCAGGCGGGCTCCTGACTTCAAACCATACATCGCCATTCTGTTCTTCAGGTGGGCTCCTGACTTCTTCTTAAATTCTTCATCCTCGTTCTCCAGGTGGACGCCTGACTTATTCTTAAATTCTTCATCCTCATTCTCCAGGTGGACGCCTGACTTCTTTTTCAATTTTTTCATTTTTTTTTAATTATTATCCTAGGAGAAAATTCATCAGACTAGGATTTGATATATTATCTTAGGAGAAAGATTCATCTGACTAAGATTTTATCTTGGGAGAAAAATTTCATCAGACCAAGATTTTGACTCTAGGAGATAAATCGTCAGACTAGGTCCATTTGTTGTGATCTTAGGAGAAAGATTCATCCGACTAAGATTTTATCTTGGGAGAACAATTTCATCAGACCAAGATTTTGACTCTAGGAGATAAATCGTCAGACTAGGTCCATTTGTTGTGATCTTAGGAGAAAGATTCATCCGACTAAGATTTTATCTTGGGAGAACAATTTCATCAAACCAAGATTTTGACTCTAGGAGATAAATCATCAGACTAGGTCCATTTTGTTGTGATCTTAGGAGAAAGATTCATCCGACTAAGATTTTATCTTGGGAGAACAATTTCATCAGACCAAGATTTTGACTCTAGGAGATAAATCGTCAGACTAGGTCCATTTTGTTGTGATCTTAGGAGAAAGATTCATCCGACTAAGATTTTATCTTGGGAGAACAATTTCATCAGACCAAGATTTTGACTCTAGGAGATAAATCGTCAGACTAGGTCCATTTTGTTGTGATCTTAGGAGAAAGATTCATCCGACTAAGATTTTATCTTGGGAGAGCAATTTCATCAGACCAAGATTTTGACTCTAGGAGATAAATCGTCAGACTAGGTCCATTTTGTTGTGATCTTAGGAGAAAGATTCATCCGACTAAGATTTGATATCTTATCTTGGGAGAAAAATTTCATCGGACCAAGATTGTATCGGGAGGTAAAGTCATCAGACTAGGACTTTTTATCCTAGGAGAAAAATGTAGTAAAGATCAATGATTTGAGAAACTTACCTTCGTAATTTCTTCTTTTCTTTTCTCCTTCCTTTGCGCTGCTTTGTTCTTGCTTGCCGGGGATAATACCACTGTGGGAGTCTCCTTTCTGCCCCTCCTTCAAATTAGTTTTTTTTTTTCAACACTGCTGGGGATAAAAGTGTTATCTTCTTGGGATAACGTTGTTGAGGATAACGCTGCTGGGGAATTTTATCCCATCAAATCGATGCTTCATTCTTGTGGAAGCTGCTGGGGATGATAATGGCTTTTTGATTTTCTGAGCACAAGCGTCATCCCTTTATTCTGTCTGCTGGGGATAACTTCCTCCATTGAAACTTATTATGTTGGGGCAACACTGGTTCAAAGACCACTTCCTTGGTGTTTTCTTTATTCTTCCCCAGATGGGTACCTAATTTCCAGAAAATTTTCTAATTGAAAAGAAAATTTTCTGCCCTAGTTTGATAATCTTCTTTTTTTTTTTATGGCATGCCTTTCCGTCATCAATGCCATTTCCTTTACCTGTTTCAAATCAAAAATTTGTTAGCTTAAAGCGTGGTAGTTGGCTGTGATACTCCACTCGGATGGCTTTTCCCTTTCTCCTTCCTTGCTCTGCATTCCACAACTTGCTGGGGGATGATATTATTTGCTGGGGATAATCCTTTTCTGCTGGGGATATCCCTCTTCTTTCGTGGCATGGCTCGGAGACTTGCATTTTCCCGACCTTTTAGTCTTGCATGAATTTCCCAAGTCATGCTTATTGCTCTCCTTGTTTTGTCCACGGGCCTTGGCCTTGAGGTTTTAATAACCTCTGATTTCGGCAAGGATATCCCTCTTGACACTCGTCAATCCTTTTGTCAATTCCCTTTTTGCTGGGGATATCTTTCTTGACACTGGCCTTGTGCTCGTTCCTTGCTGACTATACCACTTGGATGTACTAGCCATATCTCATCTTGCATAATTGGAAAGCTGATGGCCTATTTTGAAGTCATTTCCCACTGGTTCTGACCAAACAGACTCTACTGGGGAATTTTCTATGAAAGGAGAAAGATAAAAAGGAACAGAATAAAAGACAAAGGAAAAAGATGACTCTTTAACAAAAGAAATTATAAAAACCTATCAAATGCAGACACCGACTCTAATGGTCATGACATGCATATGTGGCCTATCCTCCGTCGTCAATCGTCTTTCAAGATCTTCCCTTGACTATCCTCCATCTGATTCCCAATCTTATTCGACTTGTAGTGCCCAAAAGGTTTTCACCATCAAGTCTCTCTCATTTTGGCTTTTCTCTCTCATCTTTCATCGCCTTATGGTGTCCGTAAAGATTTTCACCGATAAGACTCTCTCATTTATATCACTTTCCAGCTGGGGATTTGGAGTGTTGCCGGTATGACTCTCTCTGCTGGAGATTAGAGTCCTTTCTATTGTGGAACAGAGTGTTATGTTCACCGGTAAGACTCTCATTTGTATGACTTGGCATCTTTTGCAGACTGATCAGAAGGTCTTTCTTTGGACCGTAATGTGGGTTTTTTGGATAGACTTAGAAAGAAAGGGTATTAAAGGCTAAAAAACAAATCAATTTGGGGTTCAAAATTACAACCTTCGAAATCATATTTGTTTATAACAAGCGCAACCTTTGCCCCAGTTTCTTGCTTGGGGATTATTTATTAAATTTTTTATTTATTTACACTATGCACACCATGCACACTATGCACACTATGCACCCTATGACCGAGCCGTGAAGCGCCTACGTATCCTCTTTGAGGAATCAGGTCAAACGTAGTTCCCAATTCCTCTGTTTTCATTTGACTCTTTTTTTTTATTATTGTTATCATTTTTCTTTTCTTTTCCTTTTTTCATTTTTTTTTTTTGTTTTTTTTTTCTTTACCTTCCAGGCTCGTATTTCCTAGTCGTTGCTATTGATTCCGAACGAGGGGTATGAAAGAAAATAAATAAGGCTCAAAGGGGGGTAACGAAGGATAAAGTATTTAGATAGCAGAACAAAATGCCTTCGTCATTCCAGTCTTCAAAACATGCCAAATGCAAACAACACAATTGATCATAGATTTATAGTCTCTTCCGATGGTGCTGGACTTGACAATTATGTTAAACACTTGCTTTTTCATTTGTCATTTCTAAAGCACCGTTGGGCGACACTCTCATTCTCATGAACGACCCTCATGCCAATTTGGCGAATCTTGAATTTAACGGTTTTCTTTAAGTTTTACTTGCCCCAGTTCCACATGACTCGGGCTTCAAATAATCTCAAACTGTTCTTATTTCCCTTAAATGCTTTGATCACCTCTCCAGGGTTTTATGATTAACTTTAAAGACCAGGCCCAAACTGTGTGCACATGTCATGTCACGAGAATCGACGCTGAACAAAAAATAATAAAAGGACTAAACAAAAGATGAGAAACAACAAAAGACCGACTTTTGTATTAGACTACTGGCGAAATGGTTTGAATAATAAAACAAACAAAACAACCAGAATAAAATCCTAACACAGCCTTGAAAAAACTTAAACAAATTGATATGACAAACTGGAAAGATAAGAAGGTTTGACACAAGACAATATTCGGATTACAACCCTAAAAATAATCCGGACAACAGAAATGACAACAAAATAAGACACCACCAGCTTCTCTCTTGCTAACCAAGGAACGGAGCGTCCTTCCATTTTATCAAAATTGGCATCTTAGCCACTAAGATTTGCATTAGTATTGCCAAGAGAATTACCAACTTCAATATCATCAACCTTAGTCAACAAGTCCCAATAGGATTCGAGTGTTTCTGTTATCAAGCCTGATCCCCGCAAAGTGTGCTTCTGGGTCTTGTAGTTCCGGCTTACCACAAACCAACCACCTAACTTTCTTTGTGATTCAAAGAAAAACAGGTTAGAATGGACTCAGTCGGTCCCCATTATTAACAACATCTTTTTTTTTCATTTTTTTCTTTCTTTTTTTTTCATTTTTTCCATTTTTTTTCATCAGTTTTTCATTTTTTTTTTCGATTTTTTTTTCGATTTTTGTTTTCTTTTTTTTTTCATTTTTTGTTGTGGTCGAATCTTATGGAGATTGCCTACGTATCATGACCCCGCATGAATCAGACCTTGCGTAGTTCGGACCAATAAAGATAAAAAATACTCAACATTTTTTTTTTAAATTTTCATATTAAAACAAACTGGGTTTAAAAGGTTTAAAGATGACCTAAAAACTTGAAAATCAAACAACCAGCATATTCTAATCAAAAGATTCAAAAACAAACGGCCAGCTTCCTTTCCCCGTTTGTCAAATGCAACCAAACGGCTATTTTTGCAAATGTGGCCCCTTCCAATTCTCACATGAATTTTGAGGTCGGGGAGGATTATTTTATGACACTTTACCAACTTGTCCATTCTTTTACGAAAATAACCTTTCGACAACTGAAAGATACTCTGAGGCTATTTCGGCAAGAACGGTTTAAGACGCGGCCGAAGCTGGCTCGGCTTATTTTGACCAAAAATCTAAAAGGTATTCACCTGACCGTTGACTCTTTGTTTTTGTTATTTTTTTTTCAAATTACAATAAAAACCAGGTGTTGCAACACGGCCCTTCAGCGCCTCGGGGACGAAGACTTTTTAAGGCTGTGTGGGTCAACTGGACCAAATTTTAAAAAATGACCCAAAGGTGGCTGTTTATGCAAAGTCAGCCTTCCGGCGTCCCTTTCGGGAACATTCGGCTATGTCTTGATAAAATAGCGTCACCCGACTTCTTTATGACAAAATTAAAATTTGACATATTTTTTTTTTGGCTATTTATTTTTTTTTAGCAAAAAGTTGAGGTTGGACACCGCCCGACGTATTTATGACAAAAATTAAAATTTTGACACGTTTTTTATTTATTTATTGGTTTTTGGCTATTTTAGCAACAAAGGGGGGTTGGACCCGATGAGGGTTGTCTACGTATCTCACATCCGGTGAGAATCAAACCCGCGTAGTTCGGGCAGGTCATGAATAAAGTAAGTAAACTAATTTTAAATTATTATTATTTTTGAATTTGTAAAAGAACTGCTTTAAAAGAAGAAAGGAAGTATATATATATATATATATATATATATATATATATATATATATGTTTATCCCCAGCAGAGTCGCCAGAGCTGTCGCACCTCCTTTTTCCGCCCCCGCGAGGGTGCAAGGGAGTTTTCTCCAATTAAAGGACAGTCGAAACGGGATTTGTTTGTTTGTTTCAGAGTCGCCACCTGGGAATTTTAAGGCATCCCAAGTCACCAATTTTAATCCCTGAATCGAGGAGAATATGACTCTGTTTATTATTCTGCGAACCAGAAATCCGGATAAGGAATTCTGTTAACCCGGGAGAAGGTGTTAGGCATTCCCGAGTTCCGTGGTTCTAGCACGGTCGCTCAACTATTATATTTGGCTTGATTATTTTGATTTGTTAAATACATTTTTATTGCATGATTTTATTATTACCGCTTCTATTTAGATTGTTTATAATTAAAGACCCTTCTTCGAATCGAATCACGCGTACGTGTATTCGTTTTATATATTAATATTTTTTAACGTGAAAATCGTGTCACGCGTACGTATACACAATGATAATATAATAATTATTATTTTTTTTCGAAATTTTTTATTATATAAAAAAAAAGACTTAAGTTCGAAATTGTGCTAAAAATAAAATTAAGAACGTTCGTCGCTCTTGTATAATTAAATATTGAACCGCACATCTCGAGTTATATGAAATTAATATTGATATTCTCCGAAGAGCCCCCTTTTTATTAAATGTTCGTTCGAAGTTGCGCGAACGCATAATCCGAATTGCTTTTAGAAATATAATCAGGTTACGCGAACGCATCCCTAATCACGCAAAAGATTCTTAATAGTAGTATAGATTTTCCATAAATGTTTATTGCATCCATCTATTTTTAAATGTAAGAATCGTGGAGAATTACCGATTGGGATGCCACCAAATTTCTTGACAAAGAATTCAAAATTTATTAGGCGTTGCTACAAGTCTTATTTTACGCGTATGAATTATATACCTCAAAACTATTCAAATTTTAAAGAATTAATGATATGAAAAAGAAACAAACAACATGTAACTAAAAATACTACCATTTTTATCATGGATACAACATTAACATATCCAAAAATCGAATCGCATATAAAACTGGAAAAAGAATTAATTTGATAAACAAATTAATAGTATCTGAAGAATTTTTATTGTTATATTTAATGGAATTCTATTTCTACATATCCTTGACATAAAATGTTGCAATTCGTGCTTGTAAATCCCATATCCTTCTCATATACTTGTTTTTAGTCCAAAGTTATAATTGTTTGGTTAATTTGTTTACAAAGATTGAGTTTGAGATAAATAAACCAATTCTTATTCTCTGCCTATGCGACTATTTGCAAACACTTAACTCTATATTTTGTAAAAAAAATCATTGACATTATTTCATATATTAAAAGAAATGAGTTGATCGCGTTCCTAAAATAACTAAGCCATTAGTTATTAAGAAAGAGAACTAATCTACTAATTGATTTAATACTATTTTAACCAACTAAAACAAAACTGAAATTTAAACTAATAAAATTTAAATGAGTAGAAGACATCCTTATAATTCCAAACTTCATTTACTTGCCATGTTGAAACTCTTCACAACATGAGTTTAAAAGATATGTACCTGATATTGGAAGCAAAAGAAAATGAAGATGAAAATCAGCAACAGTAATAACAGTGCAACAGCAACAACTGCCCAGCAACAGTAACAAACCGGTGGAGTAGTAATCCCAAAAACAAAAGCTTTAAGTTTTAAATGAAACAACAACCATTAATACTAATTTCAAATAAAGAAAGAAAGCAGTAGATTTTTTAGCTTTTATTTTTATTTTGAAAGCTTAAATATTTTTTCGGAATTTTTCTCTCTTCTATTCTTTGTCCGTTTTTTCTCTCTATCTGTGTGTGTATTTTTTCTCGTCTGTATGTGTTCTCTCTCTGTATTTCTGTTTTTCTTATTTGTCTTCAAGACTTCACATATATAACACATCCCATAAACCTTTTAATTAATTAAAATCAATACTTTTTCTCTACCCAACCCATTATCTTTCCACTCATCCCCATTACATTAAATAAACATATCACACCACCCCATTATATTTTGTCCCCCATGCTTTATTTAAAATAATGCAAGATTCCCCTTTAATTTAAATCTTGTCCCCCCTTTATATTAAATAATCATATCACAACCCACCCCATTTCATTTTGTCCCCCATGCTTCAAATAAACAATTTCAAAATGTACAATTCCTAAACTACCCCTTCCGACCTTACTGAAATTACCAAACTACCCCTGAACGTATTACAAATTTACCAAACTACCCATCAGCTATAACACATCAATTAATCAAACTTAACCAAAATATAGACAATATGATCAATTTCTAACAATGTTCAAACAACAATATGAACATGGATGAACATCATAACAACAATATCACATGAACACGATTTTAACAACATTTCAACAACAAATCACATGAACACAAATTGAACAACAAAGAACAACTAAAATTTGATTGAACAATATTTTAGCAACAAACCTATTTTCGGATTTAAACAACAACAACAAACAAGTATATTTAGATTTCTAACTTCAATCATATTGAACTTAAAATCAACTACTAACAACATTACAACAAACAATTCTTATATTAAACTTTAAACAAGATTATGAGACCAATTCAAGAAATAATCATAAATGGTAAACAAGAAATCAAACTATACAAATTTCGGATTCAAGATCAACCAAACAAAGTATGAACATGAATGAAAATATTCAATAACACTAACAAACAAACTTTGTTCAAACTTCGAATTAAACTTAAACAAAACAAATAAACATATTCAAATCACTAATCTTCAAATAATCAACTAATCTTTCTTAAATTAAATCCAACGAAACTTATAACAAAGATGCATGATCCAAAAATTAAAACCAAAACATAACTTCACATTAAATCACTAAATTAAAACCAATTTCAAAAATGAATACGAATTAAATCTATATTAACAACAAACAACGGATTTAAACGATTTAAACTAACACATTTCTACATTAAAACTAAATCCTCTTAAAATTAATAAAACAAACTGAAAATAATTAAATTAAATCTTCAACTTAAATCTAACAACAATATAATTAAACTAACAATTTTTATCTAAAACAAAATAAGAAAAATAAAGCAAACTTATGCTAATTCAAAATCTGAAAATATCAAACAAATTATGGACGTAATAGAACTTAGAATAACTAACCGTGAATGTCCAACGACGAACATCGAACGAACTCTAAACGAAACCAACGAACTTGGGCATAAACGGACTTGAAGACGACAAAGAAACAAGCATCATTTGAGGTGAAAGATGAAGAAAAACGCAGCAAGAAGCAGCTAGAACAGAGCAGCAGTAGCGCGATGGAGTTGGGCTTCGATGAAGAAGAAACAGCGGCGTCCATGGATGTCGAGCTCAAGCTTGAGCTCGACGAAGAGGACGAAGGCAGACCCGGCGAGAAGCAGCTGGAGCAGAAACGTGAGCAGCAGCAGCAATGGTGAAGCTGAAAACGCAGCGACGCAGCAACACGACGGAGCGACAATGGAGCTCGTTTTTGGGCTGGTTTCGAGCAGCTCTCATTGCTGCGTTTTGGAGAACGGAGCAGCTTGGTCGTTTGGACTTGAGGTTGAGAAGATGGAAGCAGAAGGACCTCCATGGATGACGAAGGAACAGCAGTAGCAGCTGCAACGACTGGAAGAAAACGCAGCAACAATGGCGGACGTGAAGCTACTCCAATGGTCGTTTGGTTTCGACAACGGGAAATGGGGGGGGGAAAGCAGCCATGGCTGCTCGTGTTGGGGTCGATGGGACGATGGAGAATGTCATGTGTGTGTGTGTGTGTTGAGGTGGTGGAGGCGTGAGGAAGGGCTGCCATGGATGTGTGCTTGAGAAAGCTTGAGGAAGAAGAAGAAGATAGGAGGGGTGGGGGCGGATTGGTTTAGTGTTAGGGTTTCTTGTCTTTTAATTTTTGTTTTGTTTTGTAAAATGTAAGACAAAGGGGTTTGGGTCTTTTGGGTTATGGACTGGGTCGACCCAGTTCGAAATGGACTGGGTCGTAGGGAAGATTGGGCCATTTTTTGGGCCTATGGCTTGAAATCGAAGACGAGGCCCAATTCCGACTTTCTTTATATTTTCGCTCTCTTTTCTTCTTTTATTTCTCTAAAACTAAATTATAAAAATACTTAAACTATTATTAAGAACTAAATTAAGTTATAAAAGTGCAAATTAACTCCAAATAACAATTAACGCACAATTAAGTAATAATTAAGCATAAAATTGTATATTTGGACATTAAATGCTAAAAATGCAAAAGATGCCTATTTTTGTAATTTTCATTTTTTGTAAACAAATTTAATTAGTAACAATTATAGAATTAAATCCTACATGCAAATGCGACATATTTTTGTATTTTTTATTAATTTATCAAATAAACACGCACAGACAAATACAAATAATTATTCAAAATATCACAAAATTGCACACCAAAGAAAAATCATTTTATTTTTGGATTTTTTGGGAGTAATTCTCATATTGGGCAAAAATCACGTGCTTACATTAAGTTTGACAAAGATAGCCCCAAACAATTGGCATTATATAGCCAAATCTTAAAAAAACTACTCTCTTTTATATTCTCTCTCAAAAAAAACTACATGCTTATTTGGCTTCCCTCCACCTTTCTCTCCTTGTATTTCTTCTTCTATCTCTTCTTTTTTGCTCTCATCTTTTAACAAAAATTCTTAAATTATGCACACAAAAAATTAGTGGGATGAAAAGGTAAGGTTGATCTCACATCAGAGAGAATCAGAAGCAAAAACTAATGGAGAAAAAATATATTTTAACTTTATTTTTCTTCTCTCTTCTTTTTTTTTTGGTTGGATTTAATGAGTTGTGATTGAAATTGGTTGAAAATACCTAAACGAAGCTATATACAAAATTTGAGCAAGATTAGCAAAACCCAAGGGAGAAAAAATATATTTCAACTTTGTATTTCTTCTCTCTTCTTTTTTTGGTTGGATTGAATGAGTGAGTATAATTGAAATAGGTTGAAAATACCTAAACGAGGCTATATACAAACTTTGAGCAAGATTAGAAATGATTTAGACTGGTTTCAAGTAAATAATCAGACCTAAAAATCCACCTACGACATGTGTATATCACGTTGTATATCGTGTATATAAGTGTATATCACATACAAGTTTTTAAAGACGTCTGTGTATATCACTTTGTATATCGTGTATACAACATAATTTGTTTATGGACGCCCGTGTATATCACATTGTATATCGTATATATAATACAAATGGATATACACAGATACACATAATATACATGAGATATCAATGATGTACATAAAGCTATACATGGGTTACAATAGAGGATACACATGTAGAGTCGTCTTGAACTTGAATTTTCAATCTGAAATGTGTTATACAAAGAAGAAAAATAAAATTTTAATAATTTTTTTGATATACACATTATTATTATGTTATACATTGTGATATAAAAATAATATAATTATTAATTATTGATAAAAAAGGAAAATAAATTTTTTATATAACATGTTTAAGCAAGTTCTAAAATATAAAAATAATAAATATAATTGTGCAAGTAAATAATATTTTGGTATACAAAGAAAATTAATTTTTTATATACACAAAGAACAAAAATAAACTTATGATATCTATTATGGTATACACATGTCCGATGTGCTATACAATGTGATATACAAATAATACAATATTTTTATTATGATATACATTGATATAAAGGAAGCAATAACTGTATATATAATTTTATATTATTAATATTGTGATGACCCAAAATGTCATCTCGTATTTTAGAACCCAATTCGGAGTTCCTAGGCCTTCAAAACCTAATTTTCTTTCTCCTCAATTTGCATGCACAGTCCGGCGCGATTCCGGAAAGCCTTTATGTGAAAATTTGAGAAAAATACTAAGTTTTGCCTTTAAAATTGATTTAAGTTGACTTCGGTCAATATTTTGAGTAAACGGATCCGGAACTGTATTTTGACGGTTCCGGATGGTTCGTAATAAAATATGGGACTTGGGCGTATGCCCGGAATTGAATTCCGAGGTCCCTAGCCCGAGAAATAAATATTTGAAGAAAATTGTTAAATTGAAAATATAATGGTTTTTAGAAATTGAATAATCTTTGATCTTGTTGGTATCAGGCTCGTATTTTAGTTTCGGATCGCGGTACAGGTTTAATATGGTATTTAAGTCATGTATGTGAAATTTGGTGAGAAATTGAGTTTTTATGACGTAATTCTGACCCTCGGTTGAGAAAATAGAAACTTTAAGTGTTCTTGAGAATTTCATTGATTTTGATGCTAAATACTTTTAGGTGTTATTTTAGCGATTTAATCGCACAAGCAAGTCCGTATGATGTTTTAGACTTGTGTTCATGTTTGGTTTGATGCTCCGAGGGCTCAGGTGAGTTTCGGATAGGCTACGGGATGTGTTGAACTTAGAAAAGTCTGTTGTATTATTGTTGCTGGTATGATTGATGCTTTGTGCTTCGCGAACGCGAAGTGCAAGCTGCGCTGGGGAGGGGTTTCTTCTACGCAAAAGCGAGGTCTTGGTCGCGAACGCGGAGCACTAGGGGATTGCTCTTTGCGAACGCGACTGACCATACGCGAACGCGTAGTGTAATGGAGGTGACTGGGGGAATCTCTGAGTTGTTCTTCGCGAACGTGATGATCAGGGGGAAAGACCATCGCGAATGCAAGCAACTCTTCACGAACGCGAAGGCCCTTCTGGCCACAATGCATCGCGAAAGCGATAGGCCTTTCGCAAACGCGAATAAGGCCTTTCTAGTGTTTTATAAACAGAATAAAAAATGGGAGTCTTCTATAATTTCATATTTTCAAAAAACAAGAAGGCTTAGATGCGATTTTCAAGAGACAAGTTCTTCCCCAAAGTGTTGGTATATGATTCTAAACCACTTTCTTTCAATTACCCATTGCATGTTATCAATTTTCATCAAAAAATCTAGGGTTTTTATGGTAGAAATCGGGGATTTGGGTAGAATTGGGAATTTTTGTATAATTGGGATTTAGATCTCGATTTGGGGTCAAATTCCGAAACTAATTATATATTTGGGCTCGTGGGTGAATGAGTTTTGGTTCGAACCTCGAGTTTTGACCAAGCGGGCACGGGGTCGGTTTTTGACTTTTTGGGCGAAAGTTTGGGAAAACTAAATTTATGCATTGTAGATTTGTAGTTGATTCCCTTAGCAATAATTGTTGATATTGAGTTAATTGTGGCTAGATACGAGTGGATTGGAGGTAGAATCGAAAGGTAAAACGGTAATTGAGGCTTGATTTTGGTCGTGGAATTGAGGTAAGTGTTGTGACTAACCTTAGCTTGAGGGATTAAGTGTTGTTGCCTTATTTTCTACGTATTTAGTTGTTGAGTACGACGTATAAGTGAAGTGTTGAGTATTTATACATTGTTGTCGGGTCATAGCATGCGAGTGAGTCTTATACTTGTGACTGTTGTATTCATTTATACGTACTATCATGCTTTAACTAGTTAATTATTCATGTTAAACAAGTTTTATTATGTTTTTCCCTGTTTTAGATATTGGTTGAGTATTGACTCAAGTTTAGATTTATATAGTAAAGTTAAATAATGAAACGGGTTGTTTATTTATGATTTCCTTGCCGAGTTGTTGTTGTTTCTGTTGTTTGGGTGAGGAAGAGTGTAAAGCACGAAGGGTGATGCGGTGCAATATTTTGTGAGTGAGTGATAAAGCACGAAGGGTGATGTCGTGCCGGATTCTGATATTGATAATGCACGAAGGGTGATGTCGTGTCTTGTTATGAGAGAGTTAATGCATGAAGGGTGATGCCGTGCCTTTTCTGTTGTTTCTTATGGTAAGGACGAGAGTAAAAGCACGAAGGGTGATGTCGTGCACATGTTGCTATGTTATTATTTCTGTTGGTTCAAAGCATGATATTTACTTTGTTTCTCTACTGTATTATTTCTAAAACTTGATGTTTCCCCTCGGCATGATTTCCCCCTTCCGGTCTATCTGTTAAATTTTTGTTATTGTTATTTTCTCGTATATGATTTAACTGCACAGGTTTATGTTATTTATCGTGTCCTAGCTTCGTCACTACTTCGCCGAGGTTAGGCTCGGCACTTACCAGTACATGGGGTCGGTTATACTGATATTGTACTCTGTACTTTCTGTGCAGATTTCGATGTCGAACCTCGTGATTAGAGTTGGGTTGCTGCCTTCAGTCCATCAGGAGACCCTAGGTAGATCTGCCGAAGTTTGCAGACCCTGACAGATGTATTTCTTTTAAATCAGTATTTGTGGAAAACTCTTAGAATTTTGTGGATTGTGACACTAGATCTTTTGGGTAGTCGTGTATTAATGTTTTAAACTGTTATAAAATTTCCGCACTTCATATCTATTTAGTTTAAATTATTGTTAATTACTGCTTTGATTAATGATTAATGTGTTAGAACTGTATCTATTGGTTTGCCTAGCATTCTAAGAGTTAGGCGCCATCACGATCCCGACGGTGGAAAATTCGGGTCGTGACAGATATACAAAATGATATTATTTATATACAAAGAATGAAAATAAAATTTTAATATGCATATTGATAACATACATATAATTATTGTGATATACATTTATTGGCTATTTTATGCCAATATCTATAACCAGGACTATTCTTTGCCAATTATATAGGTATGTTGTTATACCATGCCAAAATCCCCTTGTGAATCTTGCTATTTTTGAATTTCTCCCGACAACTTGAGACCCTCTAAGTGAAAATGCTTTGGGCCAAGCCCCAATATTGTTGTAGTGGGCTGGATGAGAAGCAAGCCTAAATTAGAACTGGTTTTCTCCCTTAAATTCTCGCCAAAACCCTCCTCAGCCCCTAAACTAGCTTATCTAAATTCCTACAGAATTTCCTTCTCTAACGAAATCAAATTGTAAGCTTCTTTTTTTTTTCCTTCCTTATGTTCTTTCTCGATCCATTATTTGCTAGTACTCCTTAAACAGCTATACAAATACAACACTTACGTGTCGTGAATCTGAATTCGTCCCTCAGTTTGATATCATATGATAAAATCATAAAGAAAAATAGAAAATTACTCTAGTAGCAAAAATTTTATTTCCAAACGTGAGCTAATTCAACGCGATAACTCTTAAAGTGTGGCACTATAAGAGATACACAATTATTCATTTGCGTGCATGATTTTTTTTTTTTAAAGAAAAATCTTAAAATGAATCGAGAATTTGCAGGAATGGCCAAGACAAAAATTTCGATAGCAGGAAGATTGGTCATATTTGCAACATGCTTAGCAGCTGCACTTACCATGTTATCTAGCAGACAAACAGTTCACATATTAAATGATGCAACTTTTTTCACTGCAACTTACAAGGATTGGAACAGCTTTCAGTAAGAATTTTCACCTCTCTAAATTCATTTTTTATGTATATATCTCCTCTTAAATTTTAGTTTCATCTCCATATAGTTTAAGATTTAAGTTGAATTACAGGTAAATTAATTTTTATGATAAGTATTAATTGATAACCTCATAAAAATGGTAACAGACATACTATAACAAGTTAAACTACATTAGTAGTGTATATAATTACTTAAACCCCAAGTTATGTAGACAAACAGTTGAACCTATTATATTAATTTAACTACTATTTTTATTAGGTTATTAAATCATGTAGATCATAGAAATTTACTTGTAATTATTTATTAAGTGATATAAACGTATAATTATTTTTTACGCTATACTTGGAACTTAAATTGATTAGCTTGACATATAAACTTGGTGTAACATATATCTTTTATGGTAAATATTTTGTGAAAAGAAATTTTTTCCTTAGTTATGTTTAGGTCGGAGATGTCGGCAAATGAGACCATAGAGTCTTTAAATACATAGAGTCAATCAGTAAAAGACATTACTAGTATTTTATATCCAGGACCAAGAGAAGGTAAGAAATTATTACTTTCCTTATTTAGTTTAACCATATTTTTAAGGAAATATCTTTCAGAATTTAAATTACCATTTACCAGAATTTCTTTTTTGGTCATGAGAATATTTTTTGATGCAGTCAATATTATATTTTCTAAGGAAAGTTATGTACTGACAATGTCAATATTTTTACTCTATCGGTAAATTTTAATATATATAACAAAAAATTTATTTATAATAATGTAACCTATAAAATGATCTTATTGTGTAAATATATTTTACAATATAGAGCCTTTTTTTTTTTGGTTACTTCATAGCACAAAATATATGAATAGTCAAATTTTGAGATCAATTCATTCCTTATTACAGGTTCTTTATTGCTGTGAATTTTCTTGGAGCTGCTTACAACCTTCTAGTTATAATTCTTCCTAACGGCAGTCTTCTATGGAAATTGGTCGTTGTTTTGGATATGGTAATGGACTTGTTTCCCTTTCTTTTATTTACTGTTTTTCTCCTAGGAAAAGTAAAGTCAAGATTCTAATAATACAAATTTTATTAGGTATTCCCGATCCTTTTTAGTTGTCATATTATTAAAAATCTAAAATACTTGTCATTTTAAAATATTAAGAAAGCATTAATTAATTTTTCCACCTTTATGCTTACTATATTAAATGTGGAGAGTGATTAATATAGTGGAAGTAAAATTAAAATAAATTAAGATAAAAAAATAAATCAGGACAGTTTTTTGAAATTATCTTCTTAATTAATATTTTCTTAAAGGACGAATAAAAATTAAATATGAAAAGTAAGAAGAACCAGAGGAGATAATAACTTATAATTTATGTATTATGATAAAATTAAGTTCAGTTTTTCGTATTATTTTATAAAATTAATTTCATGATCAATTAACTTACCTTCTTTGTGGAAAATCGAAATGTTCTATTTCTTATTTAAGGAATTACAAAAACCAGCTTTATCACTTTGTGTCACATATTAAACAGTATGTAACATTTTTTTAGTTTGTCCCAAAATATCACTCTTTTCTTTAGATACAATTCAATTTTAAATTTTTAATTATACCCTTAATGAAATATGATCTATAGCCACACAAATTAAACACGTTCTCTCATTCATAAATTGGGACAATGGGAGTAATTTTTTTTTTTTTTTTTTTTTGCATAATTATAGCTCATATTATTCCCTAAAATTTTTGAATCTAGGTTATTGGAATGCTACTTGTTGCAAGTGTTGCTGCAGCATTAGAGACCTATTCTCTTCTCAAGAACGGAAGCCTTGTAGCAAGTTATCAACCCATTTGCCGTTTTGTCCCAATTTTCTGCTTAAAAATATTAGAAGCCATTATCACATGCATTTGTGGATTATTCACAAAAATCTTACTTCTTTTTTATTCTTTTTATATAATCTTCAACCCTCTCCTCATCAAAAGTGAAGATGACAATTAGAGGAAAGGTTATACATGTACCGGGATTTTGATTTGATGGATTCCGTCCTTAAGTTTTTATTGTTGAACCCATTATATTTTTAAAATTATGGGTTCAAACTCTATTATTTATTAAAATTTTAGTGATTTCCACCACCGATTAATACAGGTGCTATAGAGAGGACTAGAGCTGAGAATTTTCTTTTCATTTTGCTTTTGATCGGTTTAGTTAATTTATCCAATTATTCATATGGGAATCGAGAAGGATATCCACCCTGTTTTGACCTCTTGATCTTACAATTCCTGTTTTGACCTCTTGATCTTATATAAACGAAATCATTTATTCATAGTTATATGGTTATTTTGTTTGTCATTATGAACGTAATAGTGTGCAATTGGGAGATTGACATAGGCATAAGAATTGACCGATCCAAAATACAAATATACAATTCCTAGTGAGCTGATGTCGATCGATTTTTTCATATAAAATAAGGTTGATAAGTGAACCTCTTTCCTATTTGTAAGTGTAAGGTAATGTTCGAGAAATAATTAGATAAAACTACGTAGATGTACATCAGTTTTAAAAGGTAGAATTGGGATTCGTCCGGGGTTCGTCTTGGGGCAGAACACTCGTAAAACGCCCCTGGGTTTATAGGATGCCCTCAAAGGCTTCATGATATTATGTACACCTATACCTATGCATTATACGACATTTATATGCACGTGCATGACATTATAAATGTTTCAGAATTTACGAAGGTATTTAGATTTACAGATGAATTTCTTTATTACATGTTTCATCTATGTCTTTTACGTACTAATTTTCATGCCTTACATACTCAGTACATTTTTCGTACTGAGGCCCTATTTCCCGGGGCCTGCGTTTGATGCCCGCAGGTGTAGGTAAGCAAGCTGACGGTTCCCCTTCTTAGGATCCTTGATCAGCGAGAATTGGCGTGCTCTACTTGATCCGGTGCTACTTTTGATTTTGGTACGATATACTTGTGTGTGTGTGTATATATATATATATGTAGGTATGACGCAACTCAGTCCCTTCTTTGTACAGTTGTATTTCTATTAGAGGTCTGTAGACAGTTATGTTCAGTTGGATAGTATGTGACCTTGTCGGCTTTCAGTTTTGAGTATATAGTTGTCTATAGCAGCATTGCCGGCTCGCCTCACAGTATTCCGCATGTTTATGTATATATGTCTTTGGGATAGGTATCCTTCACGTACATTATTCATGTTTATATTTTAAACACCTGCTTACGGATGTTTGACATGTAGGATTCAGTCACCCGTCGCGGCCCATCGGTTTGGATCGTGATAGATACAATACCTATTAATTTAATAACTCAGTATTAGCTAGTAACTATTTACAAATAATTAGTTATCATGGTATAATATGGTGAATTATGTGTCCCTTTATTAATTTGTTAAAACTTAAAAATAAATTATGCTAGAGAATTATATTTTTATATAAATTCTCTTTCAAATAGAAAGCATATTAAATAAAAGGAGTATTTTAAAAATATATCAAATTATAATATCGAAATTCTTTCAAGATTCTTTACTCCTTAAGACATACATATAAGATTCATATTGAATACATTACTTTTGATATTTGAGTTGTAGCAACATTACATTTAATTTGCATATTATGATATATGTCATTCTTTTCGTATTATTCATAGTTGAATTATAATTTATAAATATTTTAAATAGATTATTTGTTATAATTTTGTGATTTTAATGTAATTTTTATAATTTTATAATTTTATACTATCTTAAAAATCTTAAAATTAGTAAAATTTAAAGATCCTTGAGACTTACACCCCATATCTCGGGGTTACGCCTCGCCTCGTCAAAGGTAAAATACCACACTTCACGCCCCCACCTTTTAAAACATTGAGATGTACCACAAAAAGACACTCCTTACTAATAGTTAGTCATTTTAGTCATACTATCAAAAAAGTTGCTAATAATATAAAACATTCAAAAAATCTAGGAAATATTCTTTCAATGGATACCGTTAGAACTTATTGAAAACACATAGATGAGGTAATATACAAAATTCGAGAAAGATTGAAGGTGAATTGGACCAGTTTGGAATCAAAATTAGTTACCAATAATGTACAATATTATAAAAAAAAACTAGGATTTATTTTTTCAATGGGTATGATAGAAATTCGTTGAGAACAAAAATATACGAGGCAATATATAAAATTTGAGGAAGATTTGAAGTAATTTAGATTGGTTTGATATCAAAATTCATAATTAAATTCGAGTTTAAAAAGTTCCGATTCGACACATGTATCACGCATGTATCTCAGATACAGGTATAATGAATATATAAGAGATATATATAGTGGATACACATATAACATATAAGTGATACACAATGTGATGCACATCTTATCTTCTTCTATGATAGTTTTTTACTTCGAATTTGACTCAAATTTGACTTCAAACCACCTCAAATATCTACCAATTCGTCCCAAAATTGAGTTTCAAACTCCTTGAGATGCACCAAATCTATTCCAACAACTCCCACTCATAATAAATTTTAATTTCGAAAATTCAAATTTTCAAACTCTAGCTTAAGTGAGCTTCATTGGCTTTCAATAGAGTTTTAACTATTAATAGATGATGGTACACATTAGAGTTAGAGATTGTATCAAAGAGAACCAATATATTCTAGCTATAATACATGCAAATAAAAATACACATACACTCATTCAAAATGGAGGTTGAAAAGAGAGGAAAAAGAAGGAGAAAGAAAATAAAAAAGAGGAGATAAAAATGCAAATTTTGTTGGCTTAGAATTCTTTGGGAGGTTTTAGGTGAGTTCTTTGATGAAGATTGAAAACAGAGGAAGAAGAAAGAGAAAGAAAATGTAGGGGCGGAAAAATAAAATAAAAAAAAGAAAACTAAAATAAGGGGCTGGAGCGGGTATATTGTCCTATTTTGTATAGTTTAGGGCAAATTTTGACCTTTTCTAGAAAGAAAAAAGGTTGAGGTAGGTTGTTCCAGTTGGATTTTAAAAAAGAGAAAAATACTTTTTCGGAATAAACAAATTCAAAAATTGTGTCCGTTAGTGATGGAGGGTAGTATTGACCTCTTTAGGTCATGGCAAGAGCACAAATAATGCCAACTTTTAACATAGAGTAAACTTGTCCTATATCAAATAGTCAAGGGACAATTTTGAACCTTTTCCGTTTCAAAATCACACCGTAGTCTGTTGGCCTATCTACTTCATCTAACTAAAAGTTTATTAGTATTATTTTACAAGACGTAAATCTATGAATACACTCTCAATCAGTTACTAGGCTAGCAAACTCTATAGTTGTGTACACTACTCCTATGGATCAGTTCTTAGCTGCATCTCCTTTTTAACATTATTGGTGTCACTGTATCACCCTCACTGACATAAAAAATATATTTCCTCCATTCAATTTATGTGAAGCTAAATCCTTTTTAGTGTTACACCCTACATATACACAAATTAAAGATTGGCAAGTTTGGCTTCTAGTACGACCAATCAACCGACGACGCGTATGAGGATAGGAGGTGGCTACGCGTTTCTTTTGGCTTGCTCCAACTCTCCAATCGAGAGCAATGACAAGGGTGGGGCGACCTATTTTGCATGTGAGTGTGACAGAATTCCTAGACTTGGTATTATATAAAAAGCAGTGTGGATCTTTCTCTTTCATTCTAGAAAGTGTCACCCACTCTTAACTCACCCATAACGCTCTCAAGCCTCCTTTGAAAGTTTCTAAGCAGACTAAACTGAATCAGAGGCGATTTTAGTAGGATTTAGCGTGAAAAAACTTTGGATCATCACTACAATACCTGTTATCCTAATTTTTTGAGTCTCGTTGAAGGCTGAGTTAATCACCACAAAGGCGTAGGAATTTGGAGAAATGTAGCCCGTTTTTCAACAAGGTGCTGATAGAATCGGTGACGTCCCTACCCAGTAGGGTGTGCATTTCAGCTGTTGATTGTTGCATTCCACTTCTCCGGATTAGTTGTTCAGAAGTCGATAGGTACTGAAGTGTATGTTCCAGTCATTTTGGGTACGGTGTCTCTCCCGGCCAAGTTGTACGCATATATATGTTTTCTCGGCACTCTTAGAGGCATACTAGTGTTAGTTGTATGTAATGGTTGGTTATGACTACATTAGTAATAGTTGTAAAGTTGTATGAATGTTGATGTCTTTTTTTCAGTCAGTTGTGTACATTTTCAATTTTCTATATTGCTACTTAAAGGCCTTGTTGGACCAGGTTTTATAACTAAGAAGATGTAAGTGTGGGTATCAGTTCGCGCGAGCCTTCGGGCGTCATGTATGGGTTGTACCTCCCAAGGTTGGGGTGTGATAAACTTGGTACCAGAGCAGGTCGTGCCATAGGAAATCTGCAAGCTTTATCTAGTAGAGTCTTGTTTATGAGTATGTCATGAACCATACTTATAAAATTGTGGTGTAAAGTTCAAATTTGCCACTGCATTATTCAAAGTTGCTCAATTTTGCTCTCCTACACTTTATAAACTTATTGTTAATCGTCTTGTATTTGCCCTTGTCATTATTGGATCCTAGTCCGTGGTAGTTAGGCGTGTATATCAAGGTTGTGATATGATGATTCATGATCACCATACCTTGGCTGATTTCAATGAATTAGAAATGATAGAATTTAATAATAATTATGGTCATGGATTGGCTAGCCACTTGTTATGCTACGGTGGATTGTTGGAAGAAATTTGTTCACTTTAACTTCAAGGGTGGTATCACATTGCCAAAATGGGTGTTTAATTCTTATCTTAAGGCTTGAAAGATGATCACGAAGGAATGTTTCTATCATTTGGTATGGGTGCAGGATGCGAAGCCTCCAACCCTTCAATTGGTTCCGTTAGTTAGTGAATTACCTGATGTATTCCCTGATGAGCTCCCGGGTATTCCAATCGAGAAAGAGAAAGAGAGAGAGGGAGAGATCAAGTTTTCCTTCGATGTACCACCCGATACTCAACCAATATCTATTCCTCCATACATGATGGCTCTTGCCAAGTTGAAGGAACTAAAAGATTAGTCAAAGGGCCTTCTTAATAAGGGATTATCCTACCCAGTATTTCCCTGTGTGGATCCCAGTACTATTTGTTCGAAAGAAAGATGGTTTGTTGAGGATGTGTATCGATTACCAACAACTGAATAAGGTAACCATTGTAAACAAGTATTCTCTCCCGAGAATTGATAATTTGTTTGAGCAATTGCAAGACGCTGCATATTTTTCAAAGATCGATATTAGATCTAGGTATCATCAGTTAAGAATCGAGAAAGAAGATGTTCCGAAGATAGCCTTTTGGACCAGATATGGCCATTACGAGTTTTTTCGTTATGTCCTTTGGCCTAACTAATGCACCAACAACCTTCATAGATCTGATGAATTGGGTGTTCAAGCCATTTTTGGATATTTTGTGATCGTGTTCATAGATGATATTTTGGTGTAATCCCGATCAGAAACAGAGCACGTAGAGCATTTGTGAATATTTTTACGCATGCTCCGAGATCACAAGTTGTATGCCAAGTTTTTCAAGGGCGAGTTCTGGATGAATTCAGTGGCTTTTATTGGACATATAGTGTCATATGAGGGTATCAAAGTTGACAGTCAAAAGATCAAAGCAGTTAAGAACTATCCAAGGCCCATAACTCCTACGGAAGTACGCAACTTCTTGGG
This sequence comes from Nicotiana tabacum, assembly GCF_000715075.1. Classification (NCBI taxonomy): domain Eukaryota; kingdom Viridiplantae; phylum Streptophyta; class Magnoliopsida; order Solanales; family Solanaceae; genus Nicotiana; species Nicotiana tabacum. Next base: position 27,120,707 of record NC_134084.1, read on the forward strand.
CTTAGCCGGTTACTCCCAAAGGTTTGTGAAAAATTTCCCATCTATAGCTACTTCATTAACGAAGTTGACGTATAAGGCAGCAAAATTTCGGTGGACCGATGTTTACGAGAAGAGCTTTCAAGAGTTAAAGGACAGGTTAACCTCGGTACCAATTCTAACTCCTCCTGAAGGACCCGAGGGTACATTATATATTTTGATGCCTCTAGAGTGGGATTGGCCAGTATTTTAATGTAACATAGTAGAGTTGTTGCTTATGCTTCGAGACAACTAAGGAAACAGGAGCGAAACTACCCCACTCATGACTTGGAGGTAGCAGCTGTTGTATTTGCTTTGAAAATAAGGCGTCACTACCTATACGGAGTTCACGTTAACATATTCATTGATCACTTGCAGTACATATTCAAGCAAAATGAACTAATTCTGAGGCATCGAAGATGGCATGAATTGTTAAAGTATTACGATGTTAATATTTTGTACCACCCCAGGAAGGCAAATATCGTGGCTGATGCGGTAAGTCAGAAATCCATGGGCAGTCTACGACATATGGAAAGGCCTAAGTTGGATATGACCAAATATTTACACTGATTGGCTAACTTAAGCATACAATTGATTGATACCGTTAACAAAGGATTTATATATCGAAATGCTGTTGAATCCTCGCTAGTGGAGGAAGTAAAAGCACGACAATTTGGCGATCTAGCTTTGGTGAAAATTAAAGAAAGCATACCCTTTCAAAAGAAGCAAGTGTTTGAGTTATCCAAGGACGGATTCCTAAGATACAAGAACCGGTTTTGTGTCCCCGATGTCGGGGGACTCCGAGGGCAAATCATGGTGGAGATTCATCGATCTCGGTATTCTATTCATCCAGCGTGAACTAAGATGTACCATGATATTTGATAGTTATACTGGTGGAATAGTATGAAGAGATACATCGTTGAACACGTCCCTCGGTGTCCAAATTTGCAACAAGTTAAGGTCGAACACCAGAAACCAGGAGGGTTGTTGCAGAATATGGAAATTCCGACCTAGAAATGAGAGATGATAAACATGGATTTCATTACAGGGTTTCCACGTTCATGTCGAAGATTTGATTCCTTATGGGTTATCGTGGACTGATTCACCAAGTCAGCTTACTTCCTACAAGTTAAGGCTACCTTCTCGACTGAAGACTACGCTAAGTTATTTATTAAGGAAATAGTTCAATATCATGGAGTTTTGAATTCTGTCATATCGGATAGAGGTACCCAGTTTATGGCTAATTTCTAGAGATCATTCCAAAAAGGATTGGGTATGAGGATCAACCTTAGCATAGCTTTCCATCTGCAAACAGACGGTCAGGCCAAACACACTATTTAAATGCTCGAGGATATGTTACGAGCATGTGTCCTGGACTTCAAAGGAAATTGGAAGGACCATCTACCACTCATTGAATTTTCTTCAAACAACAGCTATCATGCTAGTATTCAGATGGCACTGTATGAGGCCCTATACGGGTGTAAGCACATATCTCCTATCAGCTGGTTCGAAATTGGTGAAACAAAGTTACTAGGTGCCAGATTGGTGCAACATGATATAGAAAAGGTCAAAATAATTCTAAGTTGATTATTGACTACTCAAAGCAGGCAAAAATCCTATTCGGATAACTGACGACGAGATTTGGAGTTTGTTGTGGGGGTTGGATATTTTTAAGGGTGTCGCTTATGAAAGGCTTGATGAGATTTGGCAAAAGAGGCAAACTCAACCCCCGGTATATCGGACCATATCGAATTATTCAAAAAATTGGTCAAGTGGATTATAAGCTTGAATTTCTCCCGGAGTTTGAAGTAGTGCATTTGGTATTCCATGTGTATATGCTTCGAAAGCGCTTGAGTGATCCAATCTTATATAATCCCCACTGAAGATATTCAAGTTACAGAGGACCTATCATATGAAGAAGTTCGAGTGGCTATCCTAGATCATCAAGTGCACAAACTACAAACCAAAGAGGTAGCTTTAGTTAAAGTACTTTGGAGGAATTATAACATAGAATAAACAACCGGGGAAGTTGAAGAATATATGAAATCCATGTACCCTCATCTGATCCTTACCACGGAAGGCAACGTTGAATCCACTGCAACGGGCATGAACCAATATGACTAAAAAAGTTTGTAAAGAGTGACTATGATTCAACACTCAAGGATGAATGTTCCAAAAAAGGTGGATGATGTTACACCCCACATACACACAACTTAAAGATTGGCAAGTTTGGCTTCTAGCACGATCAATTATTTGGCGACGCATATGAGGACAAAAGTGGCTACGTATTTCTTTTGGCTTGTGCCAGCTATCCCATCGGATGCAGTGACTGAGGTGGGGCAACCCATTTTGCATGTAGGAGTGGCGTAATTTCCTAGATTTGGTATTGTATAAAAAGCAGTTTGGCTCTTTCTCTTTCATTAAGGGAAGTTTCACCCACTAACTCACCTATAACTCTCTCAAACCTCCTTTGAAAGTTTCTAAGCAGACTAAACTAAATCAGAGGCGATTTTAGTAGGATTTAGCGTGAAGAAACTTTGGATCATCACTGTAATACCTATTATCCTGATTTATGTAGACTCGTTAAAGGCTGAGTTAATAATCACGAATACGTAGGAATTCGGAGAAACGTAACTAGTTCTTCAACAAGGTGTTAATAGAACTAGTGGCGTACCTCCCCAGTAGGGTGTGCGTTTCAGCTGTTGATTATTGCATTCCACTTCTCCGGAGTAGCTGTTCAGAAGTCGACAGGTACTAAAGTGTATGTTTTAGTCATTTATGGTACGGTGGGCCCTGTTCCGACCAAGTTTTACGCATATGTATATTTTCTCAGCATTCTTAGATGCTTGCAGACTATTGTTGATTGTATATAATGGTTGGTTATGACTACGTTGGTAACAATTGTGAAGTTGTATGAATTTTGATGTCTCTTCCCCAATCAGTTATGTACATTTTAAATTTATGGTATTGCTACTTAAAGGCCTCGTTGGCCTGGATTTTATGACTAAAAAGATGTAAGTATGGGCGTCGGATCGCACGAGCCTTCGGGCATCATGTGTCGATTGCACCTCCCAAGGTTAGGGTATGACATTTAATCTATTTCAAAATATTTTTTTTAAATTTAAAAAAATTAATTTTAAACTTCTCATTTTACTTTTAATGAGATGATTTATAGCTACATAAATATTAATAACTTATTTTAGATCACAAGTTCCAAACATTTCCTGTAATTTCTTAAACTCTATGTCCTGTTAAATAAATTCATATAAATTGAAACGAGTAGAGTATATATCTATGAATAAAGGGTGAAAATAATTTTGAGCCCCAACATTGCCTTAAAAATCAAACTCCTCTTCTAACATTAAACAATAGATATTTTGCTCCTCTTATCATATGCATTGTCTATTTTACCCTAATATTTCTTATTTCGTAACGATTCGACTGGTCGTTTTGAGAATTAGCATTCCGTTCGATAGTCTAAGGTCTCGAGTATCTTCTTATCATGTATTACGACTTGCTTGCATGGTCGAGTTCGGTTTTTGGATGCTTCAGGTTTGATTTGGAAGAACAATTCTTGTTTTAGAAGTTTAAGTGAAAAGGGTTAACCGGAGTTTGACTTTTGTAAAGACAACCCCATAATGGTATTTTGATAATTTCAATAGCTTTGTATGGTAATTTTGGACTTGGGCGTGTGTCCGAATTTAGATTTGGAAGTCTATAGGTTTATTTGATGCATTTTGGCAAAAATTGAGAAAGTTGAAGGTTTGGAAGATTGAAAGGTTTGACTGAAAGTTGACTTTGTTGATATCGGATTCGTATTTCAATTTCGAGAGTTTATACATCTCCATTGTGTCATTTGAAACTTGCATGCAAAATTTAACTTCATTCTGGGTTGATTTCATATGATTCGGTGCAGTTGTGGAAGTTGAAAGTTCATAAGTTCATTAAGTTTAATTTGAGATGCGATTCGTAGTTTTGACGTTGTTTGTTGTGATTTGAGGCCTCGAGTAGGTCCGCGTTATTATTTGGGATTGGTTGGTATGATTGAACGGCGTCCCATGGGTCCCGGATATGTTTCAGACATGTTACAGATCATTTTAAACCTTTTGGAAGTTGCTGAAGAAACTGTATGCTGGTGTCTTCACACCTGCAGATGAGGGACCGCAGGAGCAGAGATTTGGAGCGCAGGTGAGACTTTGGTTGGAGAAGGTAGGACCGTAGAAGCGGTCATATGGTCGCAGAAGCATAAGCGCACAAACGCTAGGTTTGTCGTAGGTGCGAGGGTAGCAAAGGTTAGAGTGAGCGCAGATGCTTTCCGCATTTTCGATACTGCAGATGCGGTTCATAGAGCGCAGATGCGGATGGTCCTGTGTTCAGTGCTTCTCGTAGGTGCGAGCTTTTCCCTGCAGAAGCAATTGTCGCAGGTGCGTGTTTTTGTCCGCAAAAGCAGAAGTGCTGGGGCAGAAGGTTATGTTTCGAGGGTCGTCATTTTTATCATATCTTTACTTATAGACCTCGATTTTGGGTGATTTTGGAGGGGTTCTTCACGTGTTGGATTGGGTTAAGCTTTCTTTATCCGGATTTGATTATATTTTGTGATTTCCTCTTTGTTTTTTTTTAACTTTTAATTAGTGATTTGAATGGGAGAAAATGATTTTTTTGTATAAAGCTTTCAAAAATGTAAAATGGGGATTTGAAGGTCGATTTAGTATCGGGATTGGATTATTTTGGTAAGGTTGGAATCATATCGGAATGGGTGTTTGGATTTTATAAATTTTATCGGGTTCCAAGGTGCGTGCCCGGGGTTGGCTTTTTAATTTTTATTAAAGATCGAAACTTTATTATTCGGAATTATTTCCTATAGGTTTTATTTATGATATTAAGTTATTTTGGCTAGATTTAACCATCTAGAGGCTGTTTCATGCTAGAAGGTCATTTTAGAGTATCAGTTTAGCTTCTCTAAGATAAGTATCTTGCCTAACTTTGTGTGGGGGAACTACCTCTTAGGATTTGAGTCGTTTGTGCTAATTGTGTTATGTGAAAGCCGTATACGCGAGGTGACATGTACGTACTCGGGCTTATTCTTGAAAATTGACTGGTTTAGACTCTTAGACTTCTTTCATGTAGTTATTTGGAATTGTTAGCACATGTTATATCTTTCATTCGCCATGTCTACTATCACATGATTTATTTGAAATTATTGTTACATGTCACATACTTTACTTGTCGGGTTTGCTCTTATATGCTATACTTGAAGTTGTTACCACTTTTATCATTATGCGATCTCTTTTATTGTTGATTTACTCTTAGTTGAAATTATTGCTACATGATATCCCTTTGTTGTCGGGTTATTCTCATGCATTTAGATGTAGTACTAGTTTGTACCATGTCTTTCATTGTTAACCTAGTTCATGCACTAGAATCCAGAGATTTCCATTTCATGGAGATACTTTTACTATTGAGTCTATCCTTAAACAATTAATTGGAATTGAGGTTATCAAAAGTCATTAATCTATTTTAATTGAAGATGTGTTGTAAAAATGGGTTGTTGTTCCTTGTTAAGTTACTTTACCGTTCACTTGTTATTATTGAGATTATATACGCATTGTGTTTGAGCCGTGTGCTATTTGTTGTGGAAATATTGATAGTGTTGGATCTTTGAAGAGGTTATGACCTATGGGCAGTTGTGTTACGAGTTGATACGTCGTGTTATTGTGATGTTAGCAAATGGTAAATTGTTATGTGGTTTGGTTGTTGTTATGTAGAGTATAAGGATGACATTTCACCGTTGATATTATGTGGGGCATAAGGGTGTCATCTCACTATTGTTGAATGTACAGAGAGATAAGGGTGGCTATTGTGTTATTGTCCGGTGATGGTAGGCTAGAAACCTATATTATAGTCATAATTTGCACTCTAATCATTGCATTTTACTTGTGGTTGAGCTTAAATAATGGTTTGAATTGTGCTTATTACGTGTTTATGCCTTGTAGGAAATAATTTCGAGCTATTAAGATAATATGGAGCTAATTTGAACAAGTTGGAGCTTTGAAGTCTGAGTAAGAGCGCAAGAAATTAAGTCGGGATCATGTTCGGGGATCGAGGACTAAGTCTGGATGTCAAAAAGTGAGAAAACAAAAATTACTCTGAGAAAATTGCACTACCGCACCGCGGGGCTCAGGGCGCTTGTGCAAAATTCCTGCAGAGTGAAAAAATCAACTCTCTGAAGATCCTCACTAATGTGGCGCATGGGACGGCATGTCAGTGTATTTTCACCGTACAAATTTTTCTGTTTCGGCTTGGAAAGGGTAGTTTCGTCTAGGCCCACTCCTACATGGTGTCGCACCTCCTTTTTGCGCGCCCGCGCCCCAAAGGGTTAAATGCGCGGGGGGAGTTTTTCCAATTTAAGTGACAATATTCGAAATGGGATTATTTATTTAATTCAGAGTCGCCACATGGGAAAGGTTTGGCTTTTGGTGTCCCAAGTCACGGTTTATCTTGAATCCCAAATCGAGGAAATTTTCGACTTTTCCAAATGAAGTCTGCGAACCAGAAATTCTAAGTAAGGAATTCTGTTGACCCGAGGGAAGGTGTTAGGCACCCTCGAATCCCGTGGTTCTAGCACGGTCGCTTAAATTGTTATAATGGCTAAAATATCTGATTTAAATACATGTTGTGACTTATGTGCTTTTATTAAGTTTAAACCGCTTTTATTATTATCGTTTATTTTTATAGAATTGCAACGTCGTGAAAATGCATCTCGAACCATGTCACAATCAATGCGCCCGTGATCGTCAGCACATTTGGACTTCGTTGAGATTTGGATTTGGGTCACATCAATGTGCACCCGAATTTAAGAATATAATTTACTTAAACCGTGCCTGAAGAGTCTAGCGCGTTATTATTTAGTGGAGGGCCGTGAGATTCACTAAACGGCCTAGCCTGAATTCTAAAATATTTATTATGGTTATTTATTGAAGGCCCCGCGATTTGCATTTTTTTTATTTGGCGAGGCTCGTCTCATTATTTTAGAAGGGTATCCTACAGTGATTACATTTCTACTACGTTTGTCTCTAAAAATAAAAGAAAGGATTATGTGTTGATTACATGCTTGACCCGCTTTGGATCCTTACTTGATTATCTGATTTTTATGAGGCGTGAATTATTTAGTGCCTTATTTCATAGATGAGCACGTTGTTAAATTGTCAGGGGAAATTACCATACAAGATTAATAGAACTGTTAAAAAAAAGCTTATGATAAACGTTCTTCAGATCTAAGTTTGGAACTTGCTTATTTAAAACAAATCAGCGGAATTAACCTTTCGGAACCTATTACTAATAGAGTTTGAATGTGAACCTGTGAACTATCTACAAAGGTTCAATAAAACTAAACATCATATTTGGCAAGCTTTAAAGCAATCTTTTCTATACATGCGGAATGTCAGCTAAGAGTTACCTAATTATCTATGTGTTAAAGAAAACTCATGCATTCCTCATTAGACAACCCCTTAAACAAATGAAATCACAGTTTAGGACGAACTAAACTATGGTTAAGTACAAAGCTATCTAAAGTGTTTCTTTATCGAATTACAAGCTAAACAAATTACACAGATCTTAATAACGTTTGTAAAACTGTAACTGCAGCAAACGAATGATTAAACTCCTGCATATCTTTGATTTCATGCTTTCATTGTTACATCAGATGCAAAATCTTAGTATGTACCTGGATGTCGGATACAACAGAAGAAGCGAGGGGTCAGCAGGACAACAGAAGCAACACCAAACAACAGCAGTAACAGCAGGAACAAATAGGACAACTCCCAGTGCAAGATACAGTTAGAACCGATAAGAAATGGTAGACAGGTAGCAGCAAACAATGCAGTAGGAATAATACTCCAAGACAGACCAATCCAGGGGAAACGAACAATATGAATCAACCAATGAACTCAGCTGATACTTGAAAGAAAACAGAGTTGATTGAACAGGTTGAACAAGACTGAGAATCAGACAAACAAGACAGAAATAATTGCTGATTTTTCTGTTTATCCCTTTCCATATCTTCTTTATTTTCAAGAATCCAATATCAGTCTGCAGTTTTGAACTTATACTTGAGTTATCAGAAAGAGACCTTTTCCAGTTTTTTACTGTTTTCCCCCCAGAACTTCAGTTCTCAAAATTTCAGTTTAGACTCCCCCTGTGTCTCTCTATGTATGTCTGTGTGTGTATACCTCTCAGTGTGTATTCCCCTCCCTCTTCTTCTTTCCAATTCTCCTATATGCTCTGTGTGTATCTATTTGTATGTATTTCAGCTCTCTCTTTCAAAAATTTCCTCACAGTCTGTGTATTTTTTCTTTCTCCCCTCTAATTCTGTATATGTCTATCTTTAGTCAGATGTCTGCCTCTTTTATAAGCCTTCCTTACCCCTTTTAACAGCCTGTTTAGACTATCACCATACCCCTCCCATGTGCCTTCCATTTTCAGTTCCACTTTAGCTAATTAAGTATTAACCCCATCAATATTCCCTGGCAGACTTATCTTTCCTATTTTATTAACTAAAAGCAAGCATGAGCAGTAGAATATATCTGACAGCATATGCTGTCAAACCATTTTTAACTCAGAAACCCCTTTATGCAGGAAACAGGCTGTGCACAATGCACATGCTGTGCACAAGTGCACATGCCATCAACTCAGATTTCAATTACAGATCAAGCCTTAGGTTTCTGAAATCATATTAACAACTATAAGTAACTGAACTTGGTTCTTAATTGATTCAGGCAAATGTTCAACAGAAGCAAATCGATTTATTTTGTTCAGGCAGTTGAAACTAATTAACGACACATGTCGACTCGACTATATTAGTATTAACATACACAATCGTAGCCAAAAATCAGACATTCAAAGTATAGGACACATGACTCGACTTGTACTGATTAAACAGAACTGTACTTCGAGGAATCAGTTAATCAGTACAAATTTAAAATTCAAACTAATTGCACAACAAATACATATGCCTTATCAGAATAGGAGGGGGGATTAAGACAAACACAGAGGTTCAGGTAAAGTGGACAAACAAAAGTTGATAAAATTAAAACAAATATGAACAGACTTTTAAAACAAATCACACAGACTAAAACAAGTAAAGGAAAGAAAGCAGACTCACCTTAAAACTCGAAAAATCAAAAGTCTTGACTTGGATTCGAACAGACCTTTCTTAAGGCTGAACGGACTTTAATAGAAGTGTTTCTTAGATGAGAAACACTTTGATTAAAGTCCATTAGACCTTAACCTCTTCGGTTGAACCAGTGACGAAGAACTACAAAGTTCCAAAACTCAGATCTGGGATTCATGCTTCCCTGATCAGATTCGGACCAAACCAAGTATGGTTTGGTCACGAGGAGGGTCTGGGGAGTGTCTGGTGTGAAGCTGGGGTCGGTTGGTGTAAATCGGGTTCCGACTCGAATCTTCAAATGAAGATTCGAGAAGGTGGGATAGGATTCGAGGTGTGTGGTTGATAGATTTGGGTTTAGGACGGTAAGGGGGTTCTAAGGTGTTAAGGGCGAGGTCACCGGCGTTCATGCCGCCGGGTTTCTGGTGAAGGTGTGCAGGGGCGGCTAGGGTTTGAGGGGGAGGGTCTGTGGAGACGAAGGCTGGGGTATTGGATGGGGGGGGGGGGCAGGGTAAGATTATGGGCTTATATAGTTAGTGGGTAGGCGGATCTCAACCGTTAGATCAATCTAGATCTACGGTCTGGATCTGATGGCTTAAGTGGAACGGTGTCGTTTCGAGGGTAAAGGGTTTGGGTTGGTCCGGGTGGAAACGGGTCGGGGCCATTAGTGGGTTATGGGGAGGTGATCTTGGCCGTTGATCAATCTGAGATCAACGGCCCAGATCAGGCACGACCCAAACGACGTCGTTTGGACACCCTGGGTATCAACTGGACTGGACCGGGCAGGCCTGGTTTGGGTGCATTGCTTGTTTGGGCCAATTTTATTAAAATTGGCCCAATCCGGAAGAAGAAAGGGGTCTTTTTCGCTTTTTTTTTATTATTTTTATTTCTTTTTCTTATTTATTTTAAAAACAAAACTAAGCAAAAAATCAAATTAAAATTAAATACACACTCAATTCAATTATTTGTACACACACTAAAATATTTCAAAACAGGTAAACAAAATAAAATCACGGACGAAGATGCCTATTTATGATTTTCTATTCAACGACCGGATTACGGTTCGAATTATGCATGACACACACATTTTGTATTTTGTTTTAAATAAATAAATAAATAAGAAAAAATAAAAATGGGCAAAAATCACAAATAAATCAACCAAGTGCCGCACAGAAATCCGAAAATTGTACAGCAGGGCCAATTATTATTATTTTTATTTCTTTTGGAGCGATTGTCGTGCGAAACAAAAATCACGTGCTCACAGCTGCCCCTCTTTGTTCGGAAACACGAAGAGTTTTTGTGCAAAGATAAAGTGAGCGTGTATGAGCGATTTTCGCCTATGGACCACTCCGTATGAAGCATGTTTTTGAAAGATCTGACCGAATCTTGCTTCAAAGATTTCCTACATACCCTGGGCTAAACAGGAATCAGGTCAATGTAGTTCGAGAAGTTTCGGTAGCTGGGACTACCATGGGATTGCAATGCTTGCTGCTACTGCTGTTGCTGTTGTCACTGCTGCGTCACTGACCGCCTTATTACAACCAAACGAAAATTGGAAACTGGACTAACTACTTATATGCATGTCAACTGCTAGTTACAAGATTCCTATCTATGATTCTTTTACGGCTTGATCTTGGGTCTTAGCTGATTCTGCTTGTAGACTCCGATCTGAATCTTGATGCTTGCGAGTTGCGGCGACTTGTTTAACCTCTGGGATACTGAGTGAGGCGCGATTGGCAGGGTTCAGGACATTAATCAAATGTTGGAGTCAATCCGCCTTCCATTTACTCCGATATCTCGGGACATCTTCTTTTTTCTTTTTTTTCTTCTTTGATTCCGAACTGGGACTCATCTCGTGGGTAATTTCGATCCATGTGGCTCGAGGTTAGACCTACGGGAGAAAACAAACAAACGAAATTTTCTGCCCCAGTTTCACTAGGAAAATCTCGTTAATTATTCGCCAGGAAGTTCATAAAATTGATGAAAGCGGATATGCATGCTCAGTTCAGGGTTGGAGCCCTAATACCGACTAGCTGGGGAAAGGTTCAGTTTAGGGTTTAAAACCCTAACGCCGAACGAAGGAGAAATTCAGTTTAGGGTTTAAAACCCTAATGCTGATTAAAGGAAAAGTTCAGTTTAGGGTTTAAAACCCTAATGCTGATTAAAGGAAAATTTCAGTTTAGGGTTTAAAACCCTAACGCTGATTAAAGGAAAAGTTCAGTTTAGGGTTTAAAACCCTAATGCTGATTAAAGGAAAAATTCAGTTTAGGGTTTAAAACCCTAACGCTGATTGCATGGAAAAAACTCAGTTTAGGGTTTTAAAACCCTAATGCTGGCTGAAAGGAAAAAGTTCAGTTTAGGGTTTAAAACCCTAATGCTGATTAAAAGGAAAATTCAGTTTAGGGTTTAAAACCCTAATGCTGATTGCATGGAAAAGCTCAGTTTAGGGTTTAAAACACTAATGCTGGCTGAACGGAAAAAGTTCAGTTTGGGGTTTAAAACCCTAATGCTGATTGCATGGAAAAGCTCAGTTTAGGGTTTAAAACCCTAATGCTGGCTGAATGAAAAAAGTTCAGTTTAGGCTTTAAAACCCTAATGCTGACTAAAAGGAAAAATTCAGTTTAGGGGTTTAAAACCCTAATGCTGACTAAAAGGAAAATTCAGTTTAGGGTTTAAAACCCTAATGCTGATTGCATGGAAAAGCTCAGTTTAGGGTTTAAAACCCTAATGCTGGCTGAAAGGGAAAAGTTCAGTTTAGGGTTTAAAACCCTAATGCTGACTAAAAGGGAAAAGCTCAGTTTAGGGTTTAAAACCCTAATGCTGATTGCATGGAAAAGCTCAGTTTAGGGTTTAAAACCCTAATGCTGGCTGAATGAAAAAAGTTCAGTTTAGGGTTTAAAACCCTAATGCTGACTGGCTGGGGATAAAGCTCGAGAATACTACACGATCTATTTTTGAGTTTTCTTGTTTTAATAGAAGATAAAAGGGAGTTTCGTGGAAGCTTACCTTTCGAGTGAATTCATCATTGCCGAAGTACTTCCTGTACCCGTGTACCTTCTTCTTTGGGCGACACCTGCTTCTTGCACGGTTGTCTTGGATTAGACCTGTTTCAAACTTTCAAACAAAGAATCATTTGTTAGTTCGGAAATGACGGTCGGTTTGGTGACCTTGATCGTTCCCAGTTGCTTTCTTGCGTCTTTATTTCTGTTGTGAAGTTCCGCTATTGATTTGATTCGAATGGCGAAACCCTTCTAGACTGTTTAGGCTTGTATTTCCAGATTCTGCGAGGATTTGCCTCGTAAGGCCTCTTTTTTCTTTTTGTCCCGTTTTGATTGAAGGTTCTCAACGGGGATTTTATTGGAGGTGTTCTGTGGGAATTTGTACAAAAGGAAGCTCTGTGGGGGGGAATATTTACAAAGTGGATTCTTTGTGCGGATTCTGTACAATGGGGTATGCTGGGTTTTTGTTTCAAAACGAGTTTCCCATGGTTTGTTGGGGTAAGCTTGTTGGGGAATATTTACAAAAGGACTTGCTGGGGATGTGCTGATGAAATTCCGACGGGGATTTTTTTTTCTTTTTTTTTTATACTGGGGAGACTTTGTGGGAGATTTTACAAAAGGAGAAACTCTGTGGGGATTTGTACAGGGGAAGACTCTGTGGGGATTTGTCCGAAGGCGGACTTGCTGGGGAAGATTTCAAGATTTCTCTCTTTCCTCTTTACTCTGAAACACCATCAAACGTCATGATTCATCATGCTTGGGCAAACATACCGACGAGATGAGGCGCTTTCCTTCATGAGACGGGATTCCGTGCAAACAAACCATGCCACCTGTCCTTTCCGGTGTGTCCTGAACTCGGGGTTAAAGTGCAAAAGGGATTCGAAAAGAAACAAAGAAAGGGGAAAACAAATCAGAAAAGGAATACCCTTTTCGGGACGAGAAAAACTTATCTGAGGAAGATAACGCTGGCATTAAATGACATGACATGCTCTTTGGACTGGACGTCTGACCTTCTAAGAACTTGCATTTTCCTGAACTAGAACGGATATGAGATTCCAAACCGGTGGCACTCTGCCGAAACTTTCTTGGGGTGGCGTCATTCTTTTTCGGCCAATAGCGCCCTTTGCGGGTTTTCGCTGGCTGACCTCTCTCATTTCTCTTCCTGTCATCGCTTGATAGCACTCTTTGCGAGTTTTTACTAAACAAGCTATCTGATTTTGGTTTCTCTACTCCCGTCGCCTCGTGGTGCCCGAAGGTTTTCACCGCCGAGACTCTCTCATTTTATATCTATCAATTCAGAGTGTGCTGGTCTCCATTTGTGACGCTTATTGGTTCCCCACCATATTTGGTAATTGATTTGAAGGCTTGTGCTTGGTAAAGAGAGGTAGTGGATACTAACTTCTCAAGTGCTCGACGTGCCCCGGTTTTCAATTTCAGGGTGAATGGGATTTTATTGTTGGTGTGACTGAACCTCAGGGAGAGGCTGCCTACGTATCCTTTCGGAATCAAGTCAAACGTAGTTCAGGCCTCAATCAATGTCTTGTTTTGTTTTTTTTTTGTTTTTTTTTGTTTTGTAAGCGGCTTAAAAGTTGGTAGAGAGAATTGGGTAGTGTTTGGGGAGTAGTGGGGGATAAAACCTTCGCCATTTTCAAGCGTGTCCGGACCACTGGAGTATGATTTAGACGTAGTACTTCTTGACTGCATCTGCATTTACTGCTGTGTCGGGGTCATTTCCTTCGATATCACCCAGATACAATGCTCCTCTTGGCAATATCTTCCTTACGATGTATGGGCCTTTCCAATTTGGGGCAAACTTTCCTTTTGCTTCTTCATGATGCGGCAGAATACGCCTCAGTACCAATTGTCCTACTTCGAAATTCCGGGGTCAGACTTTCTTGTTGTAAGCACGGGCCATCCTTCGTTGGTATAACTGTCCGTGACAAACTGCGGCCATCCGCTTTTCATCAATAAACGTCAATTGCTCTAACCGAGTCTTGACCCACTCGCTGTCCTCGATTTCTGCTTCGACGATGATTCGAAGCAAAGGAATTTCTACCTCTGCCGGTATTACAGCCTCGGTCCCATAAACCAAAAGATAAGGAGTCGCTCCTACTAATGTGCGTACCGTAGTGCGGTACCCCAATAATGCAAATGGTAACTGCTCATGCCACTGTCGGGAACTTTGGATGGTCTTCCTCAAAATCTTCTTGATGTTTTTGTTTGCCACTTCCACAGCACCATTGGCCTTTGGCCGATAAGGCGTGGAATTCCTATGCGTTATCTTGAATTGCTCGCATACATCTCCCATCAAGTGACTGTTCAAGTTTGCTGCGTTATCTGTAATGATAGTCGCAGGAATACCGAAGCGACAGATAAGATTTGAGTGTACAAAATCCACCACAGCTTTCTTAGTGACCGACTTGAGAGTGACAGCCTCTACCCATTTTGTGAAGTAGTCTATGGCAACCAGTATAAACCTGTGTCCGTTCGAGGCCTTTGGTTCAATTGGTCCAATGACGTCCATGCCCCAGGCGACAAATGGCCAAGGTGCGGACATGGGATGCAGTTCCGTGGGAGGTGCATGAATCAAATCACCGTGCACCTGACACTGATGACATTTCCGAACGAAGCTGAAACAATCCTTTTCCATGGTCATCCAGTAATAACCTGCTCTAAGGATTTACTTCGCTAAGACATACCCGTTCATGTGAGGTCCGCACACACCTGCGTGTACTTCGTGCATGATCTTTCTCGCTTCCTCGATATCGACACATCTTAGGAGATTGAGGTCCGGGGTCCTCTTATACAACAATTCGCCGCTCAGAAAGAAACCACTTGCATGTCGCCTAATGGTCCTTTTTTGATCTCCAGTAGCGTGCTCGGGGTATTCTTGTGTCTTTAGGAACCTCTTGATGCCATGGTACCAAGGCTGCATATTTGATCCTGCCTCGATTACACTGCAGTAACCGTGTCTTTCCTTGATTTGGATTTCCAAAGGATCGACATGGGCGTTGCCCGGGTAGGGTAGCATTGAAGCCAAAGTAGCAAGTGCATCTGCCAGTTCATTGTGACACCTCGGAATGTACCTGAATTCTATTGATGTAAAGCGCTTGCTGAGGTCCTCCACATGTTGTCGGTACGGGATAAGTTTGACATCCCGAGTTTCCCATTCACCTTGGACTTGTCGGATAATCAGGTCAGAATCTCCCATAATCAGTAAGTCTTTGACATCCTGATCGATTGCCATATGCATGCCCATGATGCAGGCTTCATACTCAGCTGTATTATTTGTGCAAAAGAAACGAAGTCTAGCTGTGGCGGGATAATGCTGACCAGAAGGCGAGATCAAAATTGCCCCAATCCCTACACCCTTGGCGTTCACGGCTCCGTCAAAGAACATCTTCCAAACATGAGCTTCCTCTGAGATTACTTCTACGGTGTTTACCTCTTCATCTGGAAAGTAGGTATCCAATGGCTGGTATTCCTCATCGACTGGGTTTTCGGCCAAATGATCTGCTAACGCCTGGGCTTTCATTGCCGTGCGAGTGACATAAACTATGTCGAATTCCGTAAGCAAGATTTGCCATTTAGCCAGTCTCCCAGTAGGCATTGGTTTCTGAAATATATACTTCAAAGGATCCAACCTGCTTATGAGGAACGTAGTGTGGGCTTGGAGATAATGTCTCAGCTTTTGAGCAACCCATGTGAGAGCGCAACATGTCCTTTCCAACAGTGTGTATTTGGCCTCGTAGCCGGTGAATTTCTTGCTCAAGTAGTAAATTGCTTGCTCCTTCTTTCCGGTTACATCATGTTGCCCGAGGACGCAACCGAAAGAGTTCTCCAAGACTGTTAGATACAAGAAAAGTGGCCTCCCCGGTTCCGGAGGGACCAAGACCGGGGGATTCGAAAGGTATTCTTTGACTTTATCAAAGGCTTCCTGACACTCAACTGTCCATTTGATCGCTGCGTCTTTCCTTAACAGCTTGAATATGGGCTCGCACGTGCTTGTCAGCTGGGCAATGAACCGACTGATGTAATTCAATCTGCCCAACAGACTCATCACGTCTTTCTTTGTTCTCGAGGGAGGTAGATCTCTGATGGATTTTATCTTAGTTGGATCTAGCTCGATTCCTCTCCTGCTTACGATGAAACCTAAAAGTTTTCCCGACGGAACTCCGAAAGCGCATTTGGCTGGGTTTAGCTTCAAGTCATACTTTCTTATCCTCTCGAAGAATTTCCTCAAGTATTGGATGTGATTATCCTGCGTCCTGGACTTGACTATCACATCGTCCACGTACACCTCTATTTCCTGATGCATCATGTCATGGAAAATGGCAGTCATGGCCCTCATGTAAGTAGCCCCAGCATTCTTCAAACCAAATGGCATGACCCGGTAACAGTAGGTGCCCCAAGGCGTGGTGAAGGCAGTTTTCTCGGCGTCCTCTTCATCCATCAATACCTGATGATACCCAGCATAACAATCTACAAAAGACTGTATCTCGTGTTTGGCACAATTGTCAACGAGGATGTGGATGTTGGGCAGCGGGAAATTATCTTTAGGACTTGCTCTGTTCAGATCTCGGTAATCTACACATACCCGAGTTTTCCCGTCCTTTTTTGGTACTGGAACCACATTTGCCAACCATGTTGTATATTGGACTACCCGGATCACTCCTGTTTTCAGTTGCTTGGTGATCTCCTCCTTAATCTTGTCACTGACCTCAGTTTTGAACTTTCGTTGCTTTTGTTGAACTGGAGGACAATCAGGATGAATCGGCAATTTATGAACCACTAGATCAACACCTAGTCCCGGCATGTCATCATATGACCAAGCAAACACATCTTTGAATTCAAAAAGAAGTTGAATTATCGCCTCTCGCGTTTTCTTGTCCGTGTGAATGCTTATCTTGGTCTCTCGGATTTCTGCCGGGGTTCCTAAATTTACCGGTTCAGTGTCATTCAGATTTGGCTTAGGTTTATTCTCGAAATATTCCAACTCTCGGTTTATCTCCCTAAAAGCCTCTTCCGCATCATATTCTGGTTCTGGGTTCATTAATTCGCAGTTAAATAACTCATTGTGATCTGGGCGTGAAGTCCGCAAGCATGTCATATTTAAAGCCGCATTATTAGGACTGAAAAGGAAGATAAAAGGAAAAATGATAAAAATTAGAACAAAAGAAAGAATAGAAAAGCAATGATGATTTTTTTTTATATTTTCTTTGGAAAGTTGGAAGACAACAATGTTTACAACTGGGAATTCAAAGCAACAATTGAAAAGAAGAAAACGTTCAAGTTATGTCCTGGAGATAACTTGTGACACAGGAAAGGTGGCAGGACAGGTCTACCCGGACTTCCGTCTAGTCGGGAATGGCGTGGCCTCCCAGTTTTGAAGTTGGACGCTCGACCCCATGTACAGCATCTCAGCAGTGCTTGTGCCTTTACCTGGTTGAACCATGTGGACCTCGTAGAGCATCTCTCTCATTGCCCCACATATCTCCTCAATTTCCTCAGCTGTGAAGACCTCATCATCTTCTTCTTCAATGTACCTCGGCCTGATGAAAGTTGCATATAAATCCGGCAGTGGTTGTGGTAATTTCCAACCCTCTTTTCTCCTTTTCTTTGCCCATTCTTCGTCTGCTGGAGTAGGTTTGAAACCTAGTCCAAAAGGTTTCTTGATGACTGGCAAAGTAATGGGTTCTGTTATTCCCTGAAGGGTTCGTCCAAGTCCCTTCCCTGGCCTAAATCCGTGCCGAATCATCTCTTTGGCCACCATAACCGAGGCGTTAGACAAGAAAGGCTGGGGGCAGGGTATTCCCTCTTCGTGCTGCTCTGCCAGTACAATCTCGAAAGCTTGATAGACCGTATGTTCACTTCTTTCCCTCGGTTCAAGGTACGGGATGGATGGGTCCCGATAAATGGCATGCTCGTCTTCCCCATGGACCACGATCTCCCGGTCTTCGTACTCGAACTTCACCATCTGGTGAAGAGTGGAAGGTACGGCTCCTGCCGCATGGATCCAAGGTCTGCCAAGGAGAAAATTGTAGGATGTGTCCAGGTCAATCACCTGGAAGGTTACTCGAAATTCGACTGGTCCTATGACCAACAACAGGTCTATTTCTCCCATGGTATCTCTCTTGACGCCGTCGAAAGCTCTTACACAGACATTGTTGGGTCGGATTCTTCCGGTCCCAATTTCCATTCTTTGTAGCGTGGAGAGCGGGCAAATGTCAACGCCTGATCCTCCATCCAACATTACCCCCTTGACATAGTAGTCTTCGCATTTAACTGTTAGATGCAAAGCCTTGTTGTGTGCTGCTCCTTCCGGGGGTAAATCATTCTTGCTGAAAGAGATTTGGTTGACGGCGAAGAATCTTTCTGTCATCCGCTCTAGTTGCTCCACCGAGGTTTCAACTGGTACATATGCTTCATTCAGGGTTTTCAGCAGGATCTTTTGATGCTCGGTTGACCTCATCAATAATGACAGCATGGATACTTGCTCAGGGTACTTGCGCAGCTGATCTATCACTTCGTAATCCGGCATTTTCATTTGTTGGAAGAACACTTCCGCTTCTTCAACACTCACGGGCTTCTTTGGAGGGAAGCGCCTTTGCGTGGCATTGTTCAGTTCTTGGGTATTTGAATATCTTCCAATGAAAGTATTTTCTGGAAGTTCTCCCATGACCTCTTTACCTTTGTACATCACCAAAGTCTTTTGATAATTCCACGGCACTGTGGACGGGTTGGTTATTGGCTTTTGTGGCACGCGTCCGATAACCACCGGCTCATTCAGCCGAGGTGGTTGGTTCGTCCCCCGGACCACATAGGCCCCTTTTGGCACGTACATAGGTTTTATCTTTTTGATCCCGGAGTTCTGCGTCTTCTCAGCTTGACCTCGTGGTATGTAAAGAACTCCACCTTTTGCTGGTACCACTTGCTTCTCCACCTTCTTCTCAAGCACTTTCTTTATAGCTTTGGCCTCTTCCCCCTTTTCTGGTTTCTGGTTCGTTTCAGGCCTCTTTCCCGTATCGACAATGGCAATTATGGCTTTCAAAGCAGGGTCGAACTCTTTGTCTTCACAAATCATTCCGATCAGCGGCCCATTATTGTGAGCGGGTAATGGATTGTTAGTCACATTCGGGATCTCTTCGTCCCTCAGCACTATTTTCCCCTGCTCTATCAAATTTTCGACCACTCTTTTCAATGACCAGCAGTCGTTTGTATCATGTCCCTCGGCCCCTGAATGATAGGCGCATCTGACTCCGGCTTTGTAAGAAGGGGATGTTGGGTTTTGCCTCGTTTGAGGGATTGGTTGTAAGAAACCCAACTGGACTAGCTTCGGGAACAAAGTAGAGTATTGTTCACCGATGGGCGTGAAAGTTCGCCTTCGAGGTGGCTCCTGAGGGTGAAAGTTATTCTGCGGGGGTTGTGGGTTATAGTGGTTGCGGTAAAGAGGCTGATTTCTGGGAGGTGGAGCTGGGCCTCGGTTGGCTTGTTGTGGTGGATGGTTATAAGGTTGGGCATTCATGACCATATAAGGTTGATGAGCATATGCCAAATTTGAGTGGGGGTAGTAGTGATGTGGGGCTCTTTCCGGAAAATGGGGCCTGGGATGACGATACTCCCTTGCTTCAGAGGTTGCCATAGTCGTTTCTTCCTTCTTCTTCCCCCTCGTCGTTCCTCCGGACCTGCTTTGGACGGCCTGGGAGGTCGCCTTTATGGCTGCTTGACTCAGAATTCTAGCTGTTTTCAAACCATTTTCCACCATCTCTCCAATCTTGATCGCTTCCGCAAATGGCTTACCCATGGCTGACATCATGTTTTGGAAATAGTCAGACTCTTGAGCCTGGAGAAAGGTAGTGACCATTTCCACTTCATCCATGGGAGGCTTCACTCTCGAGGCCTGTTCACGCCA
Organism: Nicotiana tabacum; assembly: GCF_000715075.1. Classification (NCBI taxonomy): domain Eukaryota; kingdom Viridiplantae; phylum Streptophyta; class Magnoliopsida; order Solanales; family Solanaceae; genus Nicotiana; species Nicotiana tabacum. The sequence continues at coordinate 27,140,799 of NC_134084.1, forward strand.
CTTAATAGCATACTCTCTAAAGCTTTCAGAAGGTTTCTTCTTCAAATTCGACAGAGAGTTTCGGTCTGGCGCAATGTCGATGTTATACTGGAATTGTTTTACAAAATCTCTGGCGAGATCATCCCATATATGCCATCGGGACATTTCCTGATCCATATACCATTCTGAAGCTATCCCTACTAGACTTTCCCCAAAATATGCCATTAGCAGTTCTTCTTTTCCGCCGGCTCCCCGCAATTGGTTGCAGTATTTCTTAAGATGTGCAATGGGGTCACCGTGCCCATCGTATTTCTCAAACTTGGGGGTCTTGAAACCCGTTGGCAGGTGCACGTGAGGGAACATGCACAAGTCGGCGTAAGAGACGCTCTTTTGTCCGCTCAACCCTTGCATATTCTTCAAACTTTGTTCAAGGCTTCTCATTCTCTTGGCAATCTCATTTTGTTCTGCAATTCTGGGGTTCTGATCCTGCCCAGGTGCAAGCTCGCACTGAGGCGGTAGAGGATTGGTACTGGTAGCGAACCTAGTTGGTTCCATTGAGAACGATGGTGCTTGGAATGTAAAAGAGGATGAGTCAAAGCTTGGCTTGTACGTGGTGGGCTGTGCCGTAACCGGGCAAGGCGATGCAACAAAGATGTTCATGCTTGCATCAGTGGCCGACATTCGGGGATGAGGCTCAGAAGGTGATCCAGCAGAGAAGGCGGAGGTGGCTGGGTACCCAAATGGGGTAGCAGGATAATTTATGGGGACATTAGACGTTCCACTTGACCTGGAGAATAATTTAGGGAATCCGGGGACGACACTTGGCGGCACTTTCCCATTATTCCAATCGTCCAGCATTTCCAGCATGCGGAGCCGTAGGATTCTATTTTCCTCCGCAGTTGCGGATTCAGGTGTGAGGACGGCTGAGATTGAGCTCTCCTCAGAAACAGGGATCGTTTGCAATGGAATTTCTGAAGACATTTCCACACTTCCTTTTGACCTGGTGAAGTAAGTGTGAGTACTGCTTCTGGCCCTAACAACAGGTAGTTGAACACTTCTCCTTGACCTCGTGAAATATGAGTGCGAGGCTAGACTTTCACCAAACCAACCGTCTTTTCAAAAACCCTGGAGTACTCAATGACAGACGCACGGTTAATTTGTAGCAAATAAGAGATAGTTAATCTCACGTTGGGCATGATGCACCTATACAGTTAAGTGGATTACTATATGTTTGCTACGAGAGCATGCGTCATTCCGACATTTTTTCTTAGTTTTCTTTTTTCTTTCTTTTCTTTTTCTTTTTCTCTTTGTTTTTCTTTTATGTTTTTTTTTATTTTGCAGTAAAAGAAATGCGACCGGATCCGATGAGGATTGCCTACGTATCACGATGCCTACGTGAATCAGATCATTACGTAGTTCGAAAAACACAAATGATCGTAAAAGAAACAACTTCTTTATTGTTGAAATGTTCTGTTACAAACTACATTTTGCAAAAGAAAAGCAAACTTTGAAAGTAAACCTAGACTCAAAAATAAACTAAAAATCACTCTGATGGGAAAAACGGCAGAAGATGCTAAGATACAGGCTTGACTTATGAGTGCATTATGGTTTTGAAAATTGGTGTCCGCGGGGCATCGTTCGGCCTCGCCGCGGTCCTAGGTGTGAGATCCCTCTCAAGTTGCTCCAACTCATGCATAGTCTGTTTGACATAACCTATTACTGCCGAGAAGACGGTAACGTTGGACATGTTCTCGCATCGTAGACATCGTCTGGTGATGGCATGGGCGATGGCCTTGATCCTATCTCTGGCTTGCTTCTTCTCTATGAGTAGACATTTTATCTGATCGCTACATATCTTGAATACTTGAGCATCCTGTATATGCTGGTGCTTCAGTCGTCGTACTTCCAACTTCATCTGGGCTATTGAGTCGTACCAGTATCTGCTCTCAATTTGGAAATCCTTGGCCTGATTAACTGCTTTGGTCTCAAGTGCAGCCATCTCTCTCTTTATTTTAGCAACAGTTTTTTCGTGGTTGTCTTCCAATTGATTCAGGTATCGACGATGCTTATCTGTTCTTGTATCCCACTGTGCTTTGAGCTCTGCTATGACGTTTTCAGATTTCTCCAAACCATCTTGCCATTCTCTGATTTCGCTTTTTAGCCTCTTTATCAGGTGCTCGTCTGATCGACGCCTTGGATGTTTATCCGCATCCACCCTTATCTGTTTGATCTGGGCCCTGAGCATTTCATTTTCTTGAATTAACCTGTTCCGCTCTCCCAGATCGGTAGCAATTTGCACGTTGTGCTCGTATTTCATGCCTTCTACTTGTTGCTTTAACCTGCTGATTTCGGCACAATAGCCTCTTTCCTTTGCTAACCAATCCCACTGCCTTTGCGATGATTCGGTGAAATTCCGGATGTGGGTCTCTTAGCTGGCCTTTCATGCTCAAGTTCCCTCCTATACCATGCAAGGTAACCTGGCGCCGTCTCTCCTTTGGCTCGATCCCGCACGCGAGTATCTGATTTCAAATATTGACACTCACTCCAGATTTGGCGAATCTTTGCTTCTGGGAATTGTCCGTTGGGACTCATCTCAACTGCTTGAGTGCTAAGATCTTCCTCATGAGGTACTGTCTGGCATCTTCCGAACTGTCTCAAGACTCGGCAGGGTGCGTAAGGTTGAATGCTCTTAAGCCCCATCAGTAAGAAATGAGTTTTAGCTGCAGACATATATAGGATCTCATCAACAGGCAACCATCCCAACGTCCATTGTATTTGGCTGGCGGTAAGAGCTTGAAAGAACAAGGTCCATGCCAGGACTCCTTTGGGCAAACTGATCTCTTTGGTTCTCGTGTAAGATTCTTCTATGCACGTCTTTTCTGAGGAACCATGGCTCAAAATCTCGGAATGATGGCAGAGGTGTTCGGTCATCCATATCTGTAGGAGCAAGTTACAACCTTCGAAGAAATTTCCCCCAGCTTTACAAGCTGTGAGAGCCCGAAAGATGTAAGATACCACCATTGGCGCGAGAGTACTGTCACTTTACGTGAGTAAAGTGCTGACGACCCCGGATATCTTCAGATCAATGTTTCCGTCTTTCCTTGGAAATACCAGAAGGCCTAGGAACATTATCATGAACGCTACCCGTCTGTGCTCGTCCCACTTCTGCTGAACTCCTTTGTTGCACAGTTTGTTGATTGGATTATTGAATCCCCCCTCATGACCGTACCTATCATATATGAAGCATGGAGTACAAAATCCGGCTGCCAGATCCGGGTTGTGGACCGTTCTAGGTATCTTCAATGAATCTAGGAATCGATGTATCGTGACGACTCTTGGGGCGACCAAGTATTTTTCCCTCAAGGGAAGCTCAGTATTCCCGATGTATCCGGCCATTTCTTCCAAAGTCGGGGTGAGTTCAAAATCAGAGAAATGGAAAACATTGTGCGCCGGGTCCCAGTAGGTGATCAAAGCCCTTATGATATCTCCCCGAGGTTGGATTTCCAACAGACCCACAAGACCTTTCAGATATTTCTTAACCTCATTTTGTCCTTCAACACCTAGATCATTCCACCATAGCCGTAATTTGACAGGGATTTTGGTCATTATTGAAAAATGTTCATTTTGCATCGTGCTCATCCTGCACATTTATTAAGGTGATTTTAACAAAAATGACTGACTCGAAAATATTTTTACAGAGGGGATCAAGTTTTGAACACGGCCTTTAAACACTTCGGGGACGAAGATTTTAAGGCTGTGTGGGTCTATTGGGTAAAAATGCTAAATAAGACCCAAAGGTGGCTATTTAGATAAAGTCAGCCTTCCGACATCCCTTTCAGGAACATTCGGCTATTTATGACAAAACAACGTCACCCAACTTATTTATGACTCTTTTAAAAATTTGACACATTTTTTTATTATTTATTTATTGATTTTGGCTATTTTAGCGAAAATGGGGTTGGACCCGACGAGGGTTGCCTACGTATCTCACATCCGGTGAGAATCAAACCGGCGTAGTTCGGGCAATTGTGAATAGAGAAAATCAAATAAGCCCAAAAATCAAGAATACGTATTTTTATTATATTATTTTTGAAAAGAGATAAAGATTAAAGAAAATATTCATTACTAATTATTATTATTATTTTTTTGAAAATATTTGGACTATTAGTCTGAATTTATAAAAGGGGTACTACAAAAGAAACAACGTTTTTTTTTTGAATTATGAATTTCCGTTTTTTTTACTTTTAAATAAATACCTTTTTTTTCTTTTTGATTTTGGAAATGATAAAAAAGAAAATTTTTGTATTTTTTTTAATTCAAACTAAGAAGACAAATTTTGTTTTTATTCCTTTTTTTTAGAAAAATTCCGGCGAGGTTTTGACACTACTTGGACATTGGTTTTATTTTTCCAAAATAAGTAATTATCTCCCTACGCTGCTATTTTTCCCCTTTTTTTGAAACCGGTCAGCATGCGGAACCGAAGCAAATAAATGCGCAAAGCAAATAGGATGCAGCAGGGTGGTCTTTTCATTTCAGGTTGCCTGTCCTAGACGGACCCAACCCCTGTGTTGAGTCCCCTAAGTCAAATGCAACATGATGCAAATAAGCGTTCCTACTAGGGATCCGGCATGAATTCAAGTTATTCTAGGTTTGCAACTTGGGTATTGGTTCTAGACTGTGTACCCGAGCAGACAACTCGAGTCGAGGAGGGGGCTACGTACCGGGGACCCGCGAGATCGTCCGGCTTTGTAACTTGTCCGACCTCTTTCTTATTTCAGGTACTGACACTAACAGAATAGGGAGTCTCGACCAGCGAGCTTCTCCCCAGAGGTAAGAAAAGAAGGGTTTCAGCACAGTTTATATACAGTTCAGATAATATCAAAGCGGTAAAAGACAACATTTAGCACGTTATGAAAAAACATGTAATAAAGATCAGATAATAAGGCCAAATATAACAATTATTCTAAGCTCGAATTCTTGAACCCTGAACCAGTGGTTCTGGGTTATGTCCCCAACAGAGTCGCCAGAGCTGTCACACCTCCTTTTTGCGCGCCCGCGCCCCGAAGGGTTAAATGCGCGGGGGGAGTTTTTCCAATTTAAGTGACAATATTCGAAATGAGATTATTTATTTAATTCAGTGTCGCCACTTGGGAAAGGTTTGGCTTTTGGTGTCCCAAGTCACCGGTTTATCTTGAATCCCAAATCGAGGAAATTTTCGACTTTTCCAAATGAAGTCTGCGAACCAGAAATTCTAAGTAAGGAATTCTGTTGACCCGAGGGAAGGTGTTAGGCACCCTCGAATCCCGTGGTTCTAGCACGGTCGCTTAAATTGTTATAATGGCTAAAATATCTGATTTAAATACATGTTGTGACTTATGTGCTTTTATTAAGTTTAAACCGCTTTTATTATTATCGTTTATTTTTATAGAATTGCAACGTCGTGAAAATGCATCTCGAACCACGTCACAATCAATGCGCCCGTGATCGTCAGCACATTTGGACTTCGTTGAGATTTGGATTTGGGTCACATCAATGTGCACCCGAATTTAAGAATATAATTTACTTAAACCGTGCCTGAAGAGTCTAGCGCGTTATTATTTAGTGGAGGGCCGTGAGATTCACTAAACGGCCTAGCCTGAATTCTAAAATATTTATTATGGTTATTTATTGAAGGCCCCGCGATTTGCATTTTTTTTATTTGGCGAGGCTCGTCTCATTATTTTAGAAGGGTATCCTACAGTGATTACATTTCTACTACGTTTGTCTCTAAAAATAAAAGAAAGGATTACGTGTTGATTACATGCTTGACCCGCTTTGGATCCTTACTTGATTATCTGATTTTTATGAGGCGTGAATTATTTAGTGCCTTATTTCATAGATGAGCACGTTGTTAAATTGTCAGGGGAAATTACCATACAAGATTAATAGAACTGTTAAAAAAAAGCTTATGATAAACGTTCTTCAGATCTAAGTTTGGAACTTGCTTATTTAAAACAAATCAGCGGAATTAACCTTTCGGAACCTATTACTAATAGAGTTTGAATGTGAACCTGTGAACTATCTACAAAGGTTCAATAAAAATAAACATCATATTTGGCAAGCTTTAAAGCAATCTTTTCTATACATGCGGAATGTCAGCTAAGAGTTACCTAATTATCTATGTGTTAAAGAAAACTCATGCATTCCTCATTAGACAACCCCTTAAACAAATGAAATCACAGTTTAGGACGAACTAAACTATGGTTAAGTACAAAGCTATCTAAAGTGTTTCTTTATCGAATTACAAGCTAAACAAATTACACAGATCTTAATAACGTTTGTAAAACTGTAACTGCAGCAAACGAATGATTAAACTCCTGCATATCTTTGATTTCATGCTTTCATTGTTACATCAGATGCAAAATCTTAGTATGTACCTGGATGTCGGATACAACAGAAGAAGCGAGGGGTCAGCAGGACAACAGAAGCAACACCAAACAACAGCAGTAACAGCAGGAACAAATAGGACAACTCCCAGTGCAAGATACAGTTAGAACCGATAAGAAATGGTAGACAGGTAGCAGCAAACAATGCAGTAGGAATAATACTCCAAGATAGACCAATCCAGGGGAAACGAACAATATGAATCAACCAATGAACTCAGCTGATACTTGAAAGAAAACAGAGTTGATTGAACATGTTGAACAAGACTGAGAATCAGACAAACAAGACAGAAATAATTGCTGATTTTTCTGTTTATCCCTTTCCCTATCTTCTTTCTTTTCAAGAATCCAATATCAGTCTGCAGTTTTGAACTTATACTTGAGTTATCAGAAAGAGACCTTTTCCAGTTTTTTACTGTTTTCCCCCCAGAACTTCAGTTCTCAAAATTTCAGTTTAGGCTCCCCCTGTGTCTCTCTATGTATGTCTGTGTGTGTATACCTCTCAATGTGTATTCCCCTCCCTCTTCTTCTTTCCAATTCTCCTATATGCTCTGTGTGTATCTATTTGTATGTATTTCAGCTCTCTCTTTCAAAAAATTCCTCACAGTCTGTGTATTTTTTCTTTCTCCCCTCTAATTCTGTATATGTCTATCTTTAGTCAGATGTCTGCCTCTTTTATAAGCCTTCCTTACCCCTTTTAACAGCCTGTTTAGACTATCACCATACCCCTCCCATGTGCCTTCCATTTTTAGTTCCACTTTAGTTAATTAAGTATTAACCCCATCAATATTCCCTGGCAGACTTATCTTTCCTATTTTATTAACTAAAAGCAAGCATGGGCAGTAGAATATATCTGACAGCATATGCTGTCAAACCATTTTTAACTCAGAAACCCCTTTATGCAGGAAACAGGCTGTGCACAATGCACATGCTGTGCACAAGTGCACATGCCATCAACTCAGATTTCAATTACAGATCAAGCCTTAGGTTTCTGAAATCATATTAACAACTATAAGTAACTGAACTTGGTTCTTAATTGATTCAGGCAAATGCTCAACAGAAGCAAATCGATTTATTTTGTTCAGGCAGTTGAAACTAATTGACGACACATGTCGACTCGACTATATTAGCATTAACATACACAATCGTAGCCAAAAATCAGACATTCAAAGCATAGGACACATGACTCGACTTGTACTGATTAAACAGAACTGTACTTCGAGGAATCAGTTAATCAGTACAAATTTGAAATTCAAACTAATTGCACAACAAATACATATGCCTTATCAGAATAGGAGGGGGGATTCAGACAAACACAGAGGTTCAGGTAAAGTGGACAAACAAAAGTTGATAAAATTAAAACAAATATGAACAGACTTTTAAAACAAATCACACAGACTAAAACAAGTAAAGGAAAGAAAGCAGACTCACCTTAAAACTCGAAAAATCAAAAGTCTTGACTTGGATTCGAACAGACCTTTCTTAAGGCTGAACGGACTTTAATAGAAGTGTTTCTTAGATGAGAAACACTTTGATTAAAGTCCATTAGACCTTAACCTTTTCGGTTGAACCAGTGACGAAGAACTACAAAGTTCCAAAACTCAGATATGGGATTCATGCTTCCCTGATCAGATTCGGACCAAACCAAGTATGGTTTGGTCACGAGGAGGGTCTGGGGAGTGTCTGGTGTGAAGCTGGGGTCGGTTAGTGTAAATCGGGTTCCGACTCGAATCTTCAAATGAAGATTCGAGAAGGTGGGATAGGATTCGAGGTGTGTGGTTGATAGATTTGGGTTTAGGACGGTAAGGGGGTTCTAAGGTGTTAAGGGCGAGGTCACCGGCGTTTATGCCGCCGGGTTTCTGGTGAAGGTGTGCAGGGGCAGCTAGGGTTTGAGGGGGAGGGTCTGTGGAGACGAAGGCTGGGGTATTGGATAGGGGGGGCAGGGTAAGATTATGGGCTTATATAGTTAGTGGGTAGGCGGATCTCAATTGTTAGATCAATCTAGATCTACGGTCTGGATCTGATGGGTTAAGTGGAACGGTGTCGTTTTGAGGGTAAAGGGTTTGGGTTGGTCCGGGTGGAAACGGGTCGGGGCCATTAGTGGGTTATGGGGAGGTGATCTTGGCCGTTGATCAATCTGAGATCAACAGCCCAGATCAGGCACGACCCAAACGACGTCGTTTGGACACCCTGGGTATCAACTGGACTGGACCGGGCAGGCCTGGTTTGGGTGCATTGCTTGTTTGGGCCAATTTTATTAAAATTGGCCCAATCCGGAAGAAGAAAGAGGTCTTTTTCTCTTTTTTTATTTTATTTTTATTTCTTTTTCTTATTTATTTTAAAAACAAAACTTAGCAAAAAATCAAATTAAAATTAAATACACACTCAATTCAATTATTTGTACACACACTAAAATATTTCAAAACAGGTAAACAAAATAAAATCACGGACGAAGATGCCTATTTATGATTTTCTATTCAACGACCGGATTACGGTTCGAATTATGCATGACACACACATTTTGTATTTTGTTTTAAATAAATAAATAAATAAGAAAAAATAAAAATGGGCAAAAATCACAAATAAATCAACCAAGTGCCGCACAGAAATCCGAAAATTGTACAGCAGGGCCAATTATTATTATTTTTATTTCTTTTGGAGCGATTGTCGTGCGAAACAAAAATCACGTGCTCACACATGGTATAAATATACCAAAAAGATATTCTGGCCTTGGAAGCTTTGGGAGAGCATTGGAGGCTACAAGACAGCATTTCATCATCTTTCCATCAATTCAATACGGGAGTTTGGATTGTAACGTTAGATTGATGTTTTCTTATTCTTTAATTATATTTGTGATGACTTTCTCCATGATTATGGAGTAGTTTTCCTTAGGATTTGACGGATATGATGTTTTGATAAATATTTGTGGATTTTAACTCCAGTTCCTTGCTTGAATTCGTTTATGGAGCTTTGAATTGTTGCAACTTTATTCACCAGTTTATTTAATCGAAAGAGGAATACTTTGGTGATAATCTTTGCATTATTTGTTTGATTTAATTTAGTGATTATCTTAAGCAATCGAAAGAGCTTGTTGAATTGTTGATTAAATCAAGTTAGGAGAATATTCGAGAGACGTTTTCCTAAAGACTAATCCATTAACGCATGTTTGCATACTTTCACACTGCTTCTATTAGTTCACCTCGTAGAGTTAAGATTTAATCGAGAGAGGAGTTTTGACTACAGGTTTGAACTAGTCATCGAGTGAATTCGTGAGAATCATTAGAATATTGGAGTAAATTAAACTAGACTTAAATCCCAAATAGCAATCTTGCACCTATATTGTCAAACCCTTCTTTCCTCACATTGATAAGAACCCACTCTGCTAATCTCTAATTCTTTGCAGTCACTTGTCAATTGCTTTACTTTAGTAGTTAATCGTAGTTCGTAATCAATCCAATCTACTTTTGATTATCCTGAATAACAATTAAACAAAAAATTGCTAGAGCATTGTTTAAATCCAATTCCTGTGGAGACGATAATTTTATTATACTATCTTTGGCTAGCGAGCATCAATTTCGTATTGTGTTTTTCGCTCGTCAAATTTTGGTGCCGTTACCGGGGATTGACAATCAATAGTGTTCAGAATAGTTTTTGGTGCTAATTCAGGAACTCTTTTTTATTATTCTTCACGGGTTTTCTCTTCCTTGTGCATACAACAGGTTGACTTCTCAGGTGTATGAATCGATCTTCTTCAAAAGATTTGATTCCATACAATCCAGAGGTGGAAAAGAGTCTACGATAGTTGAGGTAAGAGAAAGAACTCACCGAAAAGTTCTTGGGGCAATCTTCAACCCCAGAACACATGGATAATAATGGTGATGATAGAGTTGATTTAGCTGCAAGAGAGGCAGCACATCATGTCACACCTGCGCCCGCCCCGAAGGGTAAATGCGCGAGGGGAGTTTTTCCAATTTAAGTGACAATATTCGAAATGGGATTATTTATTTAATTCAGAGTTGCCACTTGGGAAATGTTTGGTTTTTGGTGTCCCAAGTCACCGGTTTATCTTGAATCCCAAATCGAGGAAATTTTCGACTTTTCCAAATGAAGTCTGCGAACCAGAAATTCTAAGTAAGGAATTCTGTTGACCCGAGGGAAGGTGTTAGGCACCCTCGAATCCCGTGGTTCTAGCACGGTCGCTTAAATTGTTATAATGGCTAAATATCGGATTTAAATACATGTTGTGACTTATGTGCTTTTATTAAGTTTAAAACGCTTTTATTATTATCATTTATTTTTATAGAATTGCAACGTTGTGAAAATGCATCTCGAACCACGTCACAATCAATGCACCCGTGGTCGTCGACACATTTTGACTCCGTTGAGATTTGAATTTGGGTCACATCAATGTGCACCCATGTTTAAGAATATAATTTGATTAAACCGTGCCTAAAAAAAGTCTAACGCGTTATTATTTTTGGATAAGGCCGTGAGATTCACTAAACGGCCTGTCTTGGATTCTAAATATTTATTATGGTTAGTTATTGAGGGCCCCGCAATTTACATTTTTTATTTGGCGAGGCTCGTCTCATTATTTTAGAAAAAGGATATCCAAAAGCGACTACATTTCTATTATGTTTGTTTCCAGAAATAAAAAATGTATGCTAATTTGAAGTATATGCTTTGGCCTAAACCGGATTCTTATCAATTTCTGATTGGTTACTTATAAAGTGAAGAGACGTCATACCTTACGAAAATGCTTTGGTTGGACAAAGAAATTACATATGAGATTGAAGAAATGCAACACTTAATCCGAACAACATCCTTAAGTCGAGTTTAAATTAAATTGTTTAAGCAGGATTAATAGAGTTCCTTATTAAAGGATGTTACTAATGATGTTCAAAACTCGTCCTATAAACTGCCTAAAGAAGTCGAAACTGGGTAATTCAAAAACTGTATTATCTTTGGCTAGATTTAACAACCATTCGCCCTTACGTATTCAAATCATGCTAAAAGAGTGAGTTTAAGTTAACAATCATATTAAATAGCTGCACATTTCATTAATTATATTTACATCCTGGATACGACTAAACGAGTCAAATGTCACAGTTTCAGATTGGCATAAACTTTAATTAAATACAACCTTACTAATGTATCTCTATTGGGCTCACAGACTAGAACTCACACAACTTAACAACATTTATATAAAGGGAAACTTGTGAGCAATGCAACTGATGATTATAACTCCTTCAGTTCTTTCGATTCAACTCTTATTGCAATATCAGATAGGTTCGAAATGTGTACCTGAGGAGATGCTTACAATGAAGAAAACAGGGGGGGGGTCAGTTGAGTATCAGTGTAAATAAAACAGCAGCAGTAACATATGAATAGCAGCAGGTCCTATTGAACAAAATCCCAGTGCAAAAGGCAACCAGTGCCGATGAAAAAAATGACAGAATGACAGCAATGACTAGCAGTATAGGAACAGAGATCCAGACCATCCAATTCCAAGAGAATCAACCCAGGCAAACCAAACTAACACTTTTAGCTGATGCTTGAAAGAAAAGAAAGCTGACTGAATAGGCTGAGCAGGCTAAACATTGAACAAAAGCAGGAAGAAAACCAGTTTCTGACTTTTGTATCTTTATCCCTCTTACTATCTATTTCTTTCCAAAATCCAATCTCCAATTTCAGTCTTGAAATCTATTTAGGATATCCAGAGGAATTCTTTTCCAGTTTTCTGTTTTTCAGAACTCAATTCTCCTCCAAATGTTCCCTCTCAGTTCCCTCTGTTGTTATCAATGTCTATCCGTGTGTGTGTGTGTATATCAAAATCTTTGTATCTCTCTCTCTCTCTGTGTATTATCCCCTCCTTTTATAAGCCTAAAATCAACCCTTTAACAGCCTGTTCGACAATCAGAACAACCCTCCCATGTGCTATCCTCTTTTCAGATTCCACTTAGCTATTTAAGTATAAACAAACTCCCCCCATGATATTCCCTGGCAGTCTTACTCTAAGTAATGTTTATTATTTCTGAAGCTAAAGTAGAGTATGGGCAGCAGAATGTAGTCTGACAGCATATGCTGTCAAACTATTTTAATTCAAACAGGATCTTTATGCACATGTTGTCCACAGATGCACATGCCATCAATTCAGATTACAATTACAGCCTACGCCATAGATTTCTGAAATCAAATTAGCAATTATAAGTAACTAAACTCAGTTCCTAATTGATTCAGGCAATGCTTAACAGAAGCAGGTCAATTGGTTATTGTTCGGACAACTGAAACTAATTGACGACACATGTCGACTCGACTATATTAATCATAACATGTACAATTCTAGCCAAAGATCAGAAATCCAAACAGTATCAACAAGGGGTTCAGATTGCAATGTCAATACAGAAATGACTTTGGGAGCTAATTGAATGACCAATTACGAATTCAATTGAAAACACAGTTTACACACACACATTAAGAAGAAAGACTTGACCAAATACAGAGGTCCGACCAAGGTGGACAATAGCAGTTCAAAAACACAAAACAAAAAGTTTGGCCATACGGACAGACCTTTAACAACACACAAACATACGAACTGAAATAAAGAAAAGAAAATTAACTCACCTTAAAGCTTTGAAAGAACAAATCAGAAAAATCCACTGGTGTTTGAATAGACCTTCTTTAAGGTTGAATGGACTTTTAAATGAAGTGTTTCTCGGATGAGAAACACTTCGATTAAGGTCCATTAGACCCTAATCTCTTGGCTTAAACAGGCACGGACTAGGCTTGGGGTTTCTAGGTTTCGTGGATGGTAGATTTGAAATTTGGGCTTCCATGGTTAGATTCGGACCAAACCAAGCATGGTTTGGTCACGAGGGGGGTCCAGTGATTGTCTGGTATGAATCTAGGGCAGATCGGTGTAGATCGAGTTTTGCTCGAATCTTCAAATGAAGATTCGAGGACCTAGAGGATGATTCGAACTAAACGGTCCACAGATCCATGTTCAGGGTGTCAAGGTGGTTTTAGGGTGTTAAGGTGAAGGTCATCGGCGTTCATGCCGCCGGGATTAACGGCGAGGGATAAGGGGGCGGCTAGGGTTTCGTGGGGAAGGAGATGAAGACGGAAGCTAAAGGGGGGGGGGGGGTCTTTGGATGGGGCGTAGGGTAATGGTTATAGGCTTATATAGTTAGTGGATAGATGGATCCTGACCGTTGGATGAGACACGATGAAGGGCCAGGATCCTTCAGCTAACGGGAAACGGTGTCGTTTCAAGTGTAAAGGGTTGGGGTCGGTCCGGGTGAGACGGGTCGGGTCTATTAGTGGGTACGGGGTGTGGGATCTTGGCCATTGGATCAGTTTGGTTTGAATGGTTGAGATGGATTGGTATTGAAACGACGTAGTTTTGGTGTCAAACTACGTTGTTTTGTGGCCTGGGGGTGGACTGTTCGGACTGGTAACTTGGGCTGCTCATTTGGGCCCTAAATTTGAAATGGGGATCAGCCCAATTTCAACAAATTTTAGCCTTTTTCTTTATTTCTAATTTTCTAAAAACACACAACCTAATTAAATAAAATTAAAACTATTAATTAACGTTTAATGTTTTTATCACACACATATAAAAAATGTTAAAAGTAGGTAAGATTAAACAAAACAACAAATCAGGATAAAAACGCGTATTTTATGATTTTCTATTTAACAACCGGATTACGGTTCAAATTACGGATGACACATACATTTTTTGTATTTTGTTTTAATAAAAATAAAAATGGGCAAAAATCATAAATAATTAATAAAGTGCCATGTAAAAAATCCAAAAATTGTACAGCAGGACCAATTATTATTTTTTTATTTCTTTTGGAGCGATTGTCGCGCGAAACAAAAATCACGTGCTCACAGCTGCCCCTCTTTGTTCGGAAACACGAAGAGTTTTCGTGCAAAGATAAAGTGAGCGTGTATGAGCGATTTTTGCCTATGGACTACTCCGTGTGAAGCATGTTTTTGAAAGATCTGACCGAATCTTGCTTCAAAGATTTCCTACATATCCTGAGCTAAACAGGAATCAGGTCAATGTAGTTCGGAAAATTTTGGTAGCTGGGACTACCATGGGATTGCAATGCTTGCTGTTACTGTTGTTGCTGTTGTCACTGCTGCGTCACTGACCGCCTTATTACAACCAAAGGAAAATTGGAATTGAACTAACTACTTGTATGCATGTCAACTGCGAGTTACAAGATTCCTATCTATGATTCTTTTGCGACTTGATCTTGGGTCTTAGCTGATTGTGCTTGGAGACTTTGATCCGAATCTTGATGCTTGCGAGTTGCGGCGACATGTTCAATCTTTGGGATACTGAGTAAAATGCGACTGGCAGAGTTCAGGACCTTAGTCAAATGTTGGAGTCGATCCGCCTTCCATTTACTCTGATATTCTCGGGGCATCTTCTTTTTGTCTTTTTCTTCTTTGATTCTGAGTTGAGACTCATCTCATGGGTCATTTCGAATCGTATGGCTCGAGGTTAGACCTGCGGGAGAAAACAAACAAACGAACGAAATTTTCTGCCCCAGTTTCAACTAGGAAAATTTCGTGAATTATTTGCCAGGAAGTTCATAAAATTGATGAAGGAAGATAAAAATGCTCAGTTCAGGGTTGGAGCCCTAATACCGACTAGCTGGGGAGAAGTTCAGTTTTAGAGTTGAAACTCTAATACTAACCAACTGGGGAAAAGTTCAGCTTAGGGTTTAAAACCCTAATGCTGACTGAAGGAAAAATTCAGTTTAAGGTTTAAAACCCTAAATGCTGACTAAAGGGAAAAACTCGGTTTAGGGTTTAAAACCCTAATGCTGACTGCATGGAAAAGCTCAGTTTAGGGTTTAAAACCCTAATGCTGGCTGAATGGAAAAAAGTTCAGTTTAGGGTTTAAAACCCTAATGCTGACTAAAGGAAAAATTCAGTTTAGGGTTTAAAACCCTAATGTTGATTGCATGGAAAAGCTCAGTTTAGGGTTTAAAACCCTAATGCTGGCTGAATGGAAAAAGTTCAGTTTAGGGTTTAAAACCCTAATGCTGACTAAAGGAAAAATTCAGTTTAGGGTTTAAAACCTTAATGCTGACTGCATGGAAAAGCCCAGTTTAGGGTTTAAAACCCTAATGCTGGCTGAATGGAAAAAAGTTCAGTTTAGGGTTTAAAACCTTAATGCTGACTAAAGGAAAAATTCAGTTTAGGGTTTAAAACCCTAATGCTGACTAAAGGAAAAAGGTCAGTTTAGGGTTTAAAACCCTAATGTTGATTGCATGGAAAGCTCAGTTTAGGGTTTAAAACCCTAATGCTGGCTGAATGGAAAAAAGTTCAGTTTAGGGTTTAAAACCCTAATGCTGACTAAAGGATAAATTCAGTTTAGGGTTTAAAACCCTAATGCTGACTAAAGGAAAAAGGTCAGTTTAGGGTTTAAAACCCTAATGCTGATTGCATAGAAAGCTCAGTTTAGGGTTTAAAAACCTAATGCTGGCTGAATGGAAAAAGTTCAGTTTAGGGTTTTAAAACCCTAATGCTGACTAAAGGGAAAATTCAGTTTAGGGTTTAAAACCTTAATGCTGACTGCATGGAAAAGCTCAGTTTAGGGTTTAAAACCCTAATGCTGGCTGAATGGAAAAAGTTCAGTTTAGGGTTTAAAACCCTAATGCTGACTAAAGGAAAAATTAAGTTTAGGGTTTAAAACCCTAATGCTGATTGCATGGAAAAGCTCAGTTTAGGGTTTAAAACCCTAATGCTGGCTGAATGGAAAAAAGTTCAGTTTAGGGTTTAAAACCCTAATGCTGACTAAAGGAAAAATTCAGTTTAGGGTTTAAAACCCTAATGCTGACTGCATGGAAAAGCTCAGTTTAGGGTTTAAAACCCTAATGCTGGCTGAATGGAAAAAAGTTCAGTTTAGGGTTTAAAACCCTAATGCTGACTAAAGGAAAAATTCAGTTTAGGGTTTAAAACCCTAATGCTGACTGGAAGGAAAAGCTCAGTTTAGGGTTTAAAACCCTAATGCTGGCTAAAGGAAAAAGTTCAGTTTAGGGTTTAAAACCCTAATGCTGACTGGAAGGAAAAGCTCAGTAGGGTTTAAAACCCTAATGTTGGCTGAATGGAAAAAAGTTCAGTTTAAGGTTTAAAACCCCAATGCTGATTAAAGGAAAAAGGTCAGTTTAGGGTTTAAAACCCTAATGCTGATTGCATGGAAAGCTCAGTTTAGGGTTTAAAACCCTAATGCTGGCTGAATGGAAAAAGTTCAGCTTAGGGTTTAAAACCCTAATACTGGTTAAAGGAAAAATTCAGTTTAGGGTTTAAAACCCTAATGCTGACTGGAAGGAAAAGCTCAGTTTAGGGTTTAAAACCCTAATGCTGGCTAAAGGAAAAAGTTCAGTTTAGGGTTTAAAACCCTAATGCTGACTGGCTGGGGACAAAGTTCGAGAATACTAAACGATCTATTTTTGAGAATTTTCTTGTTTTAGTAGAAGATAAAAGCGAGTTTCGTGGAAACTTACCTTTCGAGTGAATTCATCATTGCCAAAGTACTTCTTGTACCCGTGTACCTTCTTCTTTGGGCGACACCTGCTTCTTGCACGGTTGTCTTGGATTAGACCTGTTTCAACCTTTCAGACAAAGAATCATTTGTTAGTTCGGAAATGACGGTCGGTTTGGTGACCTTGATCGTTCCCGGTTGCTTTGTTGCGTCTTCATTTCTGTTGCGAAGTCCCGCCATTGATTTGATTCATATGTCGGAACCTTTTAGACTGCTTAGGCTTGTATTTCCAGATTCCGTAATGATTTGCCTCGTAAGGCCCCCCCCCCCTTTTTTTTTTGTGTCCCGTTTTGCTTGGAGGTTCTCAACGGGGATTTTATTGGGGGTATTCTGTACAACAGGAAGTCCTATGGGGGAATATTTACAAAGTGTATTCTTTGTGTGGATCTTTGTACAATGGGGCATGCTGGGTAATTGTTTCGCAGTGGGCTTTCTAGGCTTGGTTGGGGTAAGGTCTTCGGGGAATATTTTACAAAGGGACTCGCTGGGGATGTGCTGGGGAAATTCCAACGGGGATTTTTTTATATTTTTTCTCATATTGGGGAGACTCTGTGGGAGATTGTACAAGGAGGGACTCTGTGGGGATTTGTACAGAGGGAGACTCGGTGGGGATTCGTCCGAAGGCGGACTTGCTGGGGGAGATTTCTCTCTTTCCTCTTTACTTTAAACACCATCAAACATCATGATTCATCAGGCTTGGGCAATCGTACCAACGAAATGATTCGTTTTCCTTCATGAGACGGGATTCCGTGCAAACAAACCTGCCACCTGCCCTTTCCTGTGTATCCTGAACTTGGGGTTAAAACATAAAAGGGATTCGAAGAGAAGCAAAGAAAGGAGAAAACAAATTTCAGGAAGGGAGTGTCCCTTTTGGGACGAGAAAGACTTATCTGAGGAAGATAACGCTGGCTTTAAATGTCATGACATGCTCTTTGGACTGGACGCCTGACCTCCCATGAACTTGCATTTCCCTGAACCAGAACGGATCTGTGATTCCAAACCGGTGGAACTTTGCCAAGACCTCCTTGGGATGGAGTCATTCTTTTCGGCCAACAGCGCCCTTTGCGGGTTTTCGCCGGCTGACCTCTCTCATTTCTCTTCCTGTCATCGCTTGATAGCACTCTTTGTGAGTTTTTACTAAACAAGCTCTCTCATTTTGGTTTCTCTACTCCCGTCGCCTCGTGGTGCCCGAAGGTTTTCACCGACGAGACACTCTCATTTTATCTCTCTCAATTCAGAGTGTGCCGGTTTCTATTTGTGACGCTTATTGGTTTCCCACTATCTTTGGAAATTGATTTGAAGGCTTGTGCTTGGTAAAGAGAGGTAGATGATACTAACTTCTAAACTGCTCGACGTGCCCCGGTTTCAATTTCAGGGTGAATGGGATTTTATTGTTGATGTGACTGAACCTCAGGGAGAGGCTGCCTACGTATCCTTTCGGAATCAAGTCAAACGTAGTTCAGGCCTCAATCAATGTTTTTGTTTTGTTTTCTTTTGTTTTTTTTTGTAAGCGGCTCAAAGGTTTGTAGAGAGAATTGGGTAGTGTTTGGGGAGTAGTGGGAATAAAACCTTTATCATTTCGAATGTGTCAAGACTACTGGAGTATAATTCAGACGTAGTATCTCTTGACTGCATCCGCATTTACTACTGTGTCGGGGTCATTTCCTTCGATATCGCCTAAATACAATGCTCCTCTCGGCAATATCTTCCTTATGATGTATGGGCCTTTCCAATTTGGGGCAAACTTCCCTTTTGCTTCCTCATGATGCGGCAGAATACGCCTCAGTACCAGCTGACCTACTTCGAAATTCCTAGGTCGGACTTTCTTGTTGTAAGCACGGGCCATCCTTCGTTGGTATAACTGTTCGTGACAAACCGCGACCATTTGCTTTTCATCAATCAAAGTCAATTGCTCTAACCGAGTCTTGATCCACTCGCTGTCTTCGATTTCCACTTCGACAATGGTTCGAAGCGAAGGAATTTCTACCTCTGCTGGTATTACAGCCTCGGTCCCATAAACCAAAAGATAAGGAGTCGCTCCTACTGATGTGCGTACCGTAGTGCGATACCCCAATAATGCAAATGGTAACTGCTCATGCCACTGTCGGGAACTTTGGATCGTTTTCCTCAAAATCTTCTTGATGTTTTTGTTCGCTGCTTCCACAGCACCATTGGCTTTCAGCCGATAAGGGGTAGAATTCCTATGCGTTATCTTGAATTGCTCGCATACATCTCCCATTAAGTGACTGTTCAAGTTTGCTGCGTTATCTGTAATGATAGTCGCAGGAATACCGAAACGACAGATAAGATTTGAGTGTACAAAATCCACTACAGCTTTTTTAGTGACTGACTTGAGAGTGACAGCTTCTACCCATTTTGTGAAGTAATCGATGGCAACCAGTATAAACCTGTGTCCATTCGAAGCCTTTGGTTCGATTGGTCCAATGACGTCTATGCCCCAGGCGACAAATGGCCAAGGTGCAGACATGGGATGCAGCTCCGTGGGAGGTGCATGAATCAAGTCACCATGCACCTGACACTGATGACACTTCCGAACGAAGCTAAAGCAATCCTTTTCCATGGTCATCCAGTAATAACCTGCTCGAAGTATTTTCTTCGCTAAAACATACCCGTTCATGTGAGGTCCGCACACACCTGCGTGTACTTCGTGCATGATCTTTCTCTCTTCCTCGATATCGACACATCTTAAGAGATTGAGGTTCGGGGTCCTCTTATATAACAATTCACCGCTCAGAAAGAAACCACTTGCATGTCGCCTAATGGTCCTCTTTTGATCTCCAGTAGCGTGCTCGGGGTATTCTTGTGTCTTCAGGAACCTCTTGATGTCATGGTACCAAGGCTGCGTATTTGATCCCGCCTCGATTACATTGCAGTAACCGTGTATTTCCTTGATTTGGATTTCCAAAGGATCGACGTGGGCGTTGCCCGGGTAGGGCAGCATTGAAGCCAAAGTAGCAAGTGCATCTGCCAGTTCATTGTGACACCTCGGGATATACCTGAACTCTATTGATGTAAAGCGCTTGCTGAGGTCCTCTACATGCTGTCGGTACGGGATAAGTTTGACATCCCGAGTTTCCCATTCGCCTTGGGCTTGCCAGATAATCAGGTCAGAATCTCCCATAATCAGTAAGTCTTTGACATCCTGATCGATTGCCATATGCATGCCCATGATGCAGGCTTCATACTCAGCTGTATTATTTGTGCAAAAGAAACGAAGTCTAGCTGTGGCGGGATAATGCTGACCAGAAGGCGAGATCAAAATTGCCCCAATCCCTACACCCTTGGCGTTCACGGCTCCATCAAAGAACATCTTCCAGACATGAGCGTCCTCCGAGACCACTTCTACGGTGTTTACTTCTTCATCTGGAAAGTAGGTACTCAATGGCTGGTATTCCTCATCGACCAAATTTTCGGCCAAATGATCTGCTAGCACCTGGGCTTTCATTGCCGTGCGAGTGACATAGACTATGTCGAATTCCGTAAGCAAGATTTGCCATTTAGCCAGTCTCCCAGTAGGCATTGGTTTTTGAAATATAAACTTCAGAGGATCCAACCTGCTTATGAGGAACGTAGTGTGGGCTTGGAGATAATGTCTCAGCTTTTGAGCAACCCACGTGAGAGCGCAGCATGTCCTCTCTAGCAGAGTGTATTTGGCTTCGTAGCCAGTGAATTTCTTGCTCAAGTAGTAGATTGCTTGCTCCTTCTTTCCGGTTACGTCGTGTTGCCCGAGGACGCAACCGAAAGAGTTCTCCAAGACTGTTAGATACAAGAAAAGTGGCCTTCCCGATTCTGGAGGGACCAAGACCGGGGGATTCGAAAGGTATTCTTTGACTTTATCAAAAGCTTCTTGACATTCAGTGGTCCATTTAATCGCTGCATCTTTCCTTAACAGCTTGAATATGGGCTCACACGTGCTTGTCAGCTGGGCAATAAACCGACTGATGTAATTCAACCTGCCCAACAGACTCATCACGTCTTTCTTTGTTCTCGGGGTAGGTAGATCTCTGATGGATTTTATCTTAGTTGGATCTAGCTCGATTCCTCTCCTGCTTACGATGAAGCCCAAAAGTTTGCCCGACGGAACTCCGAAAGCGCATTTGGCTGGGTTTAGCTTCAAGTCATACTTCCTTAATCTCTCGAAGAATTTCCTCAAGTCTTGGATGTGATTATCCTGCGTCCTGGACTTGACTATCACATCGTCCACGTACACCTCTATTTCCTGATGCATCATGTCATGGAAAATGGCAGTCATGGCCCTCATGTAAGTAGCCCCCGCATTCTTCAAACCAAACGGCATGACCCGGTAACAGTAGGTGCCCCAAGGCGTGGTGAAGGCAGTTTTCTCGGCGTCCTCTTCATCCATCAATACCTGATGATACCCAGCGTAACAATCTACAAAAGACTGTATCTCGTGTTTGGCACAATTATCAACGAGGATGTGGATGTTGGGCAGCGGGAAATTATCTTTAGGACTTGCTCTATTCAGATCTCGGTAATCTACACATACCCGAGTTTTCCCGTCCTTTTTTGGTACTGGAACCACATTCGCCAACCATGTTGTATATTGGACTACCCGAATCACTCCCGTTTTCAGTTGTTTGGTGATCTCCTCTTTAATCTTGTCACTGACCTCAGTTTTGAACTTTCGTTGCTTTTGTTGAACTGGAGGACAATCAGGATGAATCGGCAATTTATGAACCACTAGATCAACACCTAGTCCCGGCATGTCATCATATGACCAAGCAAACAGGTCTTTAAATTCAAAAAGAAGTTGAATTATCGCCTCTCGCGTTTTCTTGTCCGTGTGAATGCTGATCTTGGTCTCCCGGATTTCTTCCGGGGTTCCTAAATTTACTGGTTCAGTGTCATTCAGATTTGGCTTAGGTTTATTTTCGAAATATTCCAACTCTCGGTTTATCTCCCTAAAAGCCTCTTCCGCATCATATTCTGGTTCTGGGTTCATTAATTCGCAGTTAAATAACTCATTGTGATCTGGGCGTGAAGTCCGCAAGCATGTCATATTTAAAGCCGCATTATTATAACTGAAAAGAAAGGTAAAAGGAAAAATAACAAAAATCAGAACAAAAGAAAGAATGGGAAAGCAATGATGATTTTTTTTATTTTTCTTTGGAAAGTTGGAAGACAACAATGTTTACAACTTAGGAATTCAAAACAACAATTGAAAGGAAGAAAACGCTCAAGTTATGTCCTGGAGATAACTTGTGACACAGGAAAGGTGGCAGGACAGGTCTACCCGGACTTCCGTCTAGTCGGGAATGGCGTGGCCTCCCAGTTTTGAAGTTGGGCGTTCGGCCCCATGTACAGCATTGCAGCAGTGCTTGTGCCTTCACCTGGTTGAACCATGTGGACCTCGTAGAGCATTTCCCTCATCGCCCCACATATCTCCTTGATTTCCTCAGCTGTGAAGACCTCATCATCTTCTTCAACGTACCTTGGCCTGATGAAAGTTGCATATAAATCCGGCAGTGGTTGAGGTAACTTCCAAACCTCATTTTTCCTTTTCTTTGCCCACTCTTCGTCTGCTGGAGTAGGTTTGAAACCTAGTCCAAAAGGTTTCTTGGTGACTGGCAAAGTAATGGGTTCTGTTATTCCCTGAAGGGTTCGTCCAAGCCCCTTCCCTGGCCTAAATCCATGCCGGATCATCTCTTTGGCCACCATAACCGAGGCGTTAGACAAGAAAGGCTGGGGGCAGGGTATTCCCTCTTCGTGCTGCTCTGCCAGTACAATCTCAAAAGCTTGATAGACCGTATGTTCGCTCCCTTCTCTCGGCTCCAGATATGGGATGGATGGGTCCCGATAAATAGCATGCTCATCTTCCCCATAGACCACGATCTCTCTGTCTTCGTACTCGAACTTCACCATCTGATGAAGAGTGGAAGGCACGGCTCCTGCCGCATGGATCCAAGGTCTGCCAAGGAGAAAATTGTAGGATGTATCCATGTCGAGCACCTGGAAGGTTACTTGAAATTCGACTGGTCCTATGACCAACAACAGGTCTATTTCTCCCATGGTATCTCTCTTGATGCCGTCGAAAGCCCTTACGCAGACATTGTTGGGTCGGATTCTTCCGGTCCCAATTTCCATTCTTTGTAGCGTGGAGAGCGGGCAAATGTCAACGCCTGAGCCTCCATCCAACATTACCCGCTTGACATAATAGTCTTCGCATTTAACTGTTAGATGCAAAGCCTTGTTGTGTTCCGCTCCTTCCGGGGGTAGATCGTTCTTGCTGAAAGAGATTTGGTTGACGACGAAGAATCTTTCTGTCATTCGCTCTAATTGCTCAACCGAGGTTTCAACTGGCACATATGCTTCATTCAGGGTTTTCAGTAAGATCTTTTGATGCTCGGCCGACCTCATCAATAATGATAGCATGGACACTTGCTCGGGGTACTTGCGCAGTTGATCTATCACTTCGTAATCCGGCATTTTCATTTGTTGGAAGAACACTTCCGCTTCTTCAACACTTACGGGATTCTTTGGCGGGAAGCGCCTTTGTGTGGCGTTGTTCAGTTCTCGGGTGTTTAAGTACCTTCCAATGAAAGTATTTTCTGGAAGTTCTCCCATGACCTCTATACCTTTGTACATTACCAAAGTCTTTTGATAATTCCACGGCACTGTGGACGGGTCGGTCATTGGCTTTTGTGGCACGCGTCCGATAACCACTGGCTCATTCAGCTGAGGTGGTTGAATCGTCCCCCGGACCACATAGGCCCCTTTCGGCACGTACATAGGTTTTGTCTTTTTGATTGCGAAGTTCTGCGTCTTCTCAGCTCGACCTCGTGGTATGTAAAGAACTCCATCCTCTACCGGTACCACTTTCTTCTCCACCTTCTTTTCAAGTTCTTTCTTTATAGCCTTGGCCTCCTCCCCCTTTCCTGGTTTCTGGTCTGTTTCGGGCCTCTTCCCCGTGTCGACAATGGTAATTATGGCTTTCAGAGCAGGGTCAAATTCTTTGTCTTCGCAAATCATTCCGATCAGCGGCCCATTATTATGAGCAGGCAATGGATTGTTAGTCACATTTGGGATCTCTTCGTCCCTTAGCACTATTTTCCCTTGCTCTATCAAATTCTCGACCACTCTTTTCAACGACCAACAATCATTTGTATCATGTCCCTCTGCCCCTGAATGATAGGCGCATCTGACTCCAGCTTTGTAAGAAGGTGACGTCGGGTTTTGCCTTGTTTGAGGGATTGGTTGCAAAAAATCCAATTGGACTAGCTTAGGGAACAAAGTAGAGTATTGCTCACCGATGGGCGTGAAAGTCCACCGTCGAGGTGGCTCCTGAGGGAGAAAGTTATTCTGCGGGGGTTGTGGGTTATAGTGGTTGCGGTAAGGAGGCTGATTTCTGGGAGGTGGAGCTGGGCCTCGGTTGGCTTGTTGTGGTGGATGGGCATAAGGTTGGGCATTCATGACCATATAAGGTTGATGAGCATATGCCAAATTGGAGTGGGGGAAATAATGTTGTGGGGTTCTTTCCGGGAAACGGGGCCTGGGATGACGATACTCCCTTGCTTCCGAGGCTGCCATAGTTGTTTCTTCTTTCTTCTTCCCTCTGGTCATTCCTCCGGACCCGCTTTGGACGGCCTGGGAGGTTGCCCTTATGGCTGCTTGACTCAGAATCCTACCTGTTTTCAGACCATTTTCTACCATCTCTCCAATCTTGATCGCTTCCGCGAATGGCTTACCCATGGCTGACATCATGTTTTGGAAATAGTCAGATTCTTGAGCCTGGAGAAAAGTAGTGACCATTTCGACTTCATCCATGGGAGGCTTCACTCTTGACGCCTGTTCACGCCACTTAATAGCATATTCCCTGAAGCTTTCTGAAGGTTTCTTCTTCAAATTCGACAGCGAATTTCGGTCTGGCGCAATGTCGATGTTATACTGGAATTGTTTCACAAAATCTCTGGCGAGATCATCCCATATATGCCATCGGGACATTTCCTGGTCCATATACCATTCCGAGGCTATCCCTACTAGACTTTCCCCAAAATATGCCATTAGCAGTTCTTCTTTTCCGCCGGCCCCTCGCAATTGGTTGCAGTATTTCTTAAGATGTGCAATGGGGTCACCATGCCCATCGTATTTCTCGAACTTCGGGGTCTTGAAACCCGCTGGCAGGTGCACGTGAGGGAACATGCACAGGTCGGCGTAAGAGACGCTCTTCTGTCCGCTCAATCCTTGCATATTCTTCAAACTTTGTTCAAGGCTTCTCATTCTCTTGGCCATCTCATTTTGTTCTGCAATTCTGGGGTTCTGATCCTGCCCGGGTGCAAGTTCGCACTGAGGCGGTAGAGGATTAGTGCTGGTAGCGAACCTAGTTGGTTCTATTGAGAACGATGGTGCTTGGAATGTAAAAGAGGATGAGTCAAAGCTTGGTTTGTACGTGGTAGGCTGTGCCGTAATCGGGCAAGGCGATGCAGTAAAGATGTTCATGCTTGCATCAGTGGATGACATTCGGGGATGAGGCTCAGAAGGCGATCCAGCAGAGAAGGCTGAGGTGGCTGGGTACCCGAATGGGGTAGCAGGATAATTTATGGGGACATTAGAAGTCCCACTTGTTCTGGAGAATAATTCAGGGAATCCGGGGACGACGCTTGGAGGCTCTTTCCCATTATTCCAATCGTCCAGCATTTCCAACATGTGGAGCCGTAGGATTCTATTTTCCTCTGCAGTTGCAGATTCAGGTGTGAGGACGGCTGAGATCGAGCTTTCCTCGGAAACAGGGATTGTTTGCAATGGAATTTCTGAAGACATTTCCACACTTCCTTTTGACCTGGTGAAGTAAGTGTGAGTATTGCTTCTGGTCCTAACAACAGGTAGTTGAACACTTCTCCTTGACCTCGTGAAGTATGAGTGCGAGGCCAGACTTTCACCAAACCAACCGTCTTTCCAAAAACCCTGAATACTCATCGACAAACGCACGGTTAATTTGCAGCAAATAAGAGATAGTTAATCTCACGTTGGGCATGATGCACCTATACAGTTAAGTGGATTACTATATGTTTGCTACGAGAGCATGCGTCGTTCCGGCATTTTTCCTTTTATTAGTTTTTTCCCCTTCTTTTCCTTTTTTTTTTCTTTTTCTATTTTTTATTTTTGTTTATCTTTTATGTTTTTTTTTATTTTGCAGTAAAAGAAATGCGACCGGATACGATGAGGATTGCCTACGTATCACGATGCCTACGTGAATCAGATCATTACGTAGTCCGAAAAACACAAATGAGCGTAAAAGAAGCAACCTCTTTATTGTTGAAATGTTCTATTACAAACTACATTTTGCAAAAGAAAGAGCAAACTTTGAAAATAAACCTAGACTCAAAATAGACTAAAAATCACCCTGATGGAAAAACAGGCAGAAGATGCTAAGATACAGGCTTGACTTATGAGTGCATTATGGTTTTGAAAATTGGTGTCTGCGGGGCATCGTTCGGCCTCGCCGCGGTCCTAGGCGTGATATCCCTATCAAGTTGCTCCAACTCATGCATAGTCTGCTTGACATAACCCATCACTGCCGAGAGGACGGTAACGCTGGACATGTTCTCACATCGTAGACATCGTCTGGTGATGGCATGGGCAATGGCCTTGATCCTATCTCTGGTTTGCTTCTTCTCTATGAGTAGGCGTTTTATCTGATCGCTACATATCTTGAATACTTGAGTATCCTGTATATGCTGATGCTTCAGTCGCCGTACTTCCAACTTCATCTGGGCTATTGAGTCGTACCAGTATCTGCTCTCAATTTGGAAATCCTTGGCCTGATTAGCTGCTTTGATCTCAAGTGCAGCCATCTCTCTCTTTATTTTAGCAACAGTTTTCTCGTGGTCGCCTTCCAATTGATTCAAATATCGGCGATGCTTATCTGTTCTTGTATCCCATTGTGCCCTGAGCTCCGCTATGACGTTTTCAGATTTCTCCAAACCATCTTGCCATTCCCTGATTTCACTTTTTAACCTTTTTATCAGCTGCTCGTCTGATCGACGCCTTGGCTGTTTATCTGCATCCACCCTTATCTGTTTGATCTGGCTTCTGAGCATTTCGTTTTCCTGAATTAACCTGTTCTGCTCTCCCAGATTGGTAGCAGCTTGCACGTTGTGCTCATATTTCAAACCTTCTACTTGTTGCTTTAACATGCTGATTTCGGCGCAATAGCCTCTTTCCTTTGCTAACCAATGCAACTGCCTTTGCGATGATTCAGTGAAATTCCGGATGTGGGGTCTCTTAGCCGGCCTTTCATACTCAAATTCCCTTCTATACCATGCAAGGTAACCTGGCGCTGTCTCTCCTTTGGCTCGATCCCGCACGCAAGTATCTGATTTCAAATATTGACACTCACTCCAGATTTGGCGAATCTTCGCTTCTGGGAATTGTCCGTTAGGACTTATCTCAACTGCTTGAGTGCTAAGATCTTCCTCATGAGGTACTGTCTGGCATCTTCCGAACTGTCTCAAAACTCGGCAGGGTGCGTAAGGTTGAATGCTTTTAAGCCCCATCA
Source organism: Nicotiana tabacum (assembly GCF_000715075.1). Lineage (NCBI taxonomy): Eukaryota > Viridiplantae > Streptophyta > Magnoliopsida > Solanales > Solanaceae > Nicotiana > Nicotiana tabacum. The sequence goes on from NC_134084.1 coordinate 27,168,301, forward strand.
GTAAGAAATGAGTTTTAGCTGCAGACATATATATGATCTCATCAACAGGAAACCATCCCAACGTCCATTGTATTTGGCTGGCAGTAAGAGCTTGAAAGAACGAGGTCCATGCCAGGACTCCTTTGGGCAAACTGATCTCTTTGGTTCTCATGTAAGATTCTTCTATGCAGGTCTTTTCCGGGGAACCATGGCTCAAAATCTCGGAATGATGGCAGAGGTGCTCGGTCATCCATATCTGTAGGAGCAAGTTACAACCTTCGAAGAAATTTCCCCCAGCTTTACAAACTGTAAGAGCTCGAAAGATGTCAGATACCACCATAGGCGCGAGAGTACTGTCATTTTGCGTGAGTAAAGTGCTGACGACCCCGGATATCTTCAAATCAATGTTTCTGTCTTTCCTTGGAAATACCAGAAGGCCCAGGAACATCATCATGAAAGCTACCCGTCTGTGTTTGTCCCACTTCTGACGAACACCTTTGCTGCACAGTTTGTTGATTGGATTATTGAATCCCCCCTCATGACCGTACCTATCATATATAAAGCATGAAGTACAAAATTCGGCTGCCATATCCGGGTTGTGGACTGTTCTAGGTATCTTCAATGAATCTAGGAACCGATGTACCGTGACGACTCTTGGGGCGACCAAGTATTTTTCCCTCAAGGGAAGTTCAGTATTCCCGATGTATCCGACCATTTCTTCCAAAGTCGGGGTGAGTTCAAAATCAGAGAAATGGAAAACATTGTGCACCGGGTCCCAATAGGTAACCAAAGCTCTTATGATATCTCCCCGAGGCTGGATTTCCAACAGACCCACAAGACCTTTCAGATATTTCTTAACCTCATTTTGTCCTTCAACACCTAGATCATTCCACCATAGCCGTAACTTGACAGGGATTTTGGTCATTATTGAAAAATGTTCATTTTGCATCGTGCTCATCGTGCACATTTATTAAGGTGATTTTAACAAAAAATGACTTGACTCAAAATATTTTACACAGGGGATCGAGTTTTGAACACAGCCTTTAAACACTTCGGGGACGAAGATTTTAAGGCTGTGTGGGTCAACTGGACAAAAATGCTAAACAAGACCCAAAGGTGGCTGTTTACGCAAAGTCAGCCTTCCCGGCGTCCCTTTTCGAAATCATTCGCCTATTTATGACAAAACAGCGTCACCTGACTTATTTATGACTCTTTAAAAATTTGACACATCTCTTTTTTATTTATTTATTTATTTATTGATTTTGGCTATTTTAGCAAAATGGGGTTGAACCCGACGAGGGTTGCCTACGTATCTCACATCCGGTGAGAATCAAACCGGCGTAGTTCGGGAATACCGTAAATAGAAAAAATCAAATAAACCTAGAAATCAAGAATACATATTTTTATTATATATTTTTTTTCTTTTGGTAAAGACTAAAGAAAATATTATTATTTTTTTAGGAAATATTTGGACCATTAGTCTGAATTTATAAAAGGGGTACTACGAAAGAGACAACATTTTTTTTTTGAATTATGAATCTCCGTTTTTTTTTACTTTTAAATAAATACCTTCTCTTTTTTTTTTGATTTTGGAAGTGATAAAAAAAAGAAAAATTTTATATTATTTTTTTTTAATAACTCAAACTAAGAAGACAAATTTTGTTTTTATTCTTTTTTTTTTTAGAAAAAATTCTGGCGAGGTTTTGACACTACTTGGACTTTGGTTCTATTTTTCCAAAATAAGTAATTATCTCCCTATGCCGCTATTTTTCTTCTTTTTTAAAAAAAAAAAAAACCGGCCAGCATGCGGAACCGAGGCAAATAAATGCGCAAAACAAATAGGATGCAGTAGGGTGGTCTTTTCATTTCAGGTTGCCTGTCCTAGATGGACCCAACCCCCGTGTTGAGTCCCCTAAGTCAAATGCCACATGATGCAGATAAGCGTTCCTACTAGGGATCCAGCATGAAGTTAAGTTATTCTAGGTTCGTAACCTGGGTATTTGTTCTAGACTGTGTACCCGAGCGGACAACTCGAGTCGAGGAGGGGGCTACGTACCGGGGACCCGCGAGATCGTCCGGCTTTGTAACTTGTCCGACCTCTTTCTTATTTCAGGTATTGACACTAACAGAATAGGGAGTCTCGACCAGCGAGCTTCTCCCCGGAGGTAAGAAAAGAAGGGTTTCGGCACAGTTTATATACAGTTCAGATAATATCAAAGCGGTAAAAAAAATAACATTTAGCACGTTATGCCAAAATATGTAATAAAGATCAGATAATAAGGCCAAATATAACAATTATTCTAAGCTCGAATTCTTGAACCCTGAACCGGAGGTTCTGGGTTCGTTTCCCCAGCAGAGTCGCCAGAGCTGTCACACCTCCTTTTTGCGCGCCCGCCCTGAAGGGTAAATGCGCGAGGGGAGTTTTTCCAATTTAAGTGACAATATTCGAAATGAGATTATTTATTTAATTCAGAGTCACCACTTGGGAAAGGTTTGGTTTTTGGTGTCCCAAGTCACCGGTTTATCTTGAATCCCAAATCGAGGAAATTTTCGACTTTTCCAAATGAAGTCTGCGAACCAGAAATTCTAAGTAAGGAATTCTGTTGACCCGAGGGAAGGTGTTAGGCACCCTCGAATCCCGTGGTTCTAGCACGGTCGCTTAAATTGTTATAATGGCTAAATATCGGATTTAAATACATGTTGTGACTTATGTGCTTTTATTAAGTTTAAAACGCTTTTATTATTATCATTTATTTTTATAGAATTGCAACGTTGTGAAAATGCATCTCGAACCACGTCACAATCAATGCACCCGTGGTCGTCGACACATTTTGACTCCGTTGAGATTTGAATTTGGGTCACATCAATGTGCACCCGTGTTTAAGAATATAATTTGATTAAACCGTGCCTAAAAAAAGTCTAACGCGTTATTATTTTTGGATAAGGCCGTGAGATTCACTAAACGGCCTGTCTTGGATTCTAAATATTTATTATGGTTAGTTATTGAGGGCCCCGCAATTTACATTTTTTATTTGGCGAGGCTCGTCTCATTATTTTAGAAAAAGGATATCCAAAAGCGACTACATTTCTATTATGTTTGTTTCCAGAAATAAAAAAATGTATGCTAATTTGAAGTATATGCTTTGGCCTAAACCGGATTCTTATCAATTTCTGATTGGTTACTTATAAAGTGAAGAGACGTCATACCTTACGAAAATGCTTTGGTTGGACAAAGAAATTACATATGAGATTGAAGAAATGCAACACTTAATCCGAACAACATCCTTAAGTCGAGTTTAAATTAAATTGTTTAAGCAGGATTAATAGAGTTCCTTATTAAAGGATGTTACTAATGATGTTCAAAACTCGTCCTATAAACTGCCTAAAGAAGTCGAAACTGGGTAATTCAAAAACTGTATTAACTTTGGCTAGATTTAACAACCATTCGCCCTTACGTATTCAAAGCATGCTAAAAGAGCGAGTTTAAGTTAACAATCGTATTAAATAGCTGCACATTTCATTAATTATATTTACATCCTGGATACGACTAAACGAGTCAAATGTCACAGTTTCAGATTGGCATAAACTTTAATTAAATACAACCTTACTAATGTATCTCTATTGGGCTCACAGACTAGAACTCACACAACTTAACAACATTTATATAAAGGGAAACTTGTGAGCAATGCAACTGATGATTATAACTCCTTCAGTTCTTTCGATTCAACTCTTATTGCAATATCAGATAGGTTCGAAATGTGTACCTGAGGAGATGCTTACAATGAAGAAAACAGGGGGGTCAGTTGAGTATCAGTGTAAATAAAACAGCAGCAATAACATATGAATAGCAGCAGGTCCTATTGAACAAAATCCCAGTGCAAAAGGCAACCAGTGCCGATGAAAAAAATGACAGAATGACAGCAATGACTAGCAGTATAGGAACAGAGATCCAGACCATCCAATTCCAAGAGAATCAACCCAGGCAAACCAAACTAACACTTTTAGCTGATGCTTGAAAGAAAAGAAAGCTGACTGAATAGGCTGAGCAGGCTAAACATTGAACAAAAGCAGGAAGAAAACCAGTTTCTGACTTTTGTATCTTTATCCCTCTTACTATCTATTTCTTTCCAAAATCCAATCTCCAATTTCAGTCTTGAAATCTATTTAGGATATCCAGAGGAATTCTTTTCCAGTTTTCTATTTTTCAGAACTCAATTCTCCTCCAAATATTCCCCCTCAGTTCCCTCTGTTGTTATCAATGTCTATCCGTGTGTGTGTATCTATCAAAATCTTTGTATCTCTCTCTCTCTCTGTGTGTATTATCCCCTCCTTTTATAAGCCTAAAATCAACCCTTTAACAGCCTGTTCGACAATCAGAACAACCCTCCCATGTGCTATCCTCTTTTCAGATTCCACTTAGCTATTTAAGTATAAACAAACCCCCCCATGATATTCCCTGGTAGTCTTACTCTAAGTAATGTTTATTATTTCTGAAGCTAAAGTAGAGTATGGGCAACAGAATGTAGTCTGACAGCATATGCTGTCAAACTATTTTAATTCAAACATGACCTTTATGCACATGTTATCCACAGATGCACATGCCATCAATTCAGATTACAATTACAGCCTACGCCTTAGATTTCTGAAATCAAATTAGCAATTATAAGTAACTAAACTCAATTCCTAATTGATTCAGGCAATGTTTAACAGAAGCAGGTCAATTGGTTATTGTTCGGACAATTGAAACTAATTGACGACACATGTCGACTCGACTATATTAATCATAACATGTACAATTCTAGCCAAAGATCAGAAATCCAAACAGTATCAACAAGGGGTTCAGATTGCAATGTCAATACAGAAATGACTTTGGGAGCTAATTGAATGAGCAATTACGAATTCAATTGAACACACAGTTTACACACACACATTATGAAGAAAGACTTGACCAAATACAGAGGTCCGGCCAAGGTGGACAATAGCAGTTCAAAAACACAAAACAAAAAGTTTGGCCATACGGACAGACCTTTAACAACACACAAACATACGAACTGAAATAAAGAAAAGAAAATTAACTCACCTTAAAGCTTTGAAAGAACAAATCAGAAAAATCCACTGGTGTTTGAACAGACCTTCTTTAAGGTTGAATGGACTTTTAAACGAAGTGTTTCTCGGATGAGAAACACTTCGATTAAGGTCCATTAGACCCTAATCTCTTGGCTTAAACAGGCACGGACTAGGCTTGGGGTTTCTAGGGTTCGTGGATGGTAGATTTGGAATTTGGGCTTCCATGGTTAGATTCGGACCAAACCAAGCATGGTTTGGTCACGAGGGGGTCCGGTGATTGTCTGGTATGAATCTAGGGCAGATCGGTGTAGATCGAGTTTTGCTCGAATCTTCAAATGAAGATTCGAGGACCTAGAGGATGATTCGAACTAAACGGTCCACAGTTCCATGTTCAGGGTGTCAAGGTGGTTTTAGGGTGTTAAGGTGAAGGTCATCGGCGTTCATGCCGCCGGGTTTCATGGTGAAGGATACAGGGGCGGCTCTAGGGTTTCGGGCTTCTGTGAAGACGATGAAAGGTAAAGGGGGGGGGGTCTTTGGATGGGGCGTAGGGTAATGGTTATAGGCTTATATAGTTAGTGGATAGATGGATCCTGACCGTTGGATGAGACACGATGAAGGGCCAGGATCCTTCAGCTAACGGGAAACGGTGTCGTTTCAAGTGTAAAGGGTTGGGGTCGGTCCGGGTGAGACGGGTCGGGTCTATTAGTGGGTACGGGGTGTGGGATCTTGGCCGTTGGATCAGTTTGGTTTGAATGGTTGAGATGGATTGGTATTGAAACGACGTAGTTTTGGTGTCAAACTACGTCGTTTTGTGGCCTGGGGGTGGGCTGTTCGGACTGGTAACTTGGGCTGCTCATTTGGGCCCTAAATTTGAAATGGGGATCAGCCCAACTTCAACAAATTTTAGCCTTTTTTCTTTATTTCTAATTTTCTAAAAACACACAACCTAATTAAATAAAATTAAAATCATTAATTAACGTTTAATGTTTTTATCGCACACATATAAAAAATGTTAAAAGTAGGTAAGATTAAACAAAACAACAAATCAGGATAAAAACGCGTATTTTATGATTTTCTATTTAACAACCGGATTACGGTTCAAATTACGCATGACACATACATTTTTTGTATTTTGTTTTAATAAAAATAAAAATGGGCAAAAATCATAAATAATTAACAAAGTGCCATGTAAAAAATCCAAAAATTGTACAGCAGGACCAATTATTATTTTTTTTTATTTCTTTTGGAGCGATTGTCGCGCGAAACAAAAATCACGTGCTCACAGCTAAGACACCAGACCCCTCTCCTCTCTTCATCTTCTTCAAACCACCCAACCACTACCCATTTTTCTGGCAAAAGAACACCTCCCTCCCAAAAACGCGGACAGGGTATACCTTCGATATACACTCAATATACCGCGGATATACACGGGCAGAACACCCCCTCCCTAACGTATCTCCTTCTTTCTTTCTTCTCAAACCAGAAAACAACTAACTTTTCACCATCAAAACCAGCCTTGAAGCTCCAGTATTTCAGCCATCAAAATCAGTTCAAAACACATCAAAACAAGCTTGAAAATAGGTTCGTTTCTTCAGTCAAAACGACCTCTAAAATAGCAGCAAAAACCTGTTGCAAACAGCCATAAAATCCACCCCTAACACCACCAAAAATGAGCCAAAAGATCTGCTGAAATCGGCTAAAATAAATCGGAACAGATGCGTTTGGATTTTCGTCGCCGGTCAAAGTCGCTAGTCTAGGTTTCCGTTTGAGTCTCCTTCTAGTCCGTATGGTTTTGCTTGGCTTTATTTCTTTTTGGAGTAACGATTGTTGAGCTGTATCCATTTCATGAAGAGGGTTGTCTTCTCAGTCTATTGATAGAATATTCATATCAAAGGTTCATTTCCTCTAATTTCTTGTTTGCATTAGATGAATGTTTCAGTTTTGATTTAGATCTGTCTAAATGTTTTACTATTGTTTCTTTTGTTTCTGTTTTGATTTATGTGTATTTGATTAGAATTATCTTCTCAAGTCACTAAATGAAAGCTAGATTCGTTTGAATTGGTAGATGTTATTAATCAAGTTTCGTTGATTAGGTGCAATTAATAAATCATTGTGATTACGGGTACGGTTCCCGTGACGTAGTTGTGATGCTTAATTTCTAAATTTCGGGAGTGCATCTCATGTAACCAGATTATAATGGCTCTAGATAATCTTAGTGAATAAATTAGGATTTTTTTTTGATAGATACAAAACAAAAAAATAAAAATCATAGTTGCTTTTAGGCTTGCCCTTTTAAAAATAAAATGAGTCGAGCCTCGCCCAATAAAATGCACAAACTGCGGGGCCCTCATAAATGAATATACTAAAAATACTCAGAATTTGGGATGGGCTGTTCAGCGAATTTCGCAGCCTTCCTCAAAGATAATAACGCGTTAGACTCTTTAGGTGCGATTTTAATTAAATTACATTCTTAAATTCGGGTGCGCATTTATGTGACCCAAATCCAAATCTCAATGGAGTCACAATGTATTAACAACCACGGGTGCATTGATTGCGACGTGGTTCGAGATGCATTTTCACGACGTTGCAATTCTATTAAAAAATAATAATAAAAGCGGTTTAAACTTAATAAAAGCACACAAGTTATAACATGTATTAAAATCAAATATTTAGCCATTATAACAATTTAAGCGACCGTGCTAGAACCACGGGATTCGAGGGTGCCTAACACCTTCCCTCGGGTCAACAGAATTCCTTACTTAGAATTTCTGGTTCGCAGACTTCATTTGGAAAAGTCGAAAATTTCCTCGATTTGGGATTCAAGATAAACCGGTGACTTGGGACACCAAAAACCAAACCTTTCCCAAGTGGCGACTCTGAATTAAATAAATAATCCCATTTCGAATATTGTCACTTAAATTGGAAAAACTCCCCTCGCGCATTTACCCTTCGGGGCGGGCGCGCAAAAAGGAGGTGTGACAGCTCGAGGTGTGACACATCATAGAGAGGAAGCCGCACGGATAACAGCTGAGGCAGCCCGTAGAGTTGCTGAGGAGACCATCGAAGATGATGGGGGTCGAAGATTCAATCTAAATTGACCCTTGTTTGAAGACCAAATCAAGAATGCGGTACCCAGGCCTGGTAGAGCATTGAGTGATTATGCCAGACCATTCTATAATCAGGGACTGCCCATTGTTAGACCTCCACCAGTAGCAACAAATAATTTTGAGTTGAATCAAGGCTTGCTTTAAACTATCCATAACAATTATGTCTTCAGAGGGAAGGTGTATGAAAATCATAACACTCATTTGATGAATTTTGAAAAAAAATCACAAACACCTTCCAGTACAACGGAGTGTCAAAAGATGCAATATACTTAAGAGCATTCCCCTTTTCATTGAAGGATGACCTGAAGCACTTGCTTTATCGCTTACAAAACGGAGTCGATTAGGATAGGGGAATATATGATTAAAGAGGTTTTTGACAAATACTTCTCATTTGCAAAAACAGTGAAATTCAGTAGGAAAATTCACAACTTCTGCCAGACGGATACTGAAACAGTTTTCAAGGCTTGAAAAATATTCAAGGAGAAGAGATAGTGAGGAAGTGTCAGCATAATGAGATTGAATTGTGTATGCAACTCTAGAATTTTTGAGATGGACTGACACCTCCCTCGCGACGAACTCGAACATTGCAGTTAGAGGTCCTTTAATGAAGAAGACTCCTAAGGAGATTGTGGCAATTCTTGACGAGCTCTCTCAAGATGCTAACCAGTGGCTTGTTGAGAGTAATGATATAAGAAAACCATTTGGGGTTCATCAAGAAGATTCTAACACATCAGTGCAAGCCCAGCTAGACGATATGACCAAAGAGATAAAAAAGTTGACCTTAGCAAGGTTCAAAGCCAACCATCACCAGTTTGTGACTTCGATGGAATGGGTCATCCAACGCATAAGTGTTAGGCCTCGACTGCAGATGAAGTGGTAAATATTGTGGGAAACTTTGACAAAGGCAACTACGAGAGTGGGAATAATTTTAACTCTATGCAACAGAGGCACCCAGGTTTTTCTTGGAGTTCACTAGGTGGTAGTGCAACACATGGAAACAATAATAACTCTAGACCCCAGGGGCAGGGAGTTCTAGGTTTTCAAAATCAGCAGAGGCAACAATATTAGCCTCCCTAGTCTAATCAGTCTAGCATAGAAGATCTGATGATGTCCTTTATTATTAATACAGATGAGAGGCTTGAAACCCACATCACAACTATCAGAGAACATGGCACAACCATTCAAAATTGGAAAGACAAGTGGGGCAACTAGCTAATCTATTGTTTGAGAGGGTTCCAATAACTTTCCCTACTGATACTGAAAGAAATCCAAAAGAGATAATAAATACAATGTCTTTAAGGAGTGGGCACGTATTGGAGGATCCAGGCCAAAACAAAAATGTGAGCTTATTGAAAGACATGTGGAGAATATGGAGGAGTAGAAAAGTGATAACATTCAAAAAGGTGCAGGGATGGTAGATGATGGTATGAAGAAGAAGAAGAATGGGAAGACTAGATCTAAGAAGAAGAAGAAAGATGAGAATGCAACAAATGAGGAGACTGAAGAAAGTAACTACATGCCTTCTCTACCTCTCCCTCAGAAGCAAAGAAGAGAGAAGTTGGATAAACTATTCTGACATTTTCTAGAAGTGCTCAAGCAGGTGCATGTGAATATACCTTTCACAGACGCGCTTTCACATATGCCTGCTTATGCTAAATTCTTGAAGGAGATATTGTCCAAAAAGCGAAAAGTGGAAGAGACATCAGTTGCCAAGCTCACAGAGCGTTGTAGTGCCATCCTGCAAAATAAGCTCCCTTAAAAGTGTGATGATCTAGGGAGTTTTACTATACTTTGCTCTTTAGGCAGTACTAAATTTAAAAAAACACTGTGTGATTCAAGTGCTTCTATTAATATTATGCCTTTGTCTATTTTAAGAAAATTGGAGGGAGAGATTGGAGAAATCAGGTCAATATCGGTATCCTTGAAGCTGGTGGATCAGACCACAATCATACCTGAAGAAATAGTGGAAGATGTGCTAGTTCGAATGGACAAATTTGTGTTCCCAATGGTCTTTATTGTGGTGAACATGGAGGAGAATAGGGAGGTTCGTCTGATTTTAGGAAAACCCTTATTGGCTACGGGCAGAGCAATTCTGAATATTTAGGAAAGGCAACTCATGCTTAGAGTGGGGGAAGAAAAGTTGATCTTCAAGATGGAAGGAGAGAAAGGGGCCCTAAAGGAGCAACTTGGAGAGAGTAAAACTAATAAGTGTGGGGATGCACCCAAAGAAGGCCGAAAAGAAGCTCTCAGCATGGATATGTGCACTGGGTCGGGTGTGAAAAGGAGATCCCGACTTCGATTCGGAACCCGACTAGATGAATAAGGGAAGTTTCTTTTACCTCTTGCTTTTTATTTGTATGTCATGGGGACATTCCACAATTTAAAGTATGAGGCGGGGGATGTAAATATGTACATGTGTGTTTGTTGTCGTTTCTTTTGATTAAATTTTTTTTGACTTTTCCCGATGATGGAGTTCCTCGACTGCCTTCTTGAGGGATCAAAGTCGAAGAAAAAAATATTTTATTTTTCTTAGGTAGTGCAACAATTCTCCCTTAGTTTTTCTTTGTGTCGCGGTTCTTTTCCAAGGGTTTTGCTTGAACCGTGTGTAGTTAGTTTTTCTTTTGTTAGGAAATTTGAAGTCCTGTGATATGATATTAAATAGAGGTGACTTTTCTTGACCTTGTTGTTCCTCGAGAATAGTGAGTGCCTCAGTTGTAACACCTAGGCTTAGTTCTTGACGCATAGATAAGTGCCTTAAATTAGTTGGTTGTGACTTTGCTTAACTGCTTTGACTAGAGAGTCGGGATAGATCTGATCCTGAGTGAGCTATGTGTCAATGTGTGTGTGAGGTTTTGTGATATTCTGTGCATGTCAGTTGATGTCTAGAACTTTTTCCATATGTTTGCAAAGCGAAATGGCAATTTTGTTTAATCTAGGATGTGATAGAGGCATTTCTTTGTTGAGCTAGATATATGCTTTTACCTACCTAATTAATGTGTATCTTAGTTAGACCCTTTGAGCCTGTAATCCTACTTCTTTGGCAACCATACTACAAGCTTGACCCCTTTGTTTGAATTGACTATATGTTTGTATCTGTTGCCTCTCTTGAGCACTTGAAATTGTTATGAGCTTGTAAAAGCTAAGTTGAGGTATGGTTGAGTTTTTGAGTAGAGCTATTGAAAAAGGAGAAGGGTGCATTAGTTGAAAATTTGTGAGCCACATGTAAGAAAATAAAAAAAAGGGAAAATTTTGATTCCTTGATAGTGGTAGTCCTCATCTTGTTTGTGCTTAAAGATATTGGGAGCTTGATGCTATTATATATGAAGGTTGGGGTTTGGTTCAACACAAGTGTGGTGTTTAAATTATGAAATTGTATATATTAAAGTGCTTAGGGAAGTGTATTCACTATATCCAAATGTATCCTACCTGTCCTGCAACCTGCATTACAACTAAAATAAACTTGATCCTTGACTGAATGAGCTCAAATTAGTAGAGTACTACACTACGGACCAACCTATGGTACTTTTTTCTGTAGCGCATGAATTTTATTTCTAAGAGTGAGTTAATTCTTTCTATCTTGAGTTTCCTATTTGTTCTTGAATTTTATTGTGTGTGGAACTACTCTCTATCTTTGGTGTGAGGGCACATGCTTTGCGAAGGAAAGGTAATGTCTTTGGCCTTTGTGTTAGAGTGAGCGAGTTTTTGAAAAATACATGGTGCTTTTGAATCGATTCTTGAGGCTAGGGTGTTATGATTGGGTACTTAGTCTGCTTTCAATATTCTTGGCATGATGTGTTAGGGAAGTTATCTGACAAGAAACTCGTCTCTATGTGAAGTGCGGTTTGATTGCTCGAGAATGAGCAATAGAGTAAGTGTAGGGTGTCGCAGAATGATAAGGTTGGCTATTAGACGGGGTGATAAGGGTGGCTATTATACAGAGTGATACAGGTGGCTATCGAAGAGATAAGGGTGGCTAACAATATTGTCAGTACGGTGTGATAAGGGTGGCTATCATACGGAGTGATAAGGTGGTTGTTATACGCAGTGATACAGGTAGCTATCGGAGAGATAACAGTGAAAAATTTCAGGAACGATGTGTGATGGCTTGGGGACATTGTGTTGGTGATTTTTGTGTGATGGTGTGTTTTTCCTTGTGTATTGTACAAAAACACTGGGCACCGGCTCCCGAAGAGAGAAGCCCAACGAATGTCAAATGCAAAGCCTTGCACCTCATTAAGATCATATTGGCATACTCTCTAGGAAAAGAAAGAGCAGACCATATTGAAGTCGGTAGTGACGTACAACAAGACCATTTCTATCCACCACCCTTCTCATCGAGCGTACATGGATGTTACCACTCATACAGCTCCCAGCCAGCAAGCACTTAGCCTTTTTCTACAAAGAGTGGAAGTGTGGATACACTTTACGTGAATTATTATGTTGTTTCGATGATCTACTCGATGTCTTCGATATTACTTGTTGACTTGGGCTCCAGTAGTACACTCGCACAGGCATATATTGTAACATGCCAATCATACTTGTTCAGGAGTATAAAACTCGACATTTATATATCATGCCCATGTGTTCTTATATAATCCATTTTCATGTTGCTATTGAGCCCGTGATCATGCCGGACAGATTATGATTGTGAGCATGTGATCATGCCGGGCGAACTGTTATTGTGAGCTTCTGACCATGCCAAACGGATTGTAAATATAAGCCTATGATCATGCTGGGCGGATTGAGATATTGGCCGTGAGTTGTCTGTGCTGTTGTGATTAGAGATATGGGCACGAGGTGCCGTGAGTATGTGATGGTGGGTTGAGAATCATGACTTGTGATAATGAGATGAGTATCACAAAGTGATTTCGTTGTGAAACTTGTGTAGAATGGCTTGTTTAACTTGTTGTCCTTTGCGTTCCTTAATTGGTTTCAATGATACTTCACGATGTTCTTGTTGCTTTACTGTTTATATCACATCTTGATTTTGTTGCCATTGACTGATTCCTGCTTTCCCATTATTAGCTTTATACTTCTATATTGCACATGTTATTTTATCTAGTGAGTATCTTGACTGGTACCTCGTCACTACTCCGCCGAGGTTAGTCTTGATACTTACTAGGTACCGACCATGGTGTACTCATACTTTACTTCTATATATTTTTGTGTAGAGCCAGGTTTTGAAGATATCGAACCCGGGCAGAGTTAGCTTGTTGATCGCGAGGATTCAAGGTAGAGCTGCTTGGTCATCGCAGTCCTTTGGAGTCCTTTCCTTACATTGTATTGTCAGGTTGTCATTTGAACGGTATTGTAATTCGATCCTTGAAATCATTCCATGTATTCAGCAAGAGTTCGTAACTCTGTATTACCAGTCTTGGGAGGTTGTTATGATTATTACCGTGTAGGCTCATTCTGCTTTTGTTTCGGCATTTATATTGAACTCTGTTTAAAATTATCATTGTTAACAACCGGCTTAATTGTTATAGAAATTGGCTTACCTAGTCTCGGAGACTAGGTATCATCATGATCCTATGGAGGAAAATTGGGGCCGTGACAAATTCCTCCTCTATGCATATACTTTTTAATTATATTATACAAGATATATTTTATCTTTAGCTAAGTGTTTACTAATTTAAATATCTTATTATAAAATTTTATAATTAAAGCTCCATAAAATTTAACTAGAATAGTACTTTTATGAATTTGTAGCAAAATTTATTGTTACTCTTTATATTGTTACTTTATAAGTATATATTTAAGTTTTACTTTTCCTTTTAATGCGCTTTGGGGCCTAGGGGTATGGGGTTCTAGACAAAGAAAGATCAAGACATCATACTAGTTTTTCCTTCATACTTTACTTGGATCTATTTTTATGTTATTAGCTATTCTATTGATACTTCTCCAAACAAGAACAACCAATTTTACAAATCTCATTAACCCGAGAATTTAGTAAGCGGCGACAATTATGAATTATATATAAAGAACATCTAAGGTTTAGATATGTAATATTTTAGAAATTTATTGTAAAATCTACCTCTATTATTAATTATTATTTGTTATATTACTGCACTAAATTTTATTTGATTGATATTAATAATATATTTTTTTCTAATATTTTAATTGCGCCCATTTCTTTCATTATTCAATTTGAATAAATTATACGTATTTGATTATTATTTTTCACCTTGTTAATTTAAAAAAACTATTTTCACTATAAGTAAATTCATAACATAGATTAAGAAAAAATTGCGATATTCAAAAAGTAAAAAAAATATAGGCCAAGACTAATAAGATCAAGGGTAAAATAGGTACTCCAAAGGAGCGAAATGTCTATTGTTGAGAGAACAAAATGATTTTCACCCATGGATAAATGTCTGATATTTTCTCACATTTTAAAACAAAAAGGCGAATGGGCAAGGGCCACGAAATGCGTGACACGTGCTGTGTTTGGTCATCGAGAAGTCAGCGTGTTTTCGTACTTCTACTTGTCTTGATTGATATCACGCCTGATTCTTCTACCAGACCAGGACACGTGCCCTTGTTCCCCTCACTTTAATTTTAATGTAGTACTCCTTTTTCTTATAATCCACCACATACGATTTTCATCTATTTTTTTCTTTCAATAATCGAATGCTCTTTCACTTATTATTTAGTGGTACGATACGAGAATCCAGCAAATGAGTTACTTTTCTAACAAAGATGCTAAAAGGTAAATTAGACAAACAAAAACTATAATCTAATGGTACGGACAAGATTTTCTCGCACTAAGCGTGAATTTAATTCTCTCTCCCACCCTTTTCCCTTCCTAATCAGTAATCCCCAGTGTAATAGATAATCTTTTTCAAAACAACTAATTAGGGGTCGTTTAGTTTGAATACAGCTTATTGTGATGATCCGCCATGTCATCATGCCACATAGTCGTCATTTGACATATATTAATACCATGTGGAAGCTTACATAAGAAGAAGGCTAGCATTTGTGAGAAGATTCTAGAGAGGTATAAACATTTCCTTAGGAAGAACCTAGATCCTTGTGGATTTGCTAAGAAAGTCCTTGGAATCTTCTAGGCTTGTAGAGAATTCTAGAGAAAGCCCCTATCTTGTAAATATCAAGGACTTGTATAATAATTAATATTTACATACTAGCCCATATGAGACTAGTATATAAAGGAGGCCATTCATTTGTAATTCATCAACCAAGCAAACAATTCAAGTTCTCTCTAATACAAAGCTTCCTTTAACAATTCTCTTGTGTTCTTTCTTCCATTCTCTTAGTGATCTTGAGTATAGTAAGGTAGACTTGGCAGAGCAAGAACGTGAGCAAGTTGTGCAAGATCGTGAGCGAGTTGTCAAGTGCCGCACGTGTACTTAGTTAACAACTAAGGACGTGACAACGTGGTATCAGAACGAAGGTTTCAACTAAGGGAATGGAGAACAACGGAGAAATTAAAGCTGCCATCACCCAAGCCAATGTCATCCAGGATGCTGCTGGCAAGAGCGACCCTAACAAAAAGAGGAATGCCACCAACAAGAGCTAGGAGCTGCCACCTGAGGTTGTGTCAAACGAAGGGCTTACATCCCAAGAACCATCTGCCACTGAGGCGAGCGAGGATGAAGTGGAGGTCCTTCCAGAGGACGTCTCGCTCGGTAAAGAGTGGGTGATGAAGATGAACGCGGGGATGGACGTCATGGAGATCTTTGGCCAACGCTTGGGGAAGGTGGAAGGCACCCTTAACGTTCTTGAGGGGCACACTCTTGAAGAGATTGAGAGTATCTGAAATGACTTGGAGGGACGTACACAGACTGAGATGGAACTAAGGCAAACCATCACTGCCTTAGAGTGCAGACTCATGGAGGCTTTGAGTACTATCGATGCTATGCAGGCAAAGATAGAGTCACTCGAGGGGCATGTTAATGCTGGCATAACCGAGGTAGCCAGCAATGTTGTGGTGACGAGGGAGGCCAAGATCAAGGCTCCCAAACCCCCAGTGTTCAAAGGTGTTCGTGATGCACAAGAAGTGGAAAACTTCCTTTGGCACTTGGAGAACTACTTCAGGCACGGCAAAGTGAGGGACGACGAGGCCAAGATCAACACTGCGGTATTGTACCTCTCAGAGACTGCCATGCTATGGTGGAGAAGGAAGATGGTTGACATGGATAAAGGTATATGTACTATTAGCACATGGGATCAGTTCAAAGCGGAGTTCAAACGACAGTTCTTTCCAAACAATGTCTTGTACGAGGCGAGGCGCAAACTTAGGGAATTGAAGCAAACATGGATCATACGTAACTATGTCAAGGAGTTCACCACCCTTATGCTTCAAATCCCCAACCTGACCAATGATGACTTGTTGTTCCACTTCATGGATGGGTTACAAAATTGGGCTAAGCAGGAGTTGCAACGCCGGCAAGTCACTGATATAGACCAAGCCATAGTGGAGGCCGAATCATTGATGGATTTCAGGCATGACAAGCATGATAAAGGCAATGACAAGGAGTCAAAGGTTAACAATGTCAAAGGCGGGGGAGACCGTGACAAAGGCAAGGAGATACAACAACAATACTCCAAGACTCAAGATTTCAAAAAGTCGAGTGGTCGTCAGGGCTACGCCGAGAAGAAGGCGCATGTCGAGAAGAAGGGATGCTATATATGCGGAGGGCCACATGGCTTCAGGAATTGTCCTGACCTCAAGAGCCTCAGTGCCATGTTATGTGAGCGGAAGGAGCAGCTACAAGGAGAGAGTCCGGGAACCACACAGTTGGGTATGATCGGATTATGTGGTGCTATCATGAAACAAGCTATCCAACCTACCGAGAATGGCAATCAGTATATGGATATCACCACCAACAACAAGCCCGCTCGTGCAATGGTGGATACTGGAGCAACTCATAATTTTGTGACTGAGGCTACCGCAAAGAGACTAGAATTGAAGCTTGCTCCAACCAACTCTCGCGTCAAGACCGTGAATGCCGAGATACAGAATGCTCGTGGGGTAGCTAATGGAGTTGGTGTCAAATTGGGAGGTTGGGAAGGTATGACAAACTTTACCGTAACCGCTATGGATATCTTTGACATCATACTAGGGCAAGAGTTCTTTAGACATTGTCATACTTTGATCGAACCCTACCTCCAACGTCTCTTGGTTATGGAGCGAGAAGGAGCTTGCATGGTACCTACAATGACTATGCCACACGGACAGAGCCAAGCACAACTCTCAACTATGCAGGTTGTCAAGGGGATCAAGAAGGGGGAGCCGACGTTCGTGGAAACCATCACAAGTCTGGAGGAAAATAAGAGTTTTCAAGAGACACTACCGCATTGCATAGAGAAGTTGCTTGAGGAAAACAAAGATGTCATGCCCGAGGAGTTACCTAAGCACTTGCCTCCTAGGCGAGAGGTGGATCACAAGATTGAGTTGGAGCCAGGGGCTAAGCCACCCGCATTTGCCCCATATCGTATGGCACCGCCCGAGCTGGAAGAGCTCAAGAAACAATTGAAAGAGTTGATGGATGCTGGTCACATTCGCCCATCAAAGGCACCTTTCGACGCACCAGTATTGTTCCAGAAGAAGAAGCACTCTCCTCCGCCTATGTCACGTCCTTAGACTTTAACTAAGTACACGTGCGACACTTGACAACCCGCTCACGATCTTGCATAACTTGCTCACGTTCTTACTATGCCAAGTCAGCCTTACTACACTAAAGATCGCTAAGGGAATATTTCAACACATGCGCATTGCTAGAAGGAAGCTTTGTAGGGAACCATGGTTGGTATTACCAAGGGCGTGGTACTTGCAAAAGGGACAAATATGAAGGTCTATAAGCAAAAGGAGTATGGCGGTGAACGGAATACACGCGAGGTGGACGACATAGTCATCTACAGCAACCCCTTGAAGGAGCACATAGAGAACTTAAGGAAGGTTTTCCAAGTCTTGCGGGAGAACGAGCTATACATCAAGAGAGAGAAGTGCGAGTTTGCACAATCAAAGGTGCACTTCTTGGGCCATGTCATTAGCAATGGCGAGCTACGCATGGACGAGGCTAAGGTACATGCTATCCAGGAGTGGGAGGCACCCATAAAGGTAACTGAGTTGAGATCCTTCCTTGGCCTTGTTAACTATTATCGTCAGTTCATCAGTGGATACTCAGCAAATGCCGCACCATTGACTGAGTTGCTAAAGAAAACAAGCCATGGGTTTGGACGGAGCATTGTCAAAAGGAGTTTGAATGCCTTAAGGCAGCTGTAACAGAGGAGCCAGTCTTGGCATTACCTGACTTTGCCAAGACATTTGAGGTGCACAAATATGCCTCAGACTTCGCCATTGGGGGTGTCCTGATGCATGATAAGCATCCCATAGCATTTGAGAGCCGCAAGTTAAATGAGACGAAGTGGCGTTACATGGTGCAAGAGAAGGAAATGACTGCCATTGTGCATTGCCTTCGTACATGGAGACATTATCTGCTCGGGTCGAGGTTTGTGGTCAAGACTGATAATGTGGCTACTAGCTACTTTCAGACACAGAAGAAGATCACACCAAACCAGGCTAGGTGGTAGGATTTCTTGGCCGAGTTTGATTATGCACTGGAGTATAAGCCGGGAAAAGGTAATGTTATAGCTGATGCCTTGAGCCGGAAAGCCGAGCTTGCTGCAATCACTTTAGTGAGATGGGACATTCGGGAGGCTATAAAAGAAGGCATGCAGCATGATCCAATAGCCAGACAGCTTATTGAGTTAGCTAACAAAGGCAAGACGAGACGGTATTGGATAGAAGACGGCCTACTACTTACCACAGGTCGGCGGGTCTACGTTCCTAAGTTTGGAGACATTAGACGACAGATCATAAGGGAGAGTCATGACACAATGTGGGCTGGTCATCCAGGTCAACGTCGCACTAGGGCCTTGGTTGAGTCAGTCTACTATTGGCCACGTATGCGAGATGACATAGAGTGCTATGTGCAGACTTGTCTTGCCTGTCAACAGGACAAGGTTGAACAACAACAACCCGGAGGACTTTTGGAGCCACTACCAGTTGCATAGCATCCATGGGAGAGCATGACTATGAACTTTATCACTTGCCTACCAAAGTCTGATGGTTATGGTACTATTATGGTGGTCGTGGATAGATTTTCCAAATATGCCACCTTCATTCCCGCCTCACTGGGTTGCACAACTAAGGAAGCCGCCAACCTATTCTTTAAGAATGTGGTAAAATATTGGGGATTACCAAGGCATATCATCAGTGATCGAGACCCCCACTTCACTGGGAACTTTTAGAGAGAGTTGTTCGACATACTTGGCACGGAATTACACTTTTCTACTAGTTTCCACCAACAGACGGATGGACAAACGGAAGGGTCAATGCCTTACTAGAATGATACTTGAGGCATTATGTAAGCGCGTACCAGAAAGATTGGGCAAGGCCCCTAGACATCACCCAATTCTCTTATAACTTCTAGCAGAGTGAGTCCACGGGGCGGACACCATTTGAGCTAGCCACAGGCCAATAACAACAAAATCCACATTCATTACCAGCCGCATCTAAGGGAAAGAGTTTGGGGGCTTATCATATGGTCAAAGGATGGGAGGAGCAGCTCGACACTGCTAAGTCCTACTTGGATAAGGCAGCTAAGAAGATGAAGAAGTTTCGGACCGTAAGCGGCGTCCCACAAACTATAGAGTTGGGGACATGGTCATGGTGAAGTTTAACCCAAGACAGTTCAAGGCACTACGGGGCATGCATCAGAATCTGATTAGCAAGTACGAGGGGCCATTTAAGATCGTCGCCAAGGTAGGCAATATCTCATATAAGCTTGACATGCCATCGTATCTTAAGATCTACCCTGTCTTCCATGCCAGCATTCTTAAACCATATCATGAAGATAAGGATGATCCAAGTAGGGATCGATCAAGTCGAGCGCCAATGACTATCACCGGCTCGCATGATCGGGAGATTGAGGCTATCATAGATTACCAGGCCAGGCGAAAACAAGGGCAAAAATCCACCGCTATGTTCCTCGTCCATTGGAAAGGGCAATCACCAGAGGAGCCCACGTGGGAACAATATGAAGACTTGTGGAAATTCCAAAGATAAGATCCGAGAGTTTATGCAGCAGCATTGCGCCGCGGTCGTCGCAATATTGGGTGGGGGAGAGTGTGATGACCCGCCATGTCATTATGCCACATAGGCGCCATTTGGCATTAATGTCATGTGGAAGCTTACATAAGAAGAATGCTAGCATTTGTGAGAAGATTCTAGAGAGGTATAGACATTTCCTTAGGAAGAACCTAGATCCTTATGGATTTGCTAAGAAAGTCCTTGGAATCTTCTAGGCTTGTAGAAAATTCTAGAGAAAGCCCTTATCTTGTAAATATCAAGGACTTGTATAATAATTAATATTTACATACAAGCCCCTAAGAGACTAGTATATAAAGGGGCCATTCATTTGTAATTCATCAACCAAACAAACAATTCAAATTCTCTCTAATACAAAGCTTTCTTTAACAATTCTCTTGCATTCTTTCTTCCATTCTCTTAGTGATCTTGAGTATAGTAAGGTAGACTTGGCATAGCAAGAATATGAGCAAGTTGTGCAAGATCGTGAGCGAGTTGTCAAGTGCCGTACGTGTACTTAGTTAACAACTAAGGACGTGATATTATGCGGGGATAAGTTATGCTGAGATTGTTTTTTATCCACTATTTGGTATGTTGTATTAAAAATGACAATTGCATAATTTCTAAGAAGAAGGTATAAGTTATCCCCACACTAATTACCCCACTCCCGACAAGGTATAAGTTATCCCCGATATTAATTTTAATCCCCGGATAACATATGTGAGCACGTGATTTTTGTTTCGCACGACAATCGCTCCAAAAGAAATAAAAAATAATAATAATCGGCCCCGCTGTACAAATTTTGGATTTTTACATGGCACTTTGTTGGTTATTTGCGATTTTTTGCCCATTTTTACTTTATTAAAAAAAAAATGTGTGTGTCATGCATAATTCGAACCGTAATCCGGTCGTTAAATAGAAAATCATGAATAGGCATCTTCGTCCGTGCTTTTATTTTATTTGATTTTACCTGTTTTGAAATATTGTAGTGTGTGTGCAAATAATTGTATCGAGTGTGTATTTAATTTTAGTTTGATTTTTTGCTTAGTTTTGTTTTTAAAATAAATAAGAAAAAGAAATAAAAAAAATTCTTCCGGATTGGGCCAATTTATTAAAATTGGCCCAAACAAACAATAACCAAACCAGGCCTGCCCGGTCCAGTCCAGCTGATGCCCAGAGAGTCCAAACGACGTCGTATTGATACAGGTTGATCTGGGTCGTTGATCTCAGATTGATCAACGGCCAAGATCACACTTCCCATACCCACGAACAGAACCCGACCCGTTTCTACTCGGACCAACCCAAACCCTTTACCCTCGAAACGACACCGTTCCACTTAAGCCATCAGATCCAGACCGTAGATCTAGATTGATCTAACGGTTTAGATCCGCCTACCCACTAACTATATAAGCCCATAATCTTACCCTGCCCCCCTATCCGAACCCCAGCCTCGTCGTCTTCACCAGAACCCCCAAACCCTAGAGCCGCCCCTGTACTCTTCACCATGAAAACCGGCAGCACGGACGCCGGTGACCTCCACCTGAACACCATAGAACCCCCTCACCACCCTGAACATAGACCTGTTGACCGTTTAGGTCGAATCATCCTCTAGGTCCTCGAATCTTCATTTGAAGATTCGAGTCAAAACTCGATCTACACCGTTTAACCCCAGCTTCACACCAGACACTCCCCAGACCCCCCTCATGACCAAACCATACTTGGTTTGGTCCGAATCCGATCAGGGAACCATGAATCCCAGATATGAGTTTTGGAACTGGGTGATTCCTCGTCACTGGTCCGTGTCTTGTTCGAGCCAAAGAAATTAAGGTCTAATGGACCTTAATCGAAGTGTTTCTCATCTGAGAAACACTTCGATTAAAGTCTGTTCAGCCTTAAGAAAGGTCTGTCCAAATCCGAGTTCAAACTTTTGATTTTTCGAGTTTTAAGGTGAGTTTGCTTTCTTTCCTTTACTTGTTTTAGTCCGTGTGATTTGTTTTAAAAGTCTGTTCATATTTATTTTAATTTTATCAACTTTTGTTTGTCCACTTTACCTGAACCTCTGTGTTTGTCTGAATCCCCCCTCCTATTCTGATAAGGCGTATGTGTTTGTTGTGCAATTAGTCTGAATTTCAAATTTGTACTGATTAACTGATTCCTCGAAGTACAGTTCTGTTTAATCAGTATAAGTCGAGTCATGTGTCCTATACTTTTGAATGTCCGATTTTTGGCTACGATTGTATGTGTTATAACTAATATAGTCGAGTCGACATGTGTCGTCAAATAGTTTCAACTGTCTGAACAAAATGAATCGATTTGCTTCTGTTGAACATTGCCTGAATCAATTAAGAACTAAGTTCATTTACTTATAGTTGTTAATGTGATTTCAGAAACCTAATGTTTAGGCTGTAATGGTAATCTGAACTGGAGGGCATGTGCACAACATGGGCATAAAGGCCCTTTTTGAATTAAATAGTTTGACAGCATGTGCTGTCAGACTACATCCTGCTGCCCATGCTTGCTTTTAGTTAATAAAATGGGAAAGATAAGTCTGCCAGGGAATGTTGATGGGGTTTAATACTTAATTAGCTAAAGTGGAACTGAAAATGGAAGGCACATGGGAGGGGTACTGTGATATTCTAAACAGGCTGTTAAAAGGGGTAGTGTTAAGGCTTATAAAAGGGGGCAGACATCTAACTAAGAGGAGGGGATTAGAGGTGAGAGAACCTAGAAGATTTGAGAAGAAAAAGACACACTGTGAGGAATTTTTGAAGGAGAGAGTTGAAATACATACAGATATATATACACACAGACAGAGCATACAGAGAGGGAGATAGACACTGAGAGGGAACATCTGAGAGTTCAAATTCTGAAAACAGGAACTGGAAAAGATTTCTTTTAATAACTTCAGTATAATTTCAAAACTGAAGATTGGTTTTAGATTTTGGAAAGAAAGGAGATAGAGGGTGGATATACAGAAAGCAGAAACTGTCTTTTCTCCCTGCTAATTGTTCAATTCCCAGTTTGTTTGACTGTTTCAAACAAGTGTTGGTTTCCTCTCAAATATCAGTCAGGTTTCTGCTGTTTGGTTCTTATTGGTTTGTTTTCTTTTGGAGTTAGACCGTTTGAGTTCTGAGCCACTCCTCTGCTTGTTGCTGTCATTTTGTTACCTTTTCCCATTGGCTATAACTGCACCTTGCATTGGGATTTTGTTACCTGCTGTTACTGCTGCTGCACTTGTTGTCATTGTTACTCTGCTGACTGCCCCCTTCTTCAACTGTCAAATATTTCCAGGTACACAACCTCTGAAACCATGTATTGTTGAAAGTTTGAAGTTGAAGCAGAAATAAAGAAATGAACATCTGTTTATGTTATAACATTGGTGTTAAAAATAGGTTGAATGTTAGTTGGGCCTGTGTTTGTTTAACTGCAAACTGCAAACATTCTGTATAAACTGACATACATTCTGTTTGAGATGAACTATTAGATAGCATTGTTTAATAGTAATGACAGTATGACATAGACAGTATGTTTGATTTAGTATACATTCAGTTCAGTATAACATTCTGTTTGATTTAGTTATGACAGTATAACATAGAGTCATGGCAAGCACTTGTATGTATTTTGCCCTGACCACTGAATTGACAAATCTGTGGTACTAGGTCTGGGATAAATGTATCCCAAACAAACTCTCATGCAGTCACATTAAGAGTCTGGCTACGAATGCCAGCTCTCCTGTCAGAATATT
The DNA here is from genome assembly GCF_000715075.1 of Nicotiana tabacum. Taxonomy (NCBI): domain Eukaryota; kingdom Viridiplantae; phylum Streptophyta; class Magnoliopsida; order Solanales; family Solanaceae; genus Nicotiana; species Nicotiana tabacum. Next base: position 27,192,311 of record NC_134084.1, read on the forward strand.
TGTTCCGATATAGGTTCGATATTGGGTCTCGGTATAGATTCCTTGTTTCGAATGATGCGATGACTGTTGAAGAAAACTAATAGTCGTATTGAATTCAATTAGTAGTAATTCTCCTAATAAACAGCCAATTTCGTTTATCAAGTTCAAATAGGTTCGAGTTTAAAAATAAAACTTGGAGGTCGTTAAATATAACTCAGTATATGTTTGCTTGCAATCTCACTTAGCAAATTAATAAGCGTATTCACTCGATGAAGACAAAGCATGAGGTAACTCTCACCTCATAAACAATCAATCAGGTAATCAAACAAATTTAGGTTTGGCAAACATAATAAAGAGTCAGTCTGTATTTGTTCAAACAAGTAAGTTCGGTATCATCTTTCTTTTTTTAGAGACAAACGTAGTAGAAATGTAGTCACTGTAGGATACCCTTCTAAAATAATGAGACGAGCCTCGCCAAATAAAAATGCAAATTGCGGGGCCCTCAATAAATAACCATAACAAATATTTTAGAATTCAGGCTAGGCCGTTTAGTGAATCTCATGGCCTTCCACTAAATAATAACGCGCTAGACTCTTCAGGCACGATTTAAGTAAATTATATTCTTAAATTCGGGTGCACATTGATGTGACCCAATCCAAATCTCAACGAAGTCCAAATGTGTTGACGATCACGGGCGCATTGATTGTGACGTGGTTCGAGATGCATTTTCACGACGTTGCAATTCTATAAAAATAAGTGATAATAATAAAAGCGGTTTAAACTTAATAAAAGCACATAAGTCACAACATGTATTTAAATCAGATATTTAGCCATTATAACAATTTAAGCGACCGTGCTAGAACCACAGGATTCGAGGGTGCCTAACACCTTCCCTCGGGTCAACAGAATTCCTTACTTAGAATTTCTGGTTCGCAGACTTCATTCGGAAAAGTCGAAAATTTCCTCGATATGGGATTCAAGATAAACCGGTGACTTGGGACACCAAAAGCCAAACCTTTCCCAAGTGGCGACTCTGAATTAAATAAATAATCTCATTTCGAATATTGTCACTTAGATTGGAAAAACTCCACCCGCGCACTTAACCCTTCGGGGGCGGGGCGCGCAAAAAGGAGGTGTGACAACATATACCAGGTTTGCTAACCAAACAAAGTATTAAAGTGGTATTAAATTTTTATACCAATACTATATCTACTTATACCTCATACCAAACGATCCCTTAAGGTATAATTAATAAATGAATTTACTTCAAGAAATTAAACAAAAATTAAAGCTTGATGATCTCCGAGATTTCATATAAAAGAACTAAAGCTAGCAAGTTGCTTTGGTAGTACAGTCGGCTGAATAACTTGTTTCCAGAATCATCTCAGTCATCTTTGTTTAAATATGCCAGCACAGCTTTTAGCTGCTACAGTTTATTACTACTAACAAATTACGTAAAAGTTTTTTTTTAAAAAAATAATCACATTAGTACAACTAACTAGCTACTACTAGCCTATGTTCATGGAGAATTATGTCTACTTAACTCTTGTGCGGTAAAATTTTTCCTGCACCTGATATTTATACCCGATCATAGGGGCATAAGTAGGAATTTTTACAAGTGGTATTAAAATTCATAGAAGAGCGGAAATAAATAATTTTAATTATCATACTTTAAGACAAGATAGTCTTAGTCCATTGATTTTGTTGGGTCTTAAGATAGAAAATGTCTTGAGTTCAATTTTAATCAAAAATTTTGACCACAAAGACTCTCAAATATTTGCAAAAATACATGTTAGTTGAGCTTCAAACCTCCAATCTCTTAGGTCAAAATCAACCATATTACCAACATGTTAGGAGACAATCTATGTCAAGTGATATCATTTTTTCCTACTTATCTATTTCTTATTAGTATATATATTTAGTAAAATTTTCTAAGAAAGAAATATCGCGTGATACGCTTCGTTGAGTGTGTGACCGTCCCCGCCCGGTCAATAAACAAATAACATATGTAATTTTATTTAACTACAATTATTAATACTATATAGGTCCAAATTTGGACGACCACGGCCACTAATGAGTACGGCGAGGAACGAGGTCATTACGATGTAGCGTCCTTTGGTTGTTATAAAAGATGACAACTGACAGTGGTTAGCGAGCTTATGACGTCTGCAGTAGTGTAAGCGTAGCAGGAGACAGTAAGAATATGCTTTTCGAATATTCTTTATGTTATACCTTTTTAGGGTTTAAAAGGGGATTGTCCCTTATAAATAGGGGGAGAACATTTTGTAGAAGATGAGGAGAAAGTGAATACAAAAAAGACAACTTTGCTTACTACAATTCTGAGATCCATACATCATCTTTTATCTTGGCTAAATCGCATCCATTGCAATATTTTTCTGCATTTGAAGTTGTCATATTTACGCTTAATCATTTGGTTCCGACATACTAGGAAGCATTATTCACCTTGTTCATCTCTTGCATAATTTAATCTAGATTTTATTATACTTGGCTGAGATTTACCTCTTCATCTTCATTAATTGATTTAATAAAAAATATTTCAATATCTTTTGGTCAAACAATTTGGCGTCATTTGTAGGGATTTCTTTAGCTAAGATTTTAGTCTCATCTAAACCCTTGAAAGGGATAATCACCTCTTCCTAGCTTTGCACAAATTAACAATGGAAGGGAAAGGAGATGCAAGGCAAAAAGAAATAGTAGGCATCACAACCAACCTCCTGAACACCATCAATGAAAACAGCAGGGAAGATAACAAAAATGGGACACTGAACACCACACCCAGGGGAGACGCTTCACCTCCCCCGCACGAAAGTGTAACTACTTCGCACGAGAAGGAAGCCTTCACATCTACAATAGGAGAGGCACCACCGGCAGTAAGAAGACTGCTGAAAGAATGGCTAACGAATACTCTGAACAAAATACTTGATAAACCCACCCAAAGGGATAACATTAATGTTGCACATGCAGATGTCACGATAACTGCTGATGAGCAAGATGCCCCCCTGTACAGGTAACACTCATGGGTCTAATGATGCAGGTAATGATACGCTTGTATCCGTTTTAAAGAAAATGGAGGAGATGGAAAATGAGAATAAGGCACTCCGTGACCAAATGAATGAACACCAAGAGAGGGTTGACAAAATACCAGGCGCTCCAAAGTTGTTGCCAAAACGGGATATCGGTCGATTCATCGAGCAACCATACAATGAAGAAGCGGCCCCCTACGCCATTCCAAAGACCTTCAAAATGCCATCCTACCTAAAGATATATGATAGCACTACCGACCTAGAAGATCATATCATCCACTACATCACAGCCATAAAAGGTAATGATCACTCAAAAGAGTAGGTACCATCGGTGCTATTGAAAAAATTTGGCGACACCCTAATAAGGGGAGCCCTGACAAGGTACTCTCAACTACCGTCACATTTGATAACAACATTCAAGGAAATGGCAGACAAATTTGTCACCGCCCATGCAGGAGCCAAAAAGGCAGAAGCCAAGCTAAACGACATATTTGCCGTAAGACAGATGCATGGCGAAAGACTCAGAGACTTCTTAACTCGCTTCAATAGGGTGAGAATGAGATTGCAGAATGTCAGAGGGCATGACAGTAGCAGCCTTCCAGAACGGACTAAACAGGAACGGGTCGAAAGCTACCAGAAAATTGCTAAGCAAGCTCATGAAATACCTTCCAACCACTTGGGAATAATCCATAATGCCTACTGCGCCGAGGTAAGAGCCGATGAGGATGACTTCAACGGTTTGACCAAATGGTTGACGTCAGTTAAAACTGAACCAAGGAAAGATCATCGCAACGACGGTCGAAGAGATCAGTCGGGGCCCCATCTCGGCCGAGAAAGGTATCAGCCCTATGTTAGGACATCTGTCCCGCCTCCACCGCGGCACACAGATACTCCTTCTCAACATACAATGCCATATAGACATAAGAAAGGTATGCCTCTGCTCCTATCTGCTCACAATTTCTGTGTTTCTCCTTCAGAAATAGTGTACGCACTAGAGAAACTCGGTACAAAGGTATAATGGCCGTAAAAGATGAGGTCCGACCCCAACACTCGAAAGTCAAATGCTTTCTGTGAATTTCACCAAGAAAGCTATCACAAAACTGAAGATTGCATAGGATTGTGACAGGAGGTAGTGCGAATGGTAAATCAGGGATACCTGAAAGAATTGCTTAGTGATCGAGGACGGGCTAACTTCGCCCGCGGATGCGAATAGCCCGAGGGACCTCCAAAACCGCCTTCTCCCACTCGCACTATACAAATGATCATCGGTGGGGGAGATGGCGCAACAATCAATCATGTCAAGTTCACCACCATATATAAACTCAAACGATCGATCACCCATGAACGGTATGATGACCTCGAAGATAGTATCATCTTCGATAAGTCAGATGCCAATGGTTTGTCTTTCCCTCACTATGATGCTCTTGTTATCACTTTACGTATTGTAGATAGTGATGCAAAAAGAATAATGGTAGATGACGGGAGTGGCGCGTGTATTATCCATCCTTGAGTCCTCGTACAGATGAGACTCGAAGACAAAATAATACCACGCTGCATAACGCTAACAGGTTTTAATAATGCAGTTGAGTGGACTTCTAGAGAGATAGTGCTACCCATCCTAGCCGGAGGATTCACCCTAGAAATGACGTTTCACACCATGAACCAAGAAACAACCTACAATGCCATCATAGGGCGTCCGTGGATACATGTCATGCGAGCGGTCCCGTCCAGTCTCTATCAAGTGATAAAGTTTCCTACTCCATGGGGGGTATTCAACATCCGAGGCGAGCAATGTACCATACAAGAATGTTATCGCATCGCCCAGGATTGCGCCCATACCCAACAACTAAAAGGGGCAAATGCGGGAGCATAGCAATCAGCGATGTCGGGATCCAAACTTAACGTACGGACAAACATTATCAAGGACCCAGACATCGTGGAAGCATCCGAATTGATGATAGAGGATCTTTATCCCGTCATACTAGATGGAAATGACAGTATAAAAAAGTCTTATGTCAGTTATAACCTCTCGGAACCAGGTAAGTTTCATAAATTCTTGACTAACAATGCCGATCTGTTTTTCTTCTCCTATGCGGATATGACAGGAATCCCAAAAGATATCGCCACACACAAATTAAATGTCGATCCCTTATACCCGCCAATAAGGCAAATAAGAAGGTAGTTCAATGCCGCAATCAACGAAGCCGTCAGCGAAAAAATCGATAAGTTGCTCGCAAATGGCTCCGTCCGAGAGTTAAAATATCCCTAGTGGGTCGCCAATGTGGTCATGGTAGAGAAGAAAAATGGAAAGTGGAGGATGTGCATAGATTTCACAGACCTAAACAAGGCATTCCCAAAAGACTCCTTTCTATTGCCACACATCGACCAGCTCATCGACGCAACGGCAGGACACAAGTCGCTAAGCTTTTTAGATGACTACTCGGGTTACAACCAGATCCTCACGGAAGAAGAAGACCAGAAGAAAACCACTTTCATCACTCACCAAGGAACGTACTAATATAAGGTCATGTCGTTCGGACTAAAGAATGTAGGGGTGACGTACCAGAGGTTGGTCACCAAGATGTTCAAAGACCAACTCGGTAAAACAATGGAAGTCTACATAGACGACATGCTGGTTAAGTCAAAAAGGGAAAAAGATCATATCGATCATCTGAAGGAAGCCTTCGACATATTCAGACGGAAACTAAACCCCGAAAAATGTGCCTTCGGCATAACCTCGGGTAAATTCCTCAGTTTCTTGGTATCACAAAGAGGCATCGAGGTCAACCTAGAACAGATTAAGTCCATCGAAGGAATACCCAAAACATTGACCAGTAAAAAGCAGGTACAAAAATTGACAGGACGGATAGCTACCCTGTCGAGATTCATCTCACGATCATTAGATAGATGCCATAAATTTTTTAATGTATTAAGGAAGGAAAATGGACTTCAGTGGAATTCAGAATGTGTCAACGCCCTAAGGAAATTGAAAGCATACTTGTCCTTACCACCCGTACTCGCCAAAGCAGATCCAGGCGAGTGCCTCCTAGTCTACCTAGCTGTCTACGAAGTCACGGTAAGTGCAGTTCTAGTCTGAGAAAATAAAGGTACGTAATCTCCAATTTACTATATCAGCAAGACTTTAATCGACGCCAAAACAAGGTACCTCCACCTTGAAAAACTGGCTCTAGCATTAGTCATAGCTTCACGAAAGCTCAGACCATATTTTCAGTGCCACCCCATAAAGGTGGTGACAACCTTTCCTCTCAGGAGCATATGAACAAACCCGAATTATCAGGTAGGTTGGCCAAATGGGCTATAAATTGAGCGAGCACGATATAACATATTAACCGCGAACTGCAATAAAGTCCCAAGTGCTCGTAGATTTCATTGCCGACTTCAGTGCAAAAATATTACCCGAAGTTGAGCAAGAAGCATTTCGCAATATTACCCAACCTCTAGGTCCTCTACATCGATGGTGCGTCCAACGTGTCGGGATCCGGACTGGTACTCGTACTCGAAGTCCCAACGGGCGAAGTAATTCGCCAATCTATACGATGCCCTGGAATGACTAACAATGAGGCCGAGTACGAGGTCATAATTGCAGGACTGAAGTTGGCCCTCAAGTATGGTGTTCGACGAGTCATACTCCGCTGCAACTCTCAACTTGTCATAAACCAAGTTACTAGGATTTTCCAGGTTAAGGAGTAGAGGTTGCAGAAATACCAGACCGAAATCCACAAGCTGCTGCCAGAATTCGATCAATGCCGACTCGACCAAATACCGCGAGCACAAAACATCGAAGCGGACGGTCTCGTCAAGCTGGTAGCAGCAACTAAAAATATCACCAAGGAGAACGTGGTCACCTCCTTCACTCATCAATAGACCAAGTCAGGGTACATTCTATAAATTTAACTTGGGACTGGCGCAATCACGTTATATCATATTTGCAGGAGGGAGCACTCCCACAAGATAAAAAAGAAGCCAAAAAGCTCTGAATACAAGCGGCCAGGTACAACCTCATAAACCACGACCTTTACAAAAGGACGTTCAGCGGTTCTTTGGCCAAATGCCTTGGACCAAATCAGACAAGGCGCGTGCTCGAAGAGGTACATGAAGGCCACTGCGGTGCCCATACAGGCAACCGGTCCCTCGTTAGATGTCTTATTCGTGCAGGGTACTACTGGCCCACTATGAAAAAAGAGGCCGCAGATTATGTCAAGAAATGTAAGCAATGCAAAAAATACACCCCTATGATACATCAGGCGGGGGAACTCCTGCATTCTGTCACTTCTCCATGGCCGTTTATAAAATAAGGGATGGATATCGTCGGACCCCTCCCAGCAGGGAGAGGTAAGGTACGCTTCCTTTTGGTTTTAACTGATTACTTTTCCAAATGGGTGGAAGCAGGTGCGTTCGCTCAAATACGCGAACACGAAGTCATCGCGTTCATCTGAAAAACATCATATGCCGGTTCGGCATCCCTAAAGAAATTAGTTGCGACAACGGACCCCTGTTCATCGGGAAAAAGACGAATGAGTTTTTCAAATAATGGCACATCAAGCAGATACTCTCCACGCCATATCACCCTGCCAGCAAAGGTCAAGAGGAATCCTCCAATAAGACAATATTGAACATATTAAAGAAAAATCTCGAGGACACCAAAGGGCTATGGCCAGAACTGCTAATAGAGGTATTATGGGCCTATCGCACAATGCCGAAAATCAGCACGGGTGAGACACCGTATTCACTGGTCTACGACACTGACGCAGTTATACCCGTTAAGGTCGGGGAACCTAGCCTGAGATACTCCAATGAGAATGGACCAAGAAATGACGAAAGCAGATTACAAGACCTGGATGAGGTTGAAGAACGAAGGGATATGGCACACATAAGGATGGTGGCCCAAAAATGACAAGCAGAAAGGTACTATAACAAAACGACCAAAGTACGACCACTGAGAGTCGGGGACTACATTCTAAAAGCCAAAACACAAGCAACAAAAGATCCGAATGAAGGGAAATTGGGAACAAACTTGGACGGGCCATATAAAATCACAGCAGCAGTGAGAAAAGAAGCGTTCCAATTAGAGACAATAGAAGGAAAACTACTACAAAATAACTGGAATGTCACCCACCTCAAGTACTTCCACTTCTGAAAAAAGACACCACCTAAGTCGTACTCTTTTTCCCTCACCCGGGTTTTGTCCCAATCGGGTTTTCTCGGGGAGGTTTTTAATAAGGCGACGATGGGGACGTCTCGAGGTTCAAAGTGTTGTTCATTGCCTTGCCTACCGATGACATATACAGGCCAAGCAATAAAGGGACTAGATATAAAGAATCTCCATTGTATGTACGAAAGCGACATGTACCGCCATTGTACGAATGAAGTCGACATGTATCTCCGACAAATGAATAAAATCACTCCATTATGTATACGAAATCAACACGTGTCTCCAATGAATGAATAAAACCGACATATACAACACTCTAGCAAATAAAATAGAACGCCACCCTCACGACGGAATACTACTTCGGCACCAGCTCGAAAGTAACATCCCAATGGCTAAGGCCATCATCAAATAAAAGAGTTCAACTTTACTTGAACCACGACAGAATACTAATTTGGCACCAGCTCAAAAGTAACATCCCAATGGCTAAGGCCATCGTCAAAGAAAAGAGTTCGACTTCACTCGAACCACGATAGGATACTACTTCGACACCAGCTCGAAAGTAACATCCCAATGGCTAAGGCCATCATCCAAGAAAAGAGTTCGACTTCATTAGAACCACGACGGGATACTACTTCGGCACCAACTCGAAAGTAACACCCCAATGGATAAGGCCATCGTCAAAGAAAAGAGTTCGACTTCATTCAAACCATGACAGGATACTACTTCGGCACCAACTCGAAAGTAACATCCCAATGGCTAAGGCCATCGTCTAAGAAAAGAGTTCGACTTCACTCGAACCACGACGGGATACCACTTCAGCACCAGCTCGAAAGTAACATCCTGATGGCTAAGGCCATCATCGAAGGAAAGAGTTCGACATTGGTAAACTACGACGGGATACTACTTCGACACCAGCTTGAAAGTAATATCCCTACAACCAAGGCTGTTGCTAACGAAAAGAGTTCAATTAAACTCACAACACAATGGGTTTAACAATTCAACAAAGATTCTAAATAACATGACTACGACAAAAGTCATCGTCAAACAAACTGGAAAAAGGAAACAACAACTCAGAGGTACACGACAAAAACAATTTTCATTACAGCAAATATATTACAAATATTTGTTTTTACAAAGGGCTTAAAGACGCCCTCACAAAAATGGCGAAGCAAAAGTAAATACAACCGAATACTACGCCATATCATTCCCTGTGGCATACACCTCCTCGTACCAAGAATCAGAGGCAAGTTTGTCCGCATCACCAAAACTAATATCATCTCCGCTAGGCGTGATAAGGTCATACCCGCATTACTCACGAGTTGTGCGGGCCTTGGTACGCACATCCTGAAGCTCTATCTTGGACGCACTCCCGTCAACATAAAGAGCCTTATACACATCGAGCCGGGCTTCAGCGTGAACCCACAACTCATACAAATGGCGAGGCATGACAGGATCAGCCGAAGTATGGGATGTAGAGGGCTGCAACTGACGTCGCACATCCTCCGTTTTCAAAAAAGCCACCTGCTCATTTAATGCGGAAATTTTCGCCTCCAAATCTTGAATATGCCCCTCAAGTCCCGATACCTTAAACGCAGACGCCTCCACCTCCTTATCTCGCTCAAATCTACAAACACGGAGGGCATTTTCTAAAGTTATTGCCTCAGAGACGACAATTTCCCTATCCTTTTCCACGTGGATAAATCCATCAACAGTTGCACTCAATTCACTCTTAAGGTCAACGACCTCCTCCGCCTTCGTGTCCAGTTCGGCAGTCAAATTGGACACCTTTGCCTAGAGGTTGACATTTTCGGCCATCACTCCCTTATTTAGCTCAAGCTCATCTTCCATGACCTTAAGTGCCACCTCAAGCTCACTACAACGGGCAATGGCCTTCATAAGATCCTCGTCTCGCTCTTTCAATTCTTCGACCTTACGCGCCAATTCATCCTCCCTATACTTAAGCCCATCGTGAAATAGCTAAAAGTCGCGATCCTGAGTGAAGATGTCGGCCATCGTACGATGCTTAGTGCGGTATTCTTGATACTTAGAGGACATCTTCCAATACACGATCCTCCTCCCCCTTTCCCATAGATTGGCCAAGAACAGTAAAACAGATCCAACGACGAAAAGAAAAGAGAGGCACTTACCCGTAGAGCCATGCCAGAAATGCTCTATGAAACTCTGCATCACTCATCGCTCTAAGCGTCTTGCTTGCAGGAGCAGCAAATAAAGGGGCAAAAATGGACGCCACCTGATCACAGTTTGACAACAAGTCGTAGTCCTCAGGTACGACTATGTGTCAATCAGAACCCTCCGTTCTGACTTCTACACGAGTGTGACGCTCCAAAAATTCGCGAACATCCCCTGGGTAGACATTCGAACTCGAGCCGTCGCCCTCGGCGCGTAAGCCCTCTCCGATAGCAGATGATGTGCCACCCTCAGCGGAGCGCATAGACCCTCCTCCTTGGTATACTCCTTCTGTTTGGGGAGACCTCCCTGCCAAGATGGCGTCCGCCATAAATGCAGGCATAGGTGCCATCCCTGACGCACCTGTCCCATTTTTACCAGTATTAATGGCCATGCTTTTCCTGAGATCTATCCTTCTCTTTTTTCTCAACGAAGGTTCGTCCCCATTAGAGGACACATCCACGAGATGATAGACTGGTAAAGAGGAGATCTTTTCCCTCACAACCATATCCCGAGAGGAGTCTCTCACTTGTACCGGCTGAGCATGACCTTCTCGGACGGACTCCTCCAAAGTAAATTGCATTCCCGTCGAGGCGTCGGCCTGGCAAAATGCAGGGACTGGGGCACTCTGCCTAAAAGCTCCACGACCTATCATCGCAAAGAGTCGTATCAATAGACAATGGCAAACAACCGAAGAGCGGTACAGAGGATAACACTTACCGGATGAAACCTTCGGCCCAAAACGTTTCACAAAAGCGGGCCAGTCTTGAGTCTTCACTGCGTGAAGCAGTAAACAGGCTACCTAGTCCCTTATACCAGCGATGGGACGGGGTGTACGCCCCATAATTGCAAAAGAAAGCTGCATATAAATATTAAGTTGAACAAAAAAAAGAGTAAACAAGTTACGACACCTACGATTATCATTCCACCACTCTGGGAATCCAGCGGGGTCTGACACAATGTGGTCAGTCCTGACCAAGAAATACTTATGCCAAAATTTGCGGCTCACCCGGTCGTTAGTTCCGACCACCAGCCCTTTGGTCCCACGGTGCCTCAAATGCACCATAGTACCCCTGTGAAAACTAAGGGAAAACAAGTGCAAGAGATGGTGAATGTTAACTTCGCACCCCTCCAACTCCGCGTATTTTGTCAACACCAAGAGTATTTTGTACGTGTACGGAGAAAACTGTGCCGGGTAAACCTGATAAAATTGAAAGAATTCTCCTGCTAACGGGAGAAGGGGGAAGGAATGACCAACCATAAAGGGGTATTCATAAAAAGCACAACACCCCGATCTATGGACCTCCACGAAGTCCCTCCCCTCCGGAATCATCTCAACATGAAGGGGAATGTTGTACTTAGTACGGAGGGCATCTATATGGGCCTGCTCAGTTTCAGATACTACCGGAGCGGGAGTAGGAGCAGGTTCTTTAAGGAAGTCACTTTGAGACATGGGGTGTCTCGGCAGTAACTCATCCACAATGGGAAAACCGTCCCATTCCTCCACCATCATGTCCTCGCCACCAGAAGGAGGCGCCATGGATAACGGGATGGCGTCAGAAATCCCCTCATGTGACCGATGTGTTCTAGACATGTCTATGGCAGAAGATGTGTAAATAAAACAAAAAAAAATCAAGAACGGTGAACGGAAGAAAGGAAGAAAAGAAATCGCAAGAGCAAAAGCTGAATATATGAGAAGGAATAACCAAAGAAGAAATGGCCGAGAGTTTTTGAAAAAATAAATCCTTCACCTATTTATAAGGTTGGGTAGCGCCAGAATCGAAACAGAAGGCTACCAATGGCACCAAAAAACCAAAGCGACAAACCATCAGTCTCTGTCTCGGGAAGAAGCGTAATGATGACGCACGTGGAAGTGACGTCATTTCCCAATAGGACACACCACCGAGGGAATCGTGAAGCCCATTACTCTTCCGTTGTTGGCCAAACCGTCATGATTCGCAAGCCAAATTTCTCCGCAGGTATAGGCGATGTCCGCTTATCAAGGACGCACTAGGCCGCAACCTCGACAAGCGGAGGGACTAACTATATAGGTCCAAATTTGGACGACCACGGCCACTACTGAGTAAGGAGAGGAACGAGGTCCTTACGATGTAGCGTCCTTTGGTCGTTATAAAGGGTGACGACCGACAGTGGTTAACGAGCGTACGACGTCTGCAGTAGTGTAAGCGTAGCAGGAGACAGTAAGAATATGCTTTTCGAATATTCTTTATGTTATACCTTTTTAGGGTTTAAAGGGGGATTGTCCCTTATAAATAGGGGGAGAACATTTTGTAGAAGATGAGGAGAAAGTGAATACAAAAAAGACAACTTTGCTTACTACAATTCTGAGATCCATACATCATCTTTTATCTTAGCTAAATCGCATCCATTGCAATATTTTTCTATATTTGAAGTTATCATATTTACGCTTAATCATTTGGTTCCGATATACTAGGAAGCATTATTCACCTTGTTCATCTCTTGCATCATTTAATCTAGATTTTATTATACTTGGCTGAGATTTACCTCTTCATCTTCGTTAATTGATTTAATCAAAAAGGTTTCATTATGTTTTGGACAAACAAATACCTTACTATAGTTAACTACCATATATTCTGCACCTGGTTTTAAATAATAATATTAAAAATACTTGGTCTTGAAAATCTCTGTTATGCTCTTAACGGTGACTCAACAGATCGACTGTACTTTCTTGTGCATTTTCTGTGCCACGTAACGGCCATCAATGGCCAATGGCCATTACCAACACAAAATATTTCTCACAGTATCTATTACTATTTGTTATATAAATTTTTTAACTTTGAAAGTAAAATATAAACTTTTTAACCAAAAAATACTTAAGGTTATATGTCCTCAGTGTAACACATCTGAAGATAAACGGAAGAAAAATCTTCAGAAAATTGCACTTTGTTTTGCATAATGAGAACTTTAGGTATGAATTACGTATCAAAGATGAAGGAGACGATTATCTTTCTCTGATATATTCCTCCAATTCAAGTCATTTTTATATTCTGATGGTATTTTTCGTTAAGATTCATAGCAATATTAACCATTTTTACATCTTACATTTCTGTCGAGTTGTTGGGTTAATAAATTTATTCTCAGAGAATGACAAATATTCTGGAGAGCCTATATTTTAACACATTTATCGTAGTTTATGTTATTTTTTCAGAATTAGGCAAATGATGAAGAAGGATGAAGTAGACTTAAGAATTAAGGCTAGTAGGACTTACTTCCTTCATAATTTTTAGTAATTTAAAATAAGACTCCTGATAAAACTGAGTTTGACCCTATTTTTTAAATTATAAAAAAAGCACTACCCTTAGGAACAGGCAACAGCCAAAATGAAAAGACGCTTCGCTACGAACAGGCACGGTTTGAGAAAATAAAAGGAAAGAGAATACGATGTTTTCTATCGATGAATGCATACCAATGAATTAAGATGGTGAATGACAAACTTGAAGAATAGTTCATGTTTCATTCGAATTGCATAAATGAATTGGGAATAGGCTAGCAGATTATATTTTCTTTCCCGAAATACTCGAGCCAGCAAAATAAATGATGAAGCAGGCGCACTAAATTTTTAAAAACTCCGCAGTCCGTTGCGGGCTTCTTGTTTGATTAAATTCTCTGTCAAAATTAGGGGTAACGGTTGGTGAAGAGCCTGAACATGGATGGTTATTTATGTATTTATCATAGTGAAAAATATAAATCCTTTTTTGTTAGATGGGCATAGTAAGGGGAAAAAAAAGTTTACAAGAGAGAATAACCAAGGAAATTGGATCCTGATTTCTATACTTGCTGAATGCAATGAAATTTTCTAAAAGAAATTAAGGAGGTCGCAAACTTCTGCAGATTCGACAATATCTAACTAATGAATCAAGAAAAATGTGATGAAATTCAGGTTCTACTTTTCCAACTCTACTTATCTTTGTTTTAATGAATTTCTATCCTTTTTGATGTTCGTGAAATACATCTTCATAAATGTTAAGGTAGATTCTTGTGATGATCTCCAAAAATGTGGCCTATAATTAAAGCCAATAGTAGACTTGTTATCTAATTAATTTTAAGAACTTGACAAATAAAATTAATTTATGGCGATTATTTTGTGTTAGTTTGTCTATATGAATAACAGTTTACTTATAAACAATGATACAAATGCCACAACAGAAATGAAGTAGTAGTTTTTATCTTCCACATTCGAGATGAAAAGATCTTAGACAAGCTGATATCATATTAGGTATCAAGATTTAAAAAAAATAGTATAGATTATATATTAAGTCAATCTCATTACATTTGAGAATAATACTAAGTAAATTTAGTCACTTAAAAAATAAAAAAGTAATTCCCAATTTGGTTAAAGTATCAAGTTGATTAAGAATGGCGGAGAATATTTTGCAGCATATATATAAATTTATAATGATAATCTTAACTTCGATAAACAAGTCACCATATGACGATCTACACTTGTACTTAATTTTTCATATTTACTTAATTATTTGAAGTTTTTTAAAATAATATTCCTATCAATTAACAACATTGCATACTATAACACTCAAAATATACGTGTAATGCACGTGCCGAGACTAGTAATAATGAAATACATAAAGATACATATCATGTATTCGTTGATTTAATGTAGACATTACATGTGTGTATATAAAAGTTGTTGTCATTATAACTTAGATTTTGTGTAGATCATCTTCCATATAGCAATACATGTAATATATGCCCCTTTAACCTTTTTATAGGGTTATTTTCTAAAAAGTTTCTTTTTATAATTTTTATTACAATATAGGTATCTATACATTGCCTCGAAAGCCTTTTCCCATCTTTCCTACTAATTGTTAATCCTTATTGTATCTAACTATAAAATCGTAGCTAGGTATTTCTATGCCTCTCTATATATATATATATATGTTTTACTAGGATCGAGTAGTATTTTATTGCTAGAGATCTAGTATAAGTACCCTTAAAAAATATAGACTCTACGATAGATTAAAGTGAAACTAATGTCGTACCTCTAGAAATGGACTCTAAGTTAGGTTATATATAATATATAATACATATATAGGATTAGTTTATTGTTTGCTGCTTTTTAACCGGCAAGTAACTCAGCGTGGAGTTGCGAGCACAAATATTTGTATCATATTATTAGTCATGATTACTAAAAATAATTGTATCAAATTATTTATTATTTTAAAAGTTTAAAAGAAAATTGGTCATCTTTTCCTTTTCTACCCTTAGTAATAGTTATTCATGAAACCTACAAACATCCAAATTATGGATAACTTTGTTCAAATACCAATTAAGAAAGATTAAATATTAAGATATGAGTAAAAGTAAAATAATTAAAATTATGTCTTAATTAATTTTTCTTAAGGGGCGTATACAAGAAAATCATAACAGATAATATGAGACGTATGGAGTAATAATTAAGAGAAGTTATTATACCTATGGTTTTTATTTACCTCAAAGGAATTTGACGAATATCGGGGAGATTAATCTTAAGGCTTTATTACAAAATCCTACAATCTCTAATTTAGTCATCTGATGATTTCGAATTCTTCATTTTTGACCTGGGAAATTCAAGGGGAATGCTCATTTTCAGAGCTCAACTTTCTTTGACGCTCGATTCCCGACCTTTCTTTGAGTCGATCGGTCAAGTTAATTGGTAAAATAGCACGGTATATATGGTTAAAATCGGGCTTGCACTTTTTGTGCGACTGATCGAGGCTGAAGCATAATAAGTTAAGGATCGACTTCGATTTATATCAAATTATGGTGCAGAGTTAGGTTGTCAAGCTCGAGACCCTGAGACCGATTAAGCTCGAGATCCTGAGACTGATTAAGATCGAGACAGACCAAAATCGAGACCGACCAAGATCGAGACCGAATGGAAGCTTACTGGGTCGAATAATAGAAAGACAAGTTTATCCGTAATCGGGCTAGGATCACGGTGCAAATCCCGGCACGTATCAAGAAGAGGCCGATTAATTAGCCAATCATGTGATTTCTTACTGTATTTAGAATTGTGCCAAGAGTAGGATTCCCCTACTATATAAAGGGGGATGATCATTTGTAAATATCATGATATTCACGTTACATAAAGCTATATACTCTCTTTCTCTTAAGCTCTCATTATTTTGTTACTTTGTTATACTTTCCGGTGAAATATTCTTTGGTTCGAGGGCAACCCAACTCAAAGATCAAAGCTACACATTTCTTTTGGTTTGCTTTATTTTTATTTGCAGTTAATTTCAATAACAATATTGCATTTTTCTCAATTTGTGCCAAGTAAAATCATGTGTCCTTAAAACCACAATATAAATTCAATTGTTATCCTTTTTTAGAGTAAACAGTCTGGCGCCCACCGTGGAGCTAAGAATAATAGTGATTGTCTGGTACAAATTTTCGTAACACACACTATTTTACACTTGTTCTTTGAAGTGTCTTTGATTACAGGATTAAAAAATGTCAAACTCTCAGTCAGCACCTCAACACATTGACAATGTTCTCAGCCACCACAACGAAAATGAGAACATTGCACCAGAAAATGTTGTACCCCCTCTTGGCTTCGATGGAATCCCTGCTGTAGACCCGACCTGATCGGCGTCAGTTTGCATGTAGCCATCAATGAAAATTTGGTCGTCGATCCCAAAAACAGTGTCCACGGGGGTACCGATCAACTACTCAGAAAACACACGGCGGTGAACATGCCGGGATCATCCTGAGGGTGTTCTTCGAAATGTTGCAGGCCCAACAGGTAGCAATAGCTCAACTCCAAAATCAGAACCATACACCGAGCAGGATCGAGCTCGAGCTATCCTAGGAAGTCATACACAGGGTCGAATCGTCTTCGAGGAAAGTGAATGAGAAGTAATCAGAGACCAATCCTGCTATCATAAAAATGCTCGAAGAACTAACAACGCGAATCGAGACAGAGGAAAAGAATATCGAGGAAAATGATAAGAAGGTGGAAACATATAACTCCAGGGTCAACCAAATCCGGGGGCACCACCGATATTGAAAGTACTCGACTCCAAAAAGTTTGTATAAAACCCTTTCCCTCCAAGCACTGCTCCGAAGACAATCCGAAAGAAGTTTTGTATGCCCGAGATTCCTAAATATAACGAGACAACTGATCCGAACGAACACATCACCTTCTACATGTGTGCTATCAAAGTAAATGACTTGGAAGATAATGAGATCGAATCCGTCTTGCTGAAAATATTCTGGGAGACTTTATCGAATGATGTTATGATATGGTATCACAATTTACCGCCTAATTCTATTGACTCGTTTGCTATGCTTGCAGATTCTTTTGTAAAGACACACGCCGGGGCCATTAAGGTCGCAACAAGAAAGTTGGACCTTTTCAAGGTAAGAACTAACAAAGCGAATCAAAACAAGGGGAAAGAAGATCAAGGAAAATGATAAGAAGGTGGAAACATATAACTCCAGGGTCGACTGAATCTCGGGGGCACCACCGATATTGAAAGTACTCGACTCAAAAAAGTTTGTACAAAAACCTATCCCCCCTAGCGCGGCTCCGAAGCCAATCCCCAAGAAGTTTCGTATGCCCGATATTCCTAAATATAACGGGACAACTGATCTGAACGAACACGTCACCTCCTAAACGTGTGTTGTCAAAGTAAATGACTTGGAAGATGACAAGATCGAATCCGTCTTGCTGAAAAAATTCGGGGAGACTTTATCGAATGATGTTATGATATGGTATCAGCATTTACCGCTTAATTCTATTGAATCGTTTGCTATGCTTGCAGATTCTTTTGTAAAGGCACACACCGGGGCCATTAAGGTCGCAACAAGAAATTTGGACCTTTTCAAGTTAAGGCATGTAACGACCCGACTGGTCGTTTTGCTTTCTAGAACCCCATTCCCCTAAGTAAGACTACTTGTACTTGCTTTTACTGATTTATGACATGCGGGGATGGTTGGTTCGGGATTTGGAAGAGTTTGGGTTGAAATTGAAACACTTGGTTCCTTAAGGTTGGCCTAAAAGGCCAAGTTTGACTTCGGTCAATATTTTGAGTAAACAACCTTGGAATCACAATTTGACGGTTCCAATAAATTTGTATGATAAATTCGGACTTGGGCGTATGTCCGGATCGTATTTTGGATGACCCGGGAGTGTTTCGGCGCCTAATAGTGAAAGTTAGTTCTTGAAGAACTTTGAAGTTCTTTAAATTTGGTTTGGAGCGAGTTTTAGTGATATCGAGGTCCGAATTGAATTCTGAGATCGGGAATAGTTCTGTAATGTCATTTAAGACTTGCACGCAAAATTTGGTGCCAATCCGAGTAGTCTATGTATGATTCGACGCATTCGGCAAATTTGAAAAACTTGAAGTTCAAAGTTTGATTCAATTTAGTTATGGGGTATGATTCTTGGTTTCGTTGTTTTTTTTTTTTTGCATTTTGAGAATTTGAGCAAGTCTGTATTATGATTACAGACCTGTTAGTGCCTTTGGACGGGTCTCGAGTGGCTCGGGTCAGTTTCGGACCCTTCGGAGCTAAATACATCATACCAGATATACCTAGTTCTGGTTTCCTTCTTCGCGAACGCGAGGCAACCATCGCGTTCGCGTAGAAGGTGTTGGGTTGGAGGAGAAATTCTCTTCGTGTTCGCGATAGATATTCCCCATTCGCAAAGGTCTGGGTCAGTGACCTTCGCATTCGCGTGAGGCGACTCGCGTCCGCGTAGATTAGAGTAGCTGGGCCTAGCCATCTTTGTTCTTCACGTTCGCGGAGTAACTCTCGTGTTCGCGTAGGTCTAGCCAAGCTAGCCTTCGTGTTCGCGAGTCCATAGATGCGTTCGCGATGAAGGCCCTTCAGAAGGCCTGAACCAATAGCCTTTACGAACGCGAGGCCCCTATCGCGTTCGCGATGAAGGGGCAACTGGGTAGAAAATTCAAAATCGGGACTTAGGCTTAGTTGGGGAATTCAGCCTAGCAATTGTGAGGTAAGTTATTTCTACTTAATGTGAGTTTGATACTTGGTTTTTGGGTAGATTAATATATAAAAATTAGTAAAAATTTTGGGATTAGAGTAAAACCTATGGTTTTGATAAAAACAAGATTTAACCACGAAATTTGTTATGGAATGGAGTAAAAATCATATATTCTCGATCCTCAGGCTATGGGTAACAACTTTCTTCAAAAAATTCTGGAACCTGCGCATGTGGGCTCGTGGATGAATTTTAGGAATCTTGTAATTTGGATTGGGGAATCACTCTAATGGTTGGTATATGAACTTTTAAGCCTATATTGATTAGTTTCTATGCTATTTGGATAGTTTTGGAGTGTTTGGCACCAAATTGAGGGTTTGGGCTTCAGCTTGGACTGGAAAGTAGACCGTGAAGCGAGGTAAGTCTCTTTTCTAACTTTGTAAGAAGAAAATCTCCCCATAGGTAAACATAATTAATATGTGATTTGATTGTGGGGGGCTACGTACACATGAAGTGATGAGAGTCCGTACGTGACTACTATTCCTGTTTTGTCCGCGTAGTTCTAGGCTTACACCATGCTTTGTGGGCATTGTTATATGATTATAAATTGTTGAATTGCATTGATTGAAACCTCGTTGAGAATGTTATGATTTTAAGGATTTCAAGTAAATAATTATTTTGAAAAGAATTAAAGAAACATTTAAGTTGTATTTATACTTAACTGCGTCGCAAGTATATTCCGTGACTGGGGTGATTATTTCCACTACTCTCATGGGAGCGGGCTGTTCGCCTCGGCAGGTTAGTAATTGTAAATATATGGTTCGAGTCATTCGACCCTCGACAGTGCACAATTTACTTTTATGTTGGATCGGTCGAACGTCCTCGGTGAAAATTGTGTGATAATGGAACCACAACATCTTATAATTCGTATGATTTATTGTTTGAAAGATGACTTGTTTTAAAAGAAAGAAGTGCCTAGATTTATTAATTGATGAGAGGATTTTCAGTATTATTTCTTATTTGAACTTGTTTCTATCTATGTATTTTGTGAATTGGAATATTGAACTTAATATTATCACATTATTGACCCTAGTAAATGTCAAGTCGACCCCTCGTTACTACTTCTTCGAGGTTAGACTAGATACTTACTGGGTACATATTGTTTATGTACTCATACTACGCTTATATACTTAATTGTACATGATTTGAGGCAGGTGCATCTGGCTACTCGTCTGGTGCACATTCCTGATAGTTGGTCGAGATTCCACGGTGAACTGCTCCTTTCCGATGCCGTTCAGCAGCACGATGGAGTCTCTCTTTTGTTTTTGACTGTCTATTCAATTTCAGGCAGTAGGATAGATATATTCTACTAGATGCCCATATACTTGTGACACCAGGTCTTGGAACACACATTAGTAGACTATTCTTTTGGAATGTAATCACTTAATTATGACATCATTTGGTCACATCAGTTTTAAATTGCCTAAACTATTCATTATTATTGAATGTTTTAAAGTTAATCTAAGTAAATTTTGGAAATATTTTGGTAACATAAATTGAACCCACTAGTTGGTTAAGTTTGGCTTGCCTAACCTCGGTGTTGTGCACCATTGCGACCTATATTGGAAATAGAGTCGTGACAAGGCAGAATGACAACAAGATGTTTAGGGAATTCGTATCTCGATTCCAAATGGAACGAATGGGTTTTCCACTGGTCACCGATTATTGGGCTGTTCAAGCTTTCATTTAAGGTCTCAACATTCGGAGTTCCATAGCTTCACAGCAGTTGAAGCAGAATTTGTTCGAATATCTACCTGTCAAATTGGGATGATGTACACAATCAGTATCAGTTAAAGATTAGAGTCGAGGATGATCAACTTGGGGCTCCCTCTAGGTCCGTTTATCCTAACATGCTCATGGATAGAATCAAGAGGGATATCGATCGAGAACCAAGGTCGAATAGAGATCGATATCAACCGTATAATGGAGACCGTAGAGGCAACATATCTGGGCTAAACTCTGCATGGAATGAGAGGAGAAATGATCGAGGTCAAAGTTCATGGGGACTCTTGAGCAAGAGTGCTTTCCACAGGGATGTCGGGCCCAAAGAAGCACCGTGATTGTCAGTATATAACTTCAACATAGATGCATCCACCATCGTATCAGCCATCGGACGTATCAAAGATACTAGATGGACTCGACCTCTACAGACCGATCCATCCCAGAGAAATCCCAACCAAGTGTGCAAGTATCATGGTACCCATGGCCATAAAACAAAAGATTGCAGACAGCTAAGGGATGAAGTAGCCCAATTGTTCAACGAGGGGCACCTTCGGGAATTCTTAAGCAATCGAGCCAAGAATCACTTCAAAAATAGAGATTCAAATAGACAGAACAAACAAGAAGAGCCACAACATGTGATTCACATGATCGTTGGAGGGGTCGATATTCCTCAAGGACCAGTATTTAAACGCACCATGTTGTCGATCACAAGGAAAAAACTAACTCGGGATTACTTACCAGAAGGAACATTGTCTTTCAATGACAAGGATCCAGAGGAGATCGTACAACCCCATAACGATGCACTGGTAATATCTGTACTTATGAATAAGACTCAAGTAAAACATGTTTTAATTGATCCAGGTAGCTCAACCAACATCATCCGATCAAGGGTCATAGAACATCTCGGTCTACAGGATCAGGTTGTGCCCACAACCCGAGTACTAAATGGTTTCAACATGGCATGTGAAACCACCAAAGGCAAGATAATGTTTCTAGTAAACGTGGCTGGAACCGTCCAAAAAATGAAGTTCCATGTGATCGAGGGCGATATGAGGTATAATGCCCTATTCGGAAGGTCGTGGATCCACAACATGAGGGCAGTGCCCTCGACCCTTCACCAGGCTCTAAAGTTCCCAACACCAGAGGGAGTCAAAATATTCTACGGGGAGCAACCTTCCTCCAAGGAAATGTTTACTGTCGACGAAGTGATACCGATATCGATGCTCTCATCAATGAAAGAGCCAAATTTGAAGGGAAAATAGAAGGTCAAATAGCAACAACAGACATCAGCCCCGACCCAATCGGAGATACAAGGGACTGACGAATATAATGATTACAGGGTTCCTCGATCCTTCATAGTCCCAGATAATTCCGATGCCACAAAATCAACGGTCGAAGAGCTGGAAAAAATAATACTTATTGATTATCTGCACGATCGAAAGGTATACCTGGGTACAGGGTTAATTCCCGAGCTCAGGAAAAAACTTATTCAATTTTTTATAGCTAATTTGGATTATTTTGCTTGGTCCCATCTCGATATAACAGGAATCCTATCAAAGATCACCACTCATAAACTGAGCTTGGCCCCGAAGTTCTGCCCGGTGAAACAAAAAAAGGAGACCTTAGTCTGAGGTCAAACACACTTTTATCAAAGACGAGGTAACCAAACTTCTCAAAATAGGGTCCATACGGGAAGTAAAATATCCTGAATGGTTAGCAAATGTAGTAGTAGTCCCTAAGAAGGGAAACAAACTTAGGATGTGTGTAGATTACAAAGACATAAATAAAGCATGCCCAAGGATTCTTTCCCTTTGCCTAACATCGATCGCATAATCGATGCCATGACCGACCACGATACTCTCAGTTTTCTCGATGCCTATTCAGGGTACAACCAAATACCAATGAACTCGGTAGACTAGGAAAAAACTTCATTCATCACTAAGTATGGTACCTACTGCTATAATGTAATGCCATTCGGACTAAAAAATGCTGGTGCAATCGATCAACACCTAGTAAACCAAATGTTCGATGAACAAATAGGGAAATCTATGGAAGTTTATATTGATGACATGCTAGTTAAGTCCCTGCGAGCAGAGGACTATTTGAAGCATTTGCAGGAAACTTTCAGTATACTGAAGAAATACCGTATGAAGCTCAACCCAGAAAAATGTGCATTCGGGGTTGGGTCCGACAAGTTTCTCGAATTCATGGTGTCAAAAATGAGGAATAGAGATCAACCCCGATAAGATCAAAGCTATCGAGGATATTTCGGTAGTGGATAATGTGAAGGTTGTACAAAGGCTAACCGAGCGCATTGCGTCCCTGGGTCGATTCATCTCGAGATCGTCCGATATAAGTCATCAAATCTTCTCGTTGCTGAAAAATAAGAACAACTTCACATGGATCCCAGAATGTCAATGAGCTTTAGAGAAACTTAAGCGATACATGTCAAGCCCACCATTGCTTCATACGCCGAGGGTAGACGAACAACTTATCTTATATCTGGCAGTATCGGAGATAGCGGTAAGTGGAGTCCTAGTCCGAAAAGCACAAGGTACACAATTCCCTATCTATTATGTTAGTCGGACCCTAGGTGAGGCCGAAACTAGGTATCCTCCATCTAGAAAAATTAGCGCTCGCTTTGATAAGCGCCTCTAGGAACTAAAACCATACTTTCAATGTCATCTCATATGTGTTGTAACAACTTATCCTCTTCGAAATATTTTGCATAAGCCCCAGCTTTCGGGACGATTGACCAAATGGGCCATAGAAATCAGTGGGTACGATATTGAGTATCGACCCCGAACAACCATCAAGTCTCAAATCTTGGCAGAGTTTGTGGCTGACTTCACGCCGGGCCTAGTACCCGAGGTTGAAAGAGAATTATTAGTCAACTCAGGTACATCTTCGAGAATTTGGACCCTCTTTACAGATGGTGCTTCGAACGTAAAAGGGTCTGAACTCGGCATCGTGCTAAAACCACCCACAGGTAACGTGGTTAGACAATCTATTAGAACTGTAAAATTGACTAACAACGAGGCCGAATATTAGGCCATGATTGCAGGTCTCGAACTAGCCAAAGGCTTAGGAGCAGATGTGATCGAAGCCAAATGCGACTCCCTCCTTGTTGTGAATCAGGTTAACAGAACCTTTAAAGTTCGATAGGAACGAATGCAGAGATACCTGGATAAGCTAAAAGTAACTTTACACCGATTCAAAGAATGGCCTTTACAACATGTGCCTCGAGATCAAAATAGCGAAGCCGATGCCCTCGCAAACCTTGGGTCATCGGTCGAAGACAACAAACTCAATTCAGGGGCTCTCGTACAACTCATGAGGTCAGTGGTCGAAGAAGTCCATGCCGAGATAAACTCCACAAGCTTGACCTGGGATTGGAGAAACAAATACATAGAGTATTTGAAGAATGTAAAACTTCCCTCAGATCCAAAGTAATCAAGGGCCTGCGCACAAAGGCAGCCTGATTTAGTCTGTCCGAAGATAGAACCTTACTCAAGAGGATGTTCGACGATTCGCTAGCAATATGTCTGGGAATGGGAGATACCGACTATGTTTTGAGGGAAGTCCATGAAGGCACATATGGGAACCACTCAGGCTCTGAATCACTGGTTCGAAAGGTAATCTGAGCCGGCTATTACTGGGTTGATATGGAAAAAGATGCGAAGGAGTTTGTGCAAAAAGTGTGATAATGTCAAAGACATGCTCCGATGATTCATCAACTCGGGGAACTGATGCATTCAATTTTATCCACATGGTCGTTCATGAAGTTAGGGATGGACATTGTCGACCCTCTTCCATCACCACCAGGTAAGGCTCAATTTGTTTTATTTATGACTAACTATTTCTCTAAGTAGGTTGAAGAACAGGCCTACCAGAAGGTCAGGGAGAAGGAAGTCATCGACTTCATTTGGGGACACATAGTATGTTGATTTGGAATACCATCTGAAATTGCATGTGACAACGGAAAACGGTTTATCGGCAGCAAGGTGACCAAATTTCTCGAAGACCTTAAAATCAAAAGGATTTTATCAACGCCTTATCACCCTAGTGGGAATGGCAATCCAAATCTACCAACAAAACCATAATACAAAACCTCAAGAAAAGGTTGACCAACGCCAAATAAAAATGGAGAGAAATCCTGCCGGAAGTCCTTTGGGCATATCGCACAACTTCGAAGTACGGTTCCGGGGCCACCCCGTTCTCTTGGTTTATGGCGTTGAAGCTTTAATACTGATTGAAGTTGGGGAGCTGAGCATCAGATTCTGATATGCGACGAAGGAATCAAATGATGGAGCCATGAATACAATCCTGGAGCTATTAGATGAACGACGTGAAGCTGCCTTTGTTAGATTGCCTGCCCAAAAACAACGAATCAAAAGGTATTACAATTGAATGGCCAACCTTCAATATTTTAATGTCGAGGACTTGGTACTGAGGAAGGTCAGTTAAACACCCTAAATCCGAATGAAGAAAAGTTGGTCCGAACTGGGAAGGGCCGTACTAGATTCTCGAGATCACGGGGAAACGATCCTATAAGCTTGGAACAATGGACGGAGAACAGCTACCGAACAATTGGAATGTAACACCTCTCAAACGGTATTACTGCTGAGGTACGAGCCCATTTCAATTCTTTCTATTTTTTTGACTTGCAGGGTATCGACAAGGAGCGGCACGAAGCGTTTAGGTCTGAAAGCACGCGTTGCACTCTTTTTCCCCTGAACCATTTTTGTCCTAACTGGGTTTTTCGGCAAAGTTTTTAACGAGGCAACAGTGGAGCGTGCTAACTTAGAATTGAAGGCCGATCACGAATCAGTATCAAAGACTATGTTTATAGTATCCGAGATTTCTCTACAATCAACCTCGAATACTGGGGGTGATTACCCTCGGATATTGAATTATTTTGGAAAGGAAATTTTTTGAAATGGAAGGGTCTCAATAGGTAGAATTGATTGTAAAGGCCAAACAGTCATAATGAACCATGCCCACATAGATTGCTCGAGTCTTGACATAAAACATGTACGCATGTGTGACTATGTTTGACAAGAATAAAGAGAAGTACTTTCCTTGCAACTATCTTATGTCTTGGAAAAAATTACACTTTACGATCCCATACTTTCGATCTCTTAAAAAAAGGGGCTCAAGGGTCGATTATAACCAGAGATCGGATAATCACTCCCCTAATCGGGGGACTGTCATCCATAAAATAAACTCAAACAGATCGAACTATTGAACGTCGAGGGCGTAAGACCTCTTAGGCAACCCTTGAATTTTAAAGGCCATGGTCATACCCACTCGAAAACTGTTATCTTAATCAAGCCTGGATAACTTGGGAAAGCGAGTTTACTGGGCTACACCTGAACTAAAAGTCTACGACCAATTTAACACGGTTCAGAGACATCCGAAATTCGTAACAAAAATGGCCTTCAGAAAGAATAAATTATTTCACAACCGATTCTAAAGGCTACCCTTGGCAGAATTTTAAACTTAAGATATTTTCGGGAAAAAACTTCGGTAACACCGAACCCCCATAACGCCTTAACCCAGAAGGGCAATAAAAGCAAGGTTTGTTCGAACCCTCGAACACAACCTTATTATTTTGTGCTAAGGCACTCCAACCTTTGTGAATACAAGCAATAAAATAATGGAAAAATTTTAGAGCCAAAAATGGTGGAAAACATTGTCACACCTCCTTTTTCCTACACCCCCGGAAGGGTATAAGGGAGTTTTTTCAAACTTAAAGTGACAATCGAAACGGGATTATTTTATTTAAAGATTCAGAGTCACCACTTGGGATAATTTAGGGTGTCCCAAGTCACCGGTTCAAATCCCGAATTGAGGAAAAGATTGACTCTGTATTACAGTCCGCGAACCAGAAATCCCGGTAAGGAATTCTGTTAACCCGGGAGAAGGTGTTAGGCATTCCCGAATTCCATGGTTCTAGCACGGTCGCTTAACTGTTGTAATCAGCTCAATTACCTGATTTAAAACACTTTTGAACCTATGTGCATTTTTACCTTTAACCGCTTTTAATTTATTTTTAGGAAGATTTCAACGCTATATAAAATACGTCTTTGGATCACGCCACATAAAATGCACCCGCGATCCGAGACATATTTTATTTAACGTTGTTAGGATTTTGAATTTGGGTCACATGAAATGCATACCCGAGTTTAAGGAAGTTAATTATTAAAATAATGTGCCTACAACAACTACGCATTTTTAACTTTGCGAGGGCCATGGAAAATTCAACTAATGGCACACCTCGATTTCTAAAGGATTAAAATTAATTAAGTGAGAGCCATGAGATTAGGAGTTTTATTTGGCATGGCACACCTCGATTCAAAAAGATTTCTGGATTTAATTTTTGAGGGCCATAGCTATTTATGTTGTCTAATATGGCTCACCTCCACTATTTGAAAGCCCAATTAATCAGTTCGAGGAGGCTTGCGGAACTTTTAACTATAAAATCCCAATCCTACTAATTAACTAGCGAATACCAAATTAAAAGGGCAATTAAATCAAAACCAATTTTAACAAATAGCCATGAATCCAATCCATTCCTACTGCTTTCGAGTTTGGACCCAGTGAGTCCAATTCTCAAAGGAAGGCAGACGGTCAAGTACCCATAGTGACATTGAGTCTAAAAGCATCTACCATTGGGCCAACTCTGGCCCAAGTTTTCAGAACCAACCATTGCTAACCATTTAAAAGCAAATCGATCAAAAGGGCTATGGACATGTAATTGGAACAACTTCTAGACTTGGTCGCTTAAGCTCAAAGTAACCAAGCTTACAATTCTGAAATTCAAAGGATTCCCTAAATCTAGCAATTATTCAACCATCATAATTACTCAGATTCGAATTTACTCAAACCTATGCCTAGAACATGCAATTGACAAAAGAGATCCAATGGAATCATTCAGCATAACAAATGAGAAGTTAAACATCAACCTATGACTTAGCAAGATTATAAAACATCACATGCAATCATGAACATTATTCAGCTAGCTTGGTATTTTGGATAACTTCAAACATAACCTATAATAAACAGTGTTAATCTCAACAAACATCTAAAGTTCGAGCAACCTAATCAATACTCCACCATAATGGCCCTTTAGAGCCCTTTGTACAAATCTGAATTCTGATTTCATGCCAGCCATCAATAATTTAAAACATATGACTTGTTTAACTTTGCAAGAAATGAATTAACTACGATGAAAGCCAAGATTAATTTTGAAGGTTTCAGAAATGTAAAAACAAACATCTAAGAAACTAATGCTCTTTGTATATCAAACTTCAAGCAACAAACTTGTGCTTCTCCATTTCATATGTCAAGGAGATGAACAATACTTGAGAATAAAGGAAACAAAGAAATAAGGTTCAGCAGAAGGAAAAGCAGCAGCAACCAACTTTAACCCAGCAATAGAATAGTATAAACCACAGCAAAATCCAAACCAGACTTCAACCAACTAGGTTTAATCCATTTTGAACCAGAATGCAAACATTGTGAATCTCAGTGATCTAAACTAGACTACTAGGACCAAGAGAACCAAAATCCAAGCAGAATTGTTAATAGTTTTCCAGAAAAATGCCAGGGATTCAAAGTTATTTTCAGAATTTCTTCCGGACTAGAAGCCGTTTCAGTTTCTGATGATTTCTATCCCTTTCCCTCTTGAATGCCAAGTTAAAGAGCCTTATAGGCAAAGCATTTAGGGCAGCTTCAAAGTATCAGTTTTTCACCTTGCCCCTTTCAATATTTTCATTTTAGCTTAGCAAACCTTAGTCAATTTTTGATTTTGCTTAACTACCTTTAGTTCAAAAGTCAGAATTTCAGAATAGTCTCCCTCCCTAGCTTCCTAGAAGCTTCCCATTCAGTTACACAATATTCCCCTAGCCAATATCCCTAAACTACCCTTTTAAACTTCTGTTTTTACCTTTAAGAACCTAGACATAACATGGGTCGAATTGACCCAATGGCTTAAGCCCCAAATGAATGGGTTGTTATTTGCCAATGGTTTGGCATTGAACCCAAGGCCCACACATAATCAGAACCCTATGTTGGCTATTCAATGAAAAGTCAGAAAAATTACACAACTGAACAATTTCACAATGGACATTTTAGCTAAATGACTGATTCTATTTTAAATTAGCTAATAACCTATAATTAAATTAAATTACCACATTTAACAAGGGCCAAGTATATGACCCGAAAAACAAATCAGAAATTAAACGAGCCATATCCACAACTAAATAGTATTCATGAGAATATCTACAAGCAAATTGAAGAGCTCACGGAATAAGTACGACCACCATATAAACAAAGAAACCTATATTCAGTATTTTAATACTTCACCAAATTCAAACCAAGAAATCAAACTAAAGAAAAAGGAGAAAGGGAGAGGGACAAGTAAAAGAAAACAGACAGAGGAAAGAAGATGCAGAAGGATACGAGCATGCGAACAAAATAGAAGATGGAGACGATAGGGCAAAAACAAAAATACCTAGATGGCCATACAGATAGTGCTTGATAAACTTCAAACAACTCCGATTTGACTCGAAACAGGTATTAGACGTATGTTCTTTTGAGAACAAACGAGCAATACTCGTTTCAAGCCCAATCGTTCACAAGAACTGGAGGACTTGAGAGATTTTCTTCTTCTTTGATTTCAGCTTTGAAACAGGTCCGATTTAGCAAGGATTTTGGGAAAAATGGTGGTGGGTTAGGATGCAAGGAGGGGTGATGGTTGCATGGCCGGATTTTGGTGGTGGTTGAAGCTATCTCACCAGTGAAAATGGCGGACTCGCTCAGAGGCGGCATTATCTGATGAAGGAGATGAGAGAAGGGTTTGTTCGGTCTTAGGTGTAACTGATGGGCTTCGGACAATCTTATTGAGATAGGGGAAAGTCCCTGGGCCGTTGGATGAGGCGAAATCGATGGCTCAGATGAGGGGATGGCCAAACGGTGTCGTTTGGCTAAACTGGAGACCTGGACCGGGTTAGGGGCGGAATGGGATAATATTGGATGGGTATTGGAGGATTGAATTGGGCTTGTGGGATTTAAGATTAAGAAGGCCCAAAATCTGAATTTTCCACTTCCTTTCCCTTTTCTAATTATTTTAAAATTCTTTTTCTTTTTCTCAAAATTAAAATAACACCTAAACTAAATCCTAAATCAAGTTAATCCTACCATATTGAATTAATTGACTCTAATTAATAATTACCACAATTAATTAAAAAAACAAATTAAAAGAAAGACTACCAAAATTCAAAATAAAAATTAAAAAGTGCAAACTAAACTATTTTTGTGATTTTTTCTATTTTTATAAAACAACTAACTAATTAATTAATCCTAAAATGTTAAATTAAATCCTAAATGCAAATGCACATATTTTGTATATTTCATTAATTAAATAAACTGAATATGCACAGACAAAATGCAAACAATTAATCAAAAATGCTAGAAACAATCTACGAATTTGTAAATAATGGGAAAATTATTTTGTTTTGAATTTGTGGGAGTAATTCATATAGGGCAAAAATCATGTGCTCACAGCTGCCCCTCTTTGCTCGGAAACGCGGAGATTTTCATGCAAAGATAAAGTGAGCATATACGAGCGACTTTTGCTCGTTCGAATACTCCGTGGGAAGCATTTTTTTTGAAAAAATTTGACCGCACCCTACTTTAGAGGTTGCCTACATATCCTTGGCTATAAAGGAATCAGGTCAGTATAGTTCGGGAAGTTTTGGTAGCTTGGACTACCATGAAGCTGTGATTTCACTACTGCTGCTGCTGCTACTGCTTACTGAACCCCTTATTACACCATATCAAAATAGAAAGAAGCTAGACTAAACTATGATCTATGAATTACAAAAGCCCTATCTATATCTTCAAACTTGATCTTGTGATCCTTGTTGCCTTGTTGACTTGTATTCTCTTGGTGAAGTCCTTTTGTTGCCGACTTGAATTGTAATCTGAGATGTTTTTCCTTTTCTCCAGGTGGACGCCTGATTGCTGAACTTGAATTGCACTCTAA
Source organism: Nicotiana tabacum (assembly GCF_000715075.1). NCBI lineage: Eukaryota > Viridiplantae > Streptophyta > Magnoliopsida > Solanales > Solanaceae > Nicotiana > Nicotiana tabacum. Next base: position 27,223,513 of record NC_134084.1, read on the forward strand.
GATGCTTTCCCTTTCTCCAGGTGGACGCCTGACTGCTGAACTTGAACTGTATTCCCGTGCTCTCCAGGTCGGCGCCTGACTGCTGAACTTTAATTGTATTCCCGTGCTATCCAGGTGGGCGCCTGATTGCTGAACTTGAATTATATTACCGTGCTCTCCAGGTGGGCGCCTGACTGCTGAATTTGAGTTGCTTCTCCCTATTCTCCAAGTGCGTACCTGATTTCAACAAAATAGACAAAACAAAGAAAATTTTCTGCCCCAGTTTGGTAGCTGCGCACATATGTGAGTGTTACACTGAATCATATTACCAAATATTACTAAGAATTTGAAAGCTAGATCCTGTTATCCAGGAGAGTCCTGACTGCTCCTAGTTACACGACCATTTTAAATCTAAATTATATCTCCTAAAGGTATTACTTTCGTTGCATCTTGTTATCTAAGCCGATCTTAAAAGTTCACCCCATTATCCAAGAGGGTCCTGACAACTCTTAATTAAACAGCAATTTTAAATCTAAATTATATCTTCTGAAGGTAAGAAAGTATTAAAGCTATATCCCATTATCCAGGAGGGTCCTGAAAATCAAAAATCAAGTCTTATCTTAAGAGTGACAACTTTTACGGCTGAATTATACTACCCTACAACAGAACTTACGCTAAATCTTGTTATCTAATGGAAATCTTAAAGCTAAGTCCCGTTATTCAGGAGAGTTCTAAAAACTCCTAATTGAATCCTATCTCAAACTTGCAAACTTTGAAACCAACTTATATTCCTTTGTGGTACATTTATGCTAGATTATGCTACTCATGATTGTTTTGAATTTTAAACTAGGTCCCATTTTCTATAAGGTTCCTGAGAATTTATGGTCAAACCTGTCTGGTGCTTGCCTTTCCTTGCGGAGGGTTTCTTCAAAAAAAATGAGATTTTCTGCCCCTGTTTCAAATCAAAGAAAAATCTTGTCAGTTTAAAAATGTGCTGGTTAGTTGTGGCATTCTTGCTGAAAGTGGCCTCCCCATTGTCGTGCTTTGTTTTGACTGACTTCCCCTGAACTGGCCAAGAACCGCTTGATTTCTCGACTAACTTTCAAACCCCATGACATTGGATGACCCGAGTGTTCTATACCCAAACCATTATTTTACATCTCTGACCCCTTTATCGGAACCTCTGTATCTCCCATGAAATTACCAAATCATTCCACCGATGGAACTTTCGCTGACACTTTATATCCCGTTTTTCATCATACTATCCTTGTTATTCCTTGACCACACTGTGCTTTGTGCGATTTTGGAAGTTGGTAGTGAGCTTTGAAATCTTTTCTTATTTGCTAAAACATCACTGACATTGAAAACATCTTAGAGGAATAAAACCCATAAGAAATGAAATGCAATGACTTTAAGAGTTAAGGATAAGAAAAATCCAAAACTGGATGACTGCTAGAAGAGAAAAAGAAAAGAGACTTATCTGAGTGGAACAACTGGTGTCAATGATCATGACATGCATTTCGGATTAATCGGCCCAGTCTGTCCAACCAATCAACTTTCAATTATCGTACTTTATGCCCCGAGATCTTCAAGACCCAATTTTTTTACCAAAACCTTGTCTTTGTTCGGCCTGCGTCGTCTTGAAGGATTTTCACCAAGAAGCCTCTCTCATTTGTTCATCTATCTGATCCCGTCGTATTACGGTGCCCGTGAGGGTTTTCACCAATAAGAATCTCTCATTTTTTATTTTTGTCAGCTCCCGTCGCCTTACGGTGCCCGCGAGGGTTTTCACCAATAAGACTCTCTCATTTTCATTATTTTTCTTGCTTGGACCGGAGTGTTGCCCCTGTCATGAATCACCTCTACTTGCTCGATATGGCATCTCTCAAAGACTGATCAGAAGGTTTTTCTTTGGGCTGTAATGTGGGCTTTTGGATAGGGTTAGAAAGAAAGGGTATCAAAGGCTCAAAACAATTCAAATGGGTTCAAAATTACAACTTTTGGAATCAGATTTCTTGCAACAACCACAACTTCTGCCCTAGTTTCTTTGCTTGGGGACTTTTGTGATTTTATTTTGATGGGACCGAACCGTGAGGCTGTCTACATATCTTTAAAAGGAATCAGGTCGAACGTAGTTCATGACATAGACATTGCTTTGCTCTTGTGATTTTCTCTTTCCTTTCTTTCTCTTTTTGCTTTCTTTTTCTCTTCTTGTTGTTTTGTTATCTTCTTTTCTTCTTCTTGTTTTTCTTTTCTTCTCTTTTTTTTATTTTCTTCTTTTTCTTTCTCTTTTCATTCTTCTCTTTTCTCTCGTTTCCTTTATTTATCTTTCACGCTTTCGTTTCTGATCTTTGCTACTGATTCCAAAAGAGGGGTATGAAAGGAAATAAATAAGGCTCAAGGGGATAACAAAGGACAAAGTGTTTAGATAGTAGAACAAAATGTCTTCGTCATTCCATTCTTCAAAGTATGGCAAGTACAAACAAATACAATTTAAACAAAGAAATCATACATAATATCTCTTGACCGCATCGGAATTGATGGCCATTTCTACACATTTGCCTTCTATGTTTGTTAAATACAAAGCACCATTGGACAACACTCTCGTCACGATGAACGGCCTCTGCCAATTTGGGGCGAACTTGCCTTTTGCTTCAGCCTGATGAGGAAGGATACGCTTCAATACTAACTGACCTCTGTGGATGCACCTTATTGTTATATGCTCCTGCCATTCTCTGTTGATACAACTGACCATGACAAATTGTTGCCAATCTCTTCTCATCAATTAAACTCAACTGTTCCAAGCGAGTTTTGATCCACTCATCGTCATCAATTTCGGCCTCAGTGACAATCCAAAGGGACAGGATTTCAACTTCCTCGGGTATTACTGCTTCAGTGCCATATACCAACAAATAAGGAGTTGCCCCTACTGAAGTACGAACAGTAGTGCGATAACCCAACAATGCAAAAGGTAGCTTCTCATGCCATTGCTTGGAACCTTCTACCATTTTCCGAAGTATCTTCTGTATATTCTTGTTGGCCGCCTCAACTGCTCCGTTTGCCTTGGGGCTGTAAGGGGTGGAATTGAGATGTGTAATCTTGAACTACTGACATACCTCTTTCATCAGATGACTATTGAGATTAGCCCCATTCTCTGTAATGATCAACTTTGGTATCCCAAACCGACAAATGATATTTGAGTGCACAAAATCAACCACCGCTTTCTTAGTTATAGACTTGAACGTTTTAGCCTCTACCCATTTGGTGTAATAGTCGATGGTCACTAGAATGAACCTGTGCCCATTTGATGCTGATGGCTCAATTAGCCCAATGACATCCATGTCCCACGTAACAAAAGGACATGGTGCAGACATTGTGTGCAATTCAGATGGTGGAGAATGAATCAAATCTTCGTGCACTTGGAACTGATGACACTTGCGCGCGAAACTGATACAGTCTCACTCCATAGTGAGCCAATAATAACCTGCTCGGAGGATCTTCTTTGCCAATACGTACCCACTCACATGCGGTCCACAGACTCCAAAATATACTTCGATCATGATAGCTGTGACCTGTCTAGCATCTATGCATCTCAACAATCCAAGATCTGGAGTCATTTTGTACAAAACCCCTCCACTAAAGAAAGATCCGCTTGCCAACCGCCGAATTGTTCTTTTTTGATCACCTGTGGCTTGTAATGGATACACCCCCATCCTGATATATTCCTTGATATCATGAAACCAAGGCTCTCCATCAAGTTCTTCTTCTACCACATTACAGTAAGCATGCTGATCATGGACCTGAATATGCAACGGGTCAACATAAGCCTTATTCGGATGATGTAACATTGACGTCAAGGTAGCAAAAGTATCAGCAACCTCATTATGGATCCTTGGAATATGCCTGAACTCTACTGTCAGACCTCCTTTTTCCGCCCCCGTGAGGGGTGAAGGAGTTTTTCCAATTAAAGGACAATCGAAACAGGATTTGTTTATTTATTTCAGAGTCGCCACTTGGGAGATTTAGGGTGTCCCAAGTCACCAATTTAATCCCGAATCGAAGAAAAGAATGACTCTGTATTACAGTCCGCGAAGCAAAAATCCGGATAAGGAATTTTGTTAACCCAGGAGAAGGTGTTAGGCATTCCCGAGTTCCGTGGTTCTAGCACGGTCGCTCAACTGTCATATTCGGCTTGTTTATCTGATTTTATACAATTATGAGCTCATGTGCAAGTTTTAACTCTTTACCGCTTTTATTATTATATTTTAAAAGAATGTGAACATCGTTTAAAAACATGGTTTTGGATTGCGTCACATGAAATGCACCCGCAATCGGGAACACACTTTTATTCAATGTTTTGGGATTTGGATTTGGGTCGCATGAAATGCACACCCGAGTTTAATAAGGTAAGATTATTAAGATTTGGATTTGGGTCACATGAAATGCATACCTGAGTTTAAGAAGGTAAGATTATTAAAATGCGCGCCTAAAGCGATTAGCATATTTATTATTTTTTGGGTAAGGCCGTGGAGTTTGCTAAGCGGCCGATCCCGAGTTCTAAGTAATTATACATTTTGTGAGGGCCCCGCAATCTGTGCATTTTATTTGGCGAGTCTCGTCTCATTTTTATTTAAAAGGATAAACCTATAGTGACTACATTTTTTCTATTAAGTTCGTCTCTAAAATAAAAGAAAATCCCTCAATTAATTACATGCTGAAAAAGACGTAACTTATTAGTTATTAGTTTACGGCTAATGCAAATGGAAAACTGCAATCGAGTTTGTACAAAGAGAGATTGCTTTCGTTCTATATTCTATTATTTAATAACACTAGAACATGAGATTGACACACAATAATATCAAAACAGATTAACTATTCTTTGATTAATTTAAACTAACATTATTAGATGAAGGAGTTATTATACATATGCGACCCCATTACTCATTAATCAATCAACTACATTTTTATACAAAGAAAGAAAAATTCTATTCAAACACAAATCTTAACAGGAGGAATTCAACAGGAACAAAGCCTGGTCAATATTTCATTTCGCCTCAAGCCAAGAGTGTACAAATGTGTACCTGGAAATGACAATACAAGAAGAAGAAAAGTAGGAGTAAGCAACAGTAATAACACAGCAACGCAATAGCAACCCCACAGCAGCAATTCGAACCAGAATCAAGACCCAGAAAAATTTGAAGAAAATCAAGCAAGCTCGATAGAACAAACCCAAAAGTTTGTAAAAGACTTAAACACCAACAAACCACATCACCACATACTCAAACCCACGTGTATAAAACCCGAAACTAAACTCGTTTCTCACTTTTTTTTTGTTTTCTCTTTTTAAACTCTACCACACTCTCTTCAGATTTTCAGAATGTATTCCTCTCTCAAAAATGTTCTCCCCAAAAATCCTCTAAGTTCTAGTCTCCCCCTATATTATTTTAATTTTGTTAATGCCTAGTGGACAGAGCACTCAAATTAAATAATTGTTCAAATGTTCAATTCCAAAAATACCCCTCTGACCTTACTGAAATTACCATTTTACCCCTGAACGTACTGCAATTTACCAATCTACCCCCATCAGCTATAACCAATTCACCTAATCAATTCCAACCAAAATACAGCAAATATAACCAATTTCTAAACAAATTTAATCAACAAATCCCATGAACACAGATTGAATCATACAACATCAAATTAATGGGAATAAGTTAACCATATTGGGAACCAATCCTGGTTAACTTAGAAAAAAATGAATGAGCAAGGAGACAACAATATTAACAACAAAAGTAAACTGAAACAACATGAATCACAATTAACTGAATCGAAATGCAAATTGAAATCATATGATGAACAACAAAGAGCAGGAAACCAAACAATACACAAAACGAAATTATCCGAACTAACTCAATATTAGCAAGGATACTATACATTCTACAACTAATAATCATGAATGACAAACCAATCGAACTCAAATTCGACTAAATAGAATTCAACGAGTTTCTTACAACCAAGATTCAATCCAAGAACGATTCAAACTCCTTAAACCCATAATATTTAAACAGATTTTAGTGGCTCTTATCTTACTCACATATAGATCATAAAAAAGAGAAAGGGAGATGAGACGGGCTTTAAAACCTTTAACAATCCATACCTCGACCGCGTATAAACTGTTTCGACGACCCCGACCAAAGCTCGAACAAACGAGATGGTGAGGTCTCGTTTTGGTTTTGGACTGAAGGTGACGAAACAAAAAGTGAAGCAGTAGCGATGAGGTTTGGTTTCGAATCAAATGCTCGACGAGGCAGCAACATGCAGTAGGTGCAGCTTGGTTTTGAAGCAGCTGCTCGACGGCATAGTCATGGGAGGTGAGACGGTTGGGTCTGCTGGAGATCGACGAGCTGCTTCATGTCGTTGACTGGATGCAGCAGGAGCAGCAGAAGCGAGCTGGTCGTTTGGATAGAGAAAAATGAAACGAAACCCCACGTCCATGGCTGGAACTCGGAGATGGCAGTGGTGAGCCGAGGCAGCCATGGGAGCTCGTGCTCGAGTTCGACGGAGACGAAGAAGATGAAGCAACAGCGACGGGGTTTGTTTGGACGTAGCAGTAGCAACAATGGCGATGGAGAAGTGGTTTTAAGTTGACAAATAGCTTCCTCCTGCTTTTGTTCTGAGGCTGCTAGGTTTTGGGTTTTAAGTTGTCTAGGTTTGTTCTGCGAAGAAGATGAAGCAGAAGGCGAGGTGCTAGGGTGTTGTTTGGTGAGGGAGGCAGCCACGAGAGCTCGAGCTCGAGCTCGACGACGAAGAAGAAAGCAGTCTGCTTGGCTTTTGGTTTGGAGCTGTGTGTGTGTATGCTTGTGTCGAAGGTGATGGAGGTGTGACGGTGTGTGTGTGTGTTCTAGAATTTTGGAGATGGTGAAAGAGAAGAGGCAGCCATGGTTGGGAGCTTGGAAGCTTGGAAGCTTGGAGAAGATGGAAAGAAAGAGAGGGGGGAGGGCGGATGGGTTTAGGTTTAGGGTTAGGAAAAAAAATGAAATGAAGATAGGAGGGGTTAGTTCATTATGGGGCGGACCAGGTCGACCCGTGTTGAAATGGACCGGGTCATGGGGAAGGTTGGGTATCTTTGGGCCTGTGGTTTGAATTTGAAGAAGAGGCCCAATTCCAATTTTCTTTATATTTTTTGCTATATTTTCTTTTACTTTCTAATTAATAAAACTAAAATTCTAAATTAAGTTATAAACTAAATTAACTTATAAAAAATACTAATTAATTCCTAGTAACAAATATCATACATAATTAAACCAATTAAGCATAAAATTGTAAAATTGGATATTAAATGCTAAAAATGCAAAAATACATATTTTTACGATTTTTTTCATTTTGTAAAACAGACTTAACTATTCCTAATTGTAGAATTAAATCCTAAATGCAAATGCGACATACTTTTGTATTTTTTTTATTAGTTTCAACAAATAAACATGCATGGACAAATACAAATAATTATCCTAAAATGCCGTGAAAATTCTCAAAATTGCACACAAAGGAAAATCGTTTTATTTTGAATTTTTGGGAGTAATTCTTTCATAGGGCAAAAATCACGTGCTTACAGCTGCCCCTCTTTATCCGAAGACACGAAGGGTTTTCGTGCAAAGATAAAGTGAACGATTTTTGCCCATCCGAGTACTCCGTATGAAGCATTTTATGAAAAAGATTTAACCGAACCTTTGTTTCAAAGGTTTCCTACATATCCCTGGCTAGAAGGGAATCAGGTTAATGTAGTTCGGGAAGTTTTGGTAGCTGGGACTACCATGGGACTGCAATGTTACTGTTGCTGCATGCTGTTATTACTGCTCACCGATCTCCTTATTACACCGTGCTTAAAAGAAAAATCAAGAAGCTAGGCTAGACTACGGATTACAAGATCCCATCTATCTTCCATTTGTTCTTGATGCCTTGTTGTCTTGTCGGCTTGTGTCTATTTCGGTGCTTCTTTCTTCCGAGAACTGACGGGGATAACACCGACCTTTTGCTACTCTGAATACCAATTCTCACTGTCTAGTTCGGTCCGCTGCGGATATGGCTTCCTTCATTAAGCTTTTCGGTGGTTCCTCTGGGGATACGACTTTTTTCATCAGATTTGTTATGCTGGGCATAATTCAATGCTCACAGGCCGTTTCTTTCAAGATGCGTCTTTTCTTCTTTTTGACTCATGCGCTTGAATTTGCTCTGGGATCTCTTGTTGCAACCTTCTGCTTTCCGGTGCTGGGGATTTTTATTGTTTCCTGCTGGGTATTCCTGTTGGATTCTTCTGCTTTACTGACTTGCAATGTATTCCTCTATTATATGGGCGGGCTCCCAACTTCAACCAACAACTTTGAAAATAAATTCGCAATTCCTCTCTTCAGGCGGGCTCCTGACCTCACACACAACTTTGAAAGTAAATCGCCATTCCTCTCTTCAGGCGGGCTCCTGACCTCAACAACAACTTTGAAAATAAATTGTCATTCCTTTCTTTAGGCTGGCAAGAGTTCAACAACTTTTAAAATAAAACGTCATTCTGTTCTTCAGGGGGGGCTCCTGACCGCTACAAAATAGACAAAACAAAGGAAATTTTCTGCCCCACTTTGCACTAGGAATATTTGTGAATTGTTAGCAATATTGTAAACCACTTATACTATATGCAATGGTGAGAGTAACCCAACAACTAGGCCAGGATGTGCGTCTCCTATGAGTAAAACCCGAAACTATGACAAGCAAATGCGTTTGTTAAGAATAAAACCTGAATGATTCAAACAAGGAAGTGCGTCTCCTACGAGTAAAACTTGTGTGAACCAAAATCAGGAAGTGTGTCTCCTAGTGGTAAACTCTCATTTTTAGGAAGTGCGTCTCCTAAAGCAAAAATATAACCCGAAAGACCCAGCCTAGGAATTGTGTCTCCTAGGGGTGAAACTTCAATGATTTAACCTAGGAAGTGTGTCTCATACGAATGAACTTAAATGAACCAGACTAGGAAGTGCGTCTCCTATGCATGAAATTAAACTTAGAAAGTGCGTCTCCTTGGGGTAAAAATAAACTTAGGAAGTGCGTCTCCTAGGGGTAAAACTTTAATGATTTTAAACTAGGAAATGTGTTTCCTATTAATGAAAACTTAATTTAGGAAGTGCGTCTCCTATGCATGAAATTAAACTTAGGAAGTGCGTCTCCTAGGGGTAAAATAAATTTAGGATGTGCGTCTCCTATGGGTAAAACTTTAATTATTTTAAACTAGGAAGTGCGTCTCCTATTAATGAAAACTTAATTTAGGAAGTGAGTCTCCTATGCATGAAATCTTAATTTAGAAAGTGCGTCTCCTATGCATGAAATTAAACTTAGGAAGTGCATCTCCTAGGGGTAAAAATAAACTTAGGAAGTGCGTCTCATATGGGTACAACTTTAATGATTTTAAACTAGGAAGTGTGTCTCCTATTAATGAAAACTTAATTTAGGAAGTGCGTCTCCTATGCATGAAATTAAACTTAGGAAGTGTGTCTCCTAGGGGTAAAATAAACTTAGGAAGTGCGTCTCCTATGGGTAAAACTTTAATGATTTTAAACTAGGAAGTGCGTCTCCTATTAATGAAAACTTAATTTAGGAAGTGCGTCTCCTATGCGTGAAATCTTAATTTAGGAAGTGCGTCTCCTATGCATTAAATTAAACTTAGGAAGTGCGTCTCCTAGGGGTAAAAATAAACTTAGGAAGTGTCTCCTCGGGGTAAAACTTTAATGATTTTAAACTAGGAAATGCGTCTTCTATTAATGAAAACTTAATTTAGGAAGTGCGTCTCCTATGCATGAAATCTTAATTTAGGAAGTGCGTCTCCTATGCATGAAATTAAACTTAGGAAGTGCGTCTCCTAGGGGTAATAATAAACTTAGGAAGTGCGTCTCCTATGGGTAAAACTTCAATGATTTTAAACTAGGAAGTGCGTTTCCTATTAATGAAAACTTAATTTAGGAAGTGCGTCTCCTATGCATGAAATCTTAATTTAGGAAGTGCGTCTCCTATGCATGAAATTAAACTTAGGAATTGTGTCTCCTAGGGGTAAAAATAAACTTAGGAAGTGCGTCTCCTATGGGTAAAACTTTAATGATTTTAAACTAGGAAGTGCGTCTCCTATTAATGAAAACTTAATTTAGGAAGTGCGTCTCCTATGCGTGAAATCTTAATTTAGGAAGTGCGTCTCCTATGCATTAAATTAAACTTAGGAAGTGCGTCTCCTAGGGGTAAAAATGAACTTAGGAAGTGCGTCTCCTATGGGTAAAACTTTAATAACTTTAAACTAGGAAGTGTGTCTCCTATGCATGAAATCTTAATTTAGGAAGTGCGTCTCCTATGCATGATATTAAACTTAGGAAGTGCGTCTCCTAGGGGAAAAATTAAACTTAGGAAGTGCGTCTCCTATGGGTAAAACTTTAATGATTTTAAACTAGGAAGTGCGTCTCCTATTAATGATTTTAAACTAGGAAGTGCGTCTCCTATGCATGAAATCTTAATTTAGGAAGTGCGTCTCCTATGCATGATATTAAACTTAGGAAGTGCGTCTCCTAGGGGAAAAATTAAACTTAGGAAGTGCGTCTCCTATGGGTAAAACTTTAATGATTTTAAACTAGGAAGTGCGTCTCCTATTAATGAAAACTTAATTTAGGAAGTGCGTCTCCTATGCATGAAATCTTAATTTAGGAAGTGCGTCTCCTATGCATGAAATTAAACTTAGGAAGTGCGTCTCCTAGGGGTAAAATAAACTTAGGAAGTGCGTCTCCTAGGTAAAACTAATCTTAGGAAGTGCGTCTCCTATTGGTAAAACTAAACTTAGGAAGTGCGTCTCTTATGCGTGAACCATTTCCTTAAAAACTTTGTTGTCTTCCCTCGCAACTGCCGGGGATAACACTGCTGGGGAATTATTTACTTACCTGTTGGGGGATAAAATATTATCAACTGGGGATAACGCTGTCGAGGATAATACTGCTTGGGGATTTTGATTCTTCAAAACTAGTGCTTCACTCTTCGGAAGGCTGCTGGGAATGACACTGGCCTTTTGCTTTTTCCGAGCACAAGTTTCATCCTTTTGTTCCGTCCGCTAGGGAACAACTTCCTTAATTAAAACTTATTATGCTGGGGGTAACACTAGTTCAAAGACCACTTCCCTTGAGACTGGTGCTATCTTTATCCTTCCCCAAATGGGTACCTGACTTCCAGAAAATTTTCTAAATGAAAGGAAAATTTTCTGCCCCAGTTTGATAATCTCCCTTGTGGCATGCATTTCCGTCATCAATGCCATTTCCTTTACCTGTTTCAAATCAAACAAAATTTGTTAGTTTAAAATACGGTGGTTGGTTGTGATACTCCTACTGGGATGGCTTTTCCCTTTCTCCTTCTTTGCTCTGCGTTCCAAAAAATTGCTGGGGATGATATTATTTGCTGGGGATGATCCCTCTTCTTTTGTGGTATAGCTCGAAAAATGGCATTTTCCCGACTTTTAGTCTCGTATGAATTTCCCAAATCATGCTCATTGCTCTCCTTGATTTGTCCACGGGCCTTGGCCTTGAGGTTTATAACCTTTGATTTCGGCAAGGATATCCCTCTTGACACTCGTCAATCCTTTTGTCAATTCCCTTTTGCTGGGGACATCTTTCTTGACACTGGCCTCATGCTTGTTCCTTGCTGACTATACCACTTGGATGTACTAGTCAGATCTCATCTTGCATAATTGGAAAGCTGATGGCATATTTTAAAGTCATTTCTCACTTGTTCTGACCAAACAGACTCTACTGGGGAAACTTTCTATGAAAGGAGAAAGATAAAAAGGAACAGAATAAAAGACAAAGGAAAAAGATGACTCTTTAACAAAAGAAACTATAAATAAAACCCTATCAAACGCAGATACCGACTCTAATGGTCATGACATGCATATGTGGCCTATCCTCCGCCGTCAATCGTCTTTCAAGATCTTCCCTTGGCGATTCCCCATCTGATTCCCAATCTTATTCGACTTGTAGTGCCCGAAGGGTTTTCACTATCAAGCCTCTCTCATTTTATTTTTTCTCTCAGCTTTCCTCGCCTTATGGTGTCCGTAAAGATTTTCACCGATAAGACTCTCTCATTTGTATCACTTTCCAGCTGGGGATTTGGAGTGTTGCCAGTATGACTCTCTCTGCTGGGGATTAGAGTCCTTTCTGTTGTGGAACAAAGTGTTATGTTCACCGGTAAGACTCTCATTTGTCTGACTTGGCATCTTTTGAAGACTGATCAGAAGGTCTTTCTTTGGACCATAATGTGGGTTTTTGGATAGGCTAGAAAGAAAGGGTATTAAAGGCTCAAAAAACAAATCAATTTGGGGTTCAAAATTACAACCTTCGGAACCATATTTGTTTACAACAAGCGCAACCCTTGCCCCAGTTTCTTGCTTGGGGATTTTCTTAATTTTTTGTTACACTATGACCGAGCCGTGAGGCGCCTACGTATCCTCATTGAGGAATCAGGTCAAACGTAGTTCCCAATTCCTCCGTTTTCTTCTGACTTTTTTTGTTTTTGTTATCATTTTTGTTTTCTTTTCTCTGTTTTCCTTTTCTCTTTTTTTCTTTTTCTTTTTCTTTTCTTTTCTTATCTTTTTATGTTTGTGTTTCTACTCTTTTCTACTGATTCCGAAGGAGGGATATTAAAGAAAACAAATAAGGCTCAAAGGGTTAACGAAGGATAAAGTGTTTAGATAGCAGAATAAAATGCCTTCGTCATTCCAATCTTCAAAACATGTCAAGTGCAAACTAACACAATTAAACAAAGATTTGTAGCCTCTTCTGATGGTGCTGGACTTGACAATTATATTCACACATTTGCTTTTTCATTTGTCATTTCTAAAGCACCGTTGGGCGACACTCTCACTATCATTATCATGAACGACCCTCATGCCAATTTGGCGAATCTTTCTTTTAACGATTTTCTTTGTGTTTTACTTGCCCTAGTTCCGTATGACTCGAGCTCCGAATAATCCCAAACTGTCCTTATTTCTTTTAAATGTTCTGATCACCTTTCCGGGGTTTTATGATTAACTTTTAAGACTAGGCCCAAACTTTGTGCACATGTCATGTCACTAGAATCGGCGCTGAACAAAAATGATAAAAGGATTAAACAAAAAGATGATTGGAAATAATAAAAGACCGGATTTTGCATTAGACTACCGGTGAAATGGTTTGAATAACAAAACAAACAAAAACAAACCAAAATAAAATCCTAAAACTACCTGGACAAACTTAAACAAACCGCTATGACAAAATGAAAAGATAAGAAAGTTTGACTCAAGACAATATCCGAATTACAACCCTAATAATCCGGAGAACAGAAGTGACAACAAAATAAACCATCAAAAGCTTCTCTCTTGCTAACCCAGGAACGGAACGCCCTCCTAATTATCAAACCTGGCATCTTAGCCACTGAGCTTTGCATCAATACTGCCAAGACCATTACCAGCTTCAATATCATCAACCTCCGTCAACAAGTTCTCGATAGGGTTCGAGTGCTCCATGTCACTGTTATCGATCACAATCCGCCCTTTTTGGATCCATTTTTTCTACTTCCCTTTTCAGATTACGACAGCTCTTAATGCTGTGCCCTCTGACATTGGAGTGGTATGCGCATCGTGCTGCCGGATCAAAGTTTCTTGCACGTGGATCTGGAGTATATGCGGGGAGCGGCTCAATCAGGCCAGCATGCCTTAGCCTTTCGAACAGACTTGCATAAGATACTCCGATAGGGGTGAGAGCCTTTTCTCGTTTCAGCAACCTCTCATTCCTAAATGCTTGATTGGGCCGGAAACCTGATCCAGGGGGCTTCCGGTAGGCTTGTGAGGGTGGATAGGCCTTTTGTGGAGCTGGGTATTTGGAAAGTGAAGCATGTCTTTGGGGGTCTCATGGGGAGGAGTAGTGTTGGGGAGGGGAGTAGCGTTGACGAGTGATGGAGCTATTTGGTTAGCTGGTAAAGCTGCTATAAGTGGGTTGGGATGGAGAGTATGGGGGATCATCCGTTATGGTATTGGGTGCTTGGGTAAGGACAGAGTTCAAGAAGCTTGGCGGTGGCGGGGGTGGTGCTTTCCCAGTCGTCCATGCCTGATACATATCTGCCATGTGTTGTCTCAACATTTTCACTTCTTTTACCGACTTGTTCCGTTCGACCAGTTGTTGTCGGTCATCGGTACCGACCCACTCGGTTCTAAGGTTCTGTGTCATTGTCCTTTTTTGCTTTGCAGGGAGGAGTTACCACAACCAACTACTTTTCTATATATGAAAACAGGAAAGGGAAGCCATCACGTTAGTGTTAGGGCATTTGACAGATAATCATATATCAGAGACGCAATGCACCTAAGCAGTTAAACCGTTCTATCAGAGATGCAATGCACCCGCGCTTTCCTTTATTTCTTTTTATTTTTATTTTTTTATTATCATTCCTTTTTTCAATGGTGGTCGAATCTTATGGAGATTGCCTACGTATCATGACCCCGCATGAATCAGACCTTGCGTAGTTCGGTCCAATAAAAGATAAACAATAATAAACACTTTTTCAATTTCCATATTAAAACAAACTGGGTTTCAAAGGTTTGAAGATGACCTACAAACTCGAAAATCAAACAACCCACATATTCTAATTAAAAGATTTACAAACTCCAAAAACAAATGGCCAGCTTCCTTTCTCCATTTGACAAATGCAACCGAACGGTTATTTTTTGCAAATGTGGCCCCTTCCAAATTTCACATGAATTTTGAGGTCGGGGAGGATTATTTTATGACACTTTACAAACTTGTCCGTTCTTTTACGAAAATAGCCTTTCGACAACTGAAAGATACTCTAAGGCTATTTCGGCAAGAACGGTTTAAGACACTGCCAAAGCTGGCTCGGCTTATTTTGACCAAAAGCGCAAACGGTATTCACCTGACCGCTGACTCTTTGTTTTTTTTCAAATTACAATAGAACCTGGTGTTGCGGCCCTTCAGCGCCTCGGGGACGAAGATTTTTAAGGCTGTGTGGGTCAACTGGACCAAAACTAAAATAATGACTCAAAGGTGGTTGTTTATGCAAAGTCAGCCCTCCAGCGTCCCTTTCGGGAACATTTGGCTATTTTTGACAAAAACAGCATCACCCGACTTATTTATTACTCTTTTTATCATTTTCTAAAATAGAAAACTCAATATTGCAAACACGGCCTTTCAACGCCTTGGGGACGAAGATTTTTAAGGCTGTGTGGGTCAACTAGACCAAATCTTAAACATGACCCAAAAGGTGGCTGTTTATGCAAAGTCAGCCTTCCGGCGTCCCTTTCGGGAACATTCGGCTATGTCTTGACAAAACAGCGTCACCCGACTTATTTATGACAAAATTAAAATTTTGACATGTTTTTTTATTTGTTTTTGGCTATTTTAGCAAAAGGGGAGGTTGGACCCGATGAGGGTTGCCTACGTATCTCACATCCGGTGAGAATCAAACCCGAGTAGTTCGGGATCATGAATAAAGTAAATAAACTATCTTTTTATTTTATTTTTTTTATTTTTGAAGGAAAGACTTATAAAGAAGAAAGGGAGCATTTTTGCAAAGAAGGATTTCTAAAGAAAAAGATTTTAATTTTTTTTTATTTTTTTGAATTTTGAAAGAAAAACTTCTAAAGAAGAAAGAAAATATTTTTGGAATTTTACTTTCAATGAAAGAAATGCTTCTAAAAAATATTTTTGAATTTTGAATTTGCTTTTCAATTTTGAAAGAAGAATGAAAATATTTTCGGATTTTTGGAAGAAATTAAAAGAAAATATTTTTATTTTTATTTTTATTTTTATTCTTTTTTTTTTTTGAAAATAAAACAATTAAAAAGACTTTCTAAAGACATCAATAATGGAAAATAGTTTTGGATTTTTTTCTTGAAAATTGGGGTCTAAAAAAAACTTTTCTAGAAAGGAAATAAAGAAAAATACTTTTTGGATATATATATATATATATATATATATATATATATATATATATATATATATATATATTGCAACAAATAATAAAACCACGTTCAACGCAAGACTCTTTTTATTTTCATTTTTGGTATTTTCATAAACAAATAAATAAATAAAAAAAACCATTTTAAAAACAAGACTCTTTTTTCATTTTCATTTTTCATGGCAAGACAAACTATTTTTCTTTTTCTTCTTTTTTCTTTATTTTGAAAACAAGACAAAGTGAAGATTTTTTTCTTTTCGTTTCAACAAAATGACCAACCTATTCTTCAACCTAAAAATAAAGGACTCTTTTCTATTTTTTCTTTTGCTTTTTTGAGTGAAACAAACTATATAAAAAAAATATTTTTCTTTTTTTTCTTTTTCCCAAAATTTCGGTAGAATTTCGCCAGTATTTGGGGCATTGGTTTTTTTTTGTTTTTTTTTCTAAAATAGGTAATTAACTCTTTACACAGTTACTTCCCTCTTTTTCGCAATTTTCCAATATTCCCGATTTTTCGAAGCCAGTCAGCATGCAAGTCTAAAACAAGTAAATGCATAAAGCAAACAGTATGCAGCAATATGGTCTTTTCACTTCAGGTTGCTAGTCCTAGACGGACCCAACCACTGTGTTGAGTCCCCTAAGTCAAATACGCATGATGCAAATAAGCGTTCCTACTAGGGATCCGACATGTGGCTTTGTTATACTAGGTTCAGAACCTGGGTGTTTGTTCTAGACCTGGCTTACCCGAGCGGACAGCTCGAGCCGAGGGGGGGCAGCGTACCGGGAATACAGAAGCTTCACCGGCTTAGCAACTTGTCCGAACCTCGTTCTAAATTGGGATTTGACACTATACAGAAAAGAAGTCGTACGAAGTACACCCTTCTTCATGATTCAGAAGACTCAGAGAGGAGATGGGTTTCGGCACAGTTTATATACAGTTCACGTAATATCAAAGCGGTAAAAGGCAACCAATTAGCACATTGAGCCAAAACATGTAACAAAATCAGATAAAACCAAATATAACAATTTATATAAGCTCGAATTTCTAACCCTGAACCAGTGGTTCTGGGTTATCATCCCCAGGAATTACGGGTGTCACACCTCCTTTTTCCGCCCCCGCGAGGGGTGAAGGAGTTTTTCCAATTAAAGGACAATCGAAACAGGATTTGTTTATTTATTTCAGAGTCGCCACTTGGGAGATTTAGGGTGTCCCAAGTCACCAATTTAATCCCGAATCGAAGAAAAGAATGACTCTGTATTACAGTCCGCGAACCAGAAATCCGGATAAGGAATTCTGTTAACCCAGGAGAAGGTGTTAGGCATTCCCGAGTTCCGTAGTTCTAGCACGGTCGCTCAACTATCATATTCGGCTTGTTTATCTGATTTTATACAATTATGAGCTCATGTGCAAGTTTTAACTCTTTACCGCTTTTATTATTATATTTTAAAAGAATGTGAACATCGTTTAAAAACATGTCTTTGGATTGCGTCACATGAAATGCACCCGCAATCCGGAACACACTTCTATTCAATATTTTGGAATTTGGATTTGGGTCGCATGAAATGCACACCCGAGTTTAAGAAGGTAAGATTATTAAGATTTGGATTTGGGTCGCATGAAATGCACACCCGAGTTTAAGAAGGTAAGATTATTAAATTGCGCGCCTAATGCGATTAACGTATTTATTATTTTTTGGGTAAGACCGTGGAGTTCGCTAAGCGGCCGATCCCGAGTTCTAAGTAATTATACATTTTGTAAGGGGTCCGCAATCTGTACATTTTATTTGGCGAGGCTCGTCTCATTTTTATTTAAAAGGATAAACCTATAGTGACTACATTTTTTCTATTAAGTTCGTCTCTAAAATAAAAGAAAATCCCTCAATTAATTACATGCTAAAAAAGACGTAACTTATTAGTTATTAGTTTACGGCTAATGCAAATGGAAAATTGCAATCGAGTTTGTACAAAGAGAGATTGATTTCGTTCTATATTCTATTATTTAATAACACTAGAACATGAGATTGACACACAATAATATCAAAACAGATTAACTATTCTTTGATTAATTTAAACTAACATTATTAGATGAAGGAGTTATTATACATATGCGACCCCATTACTCATTAATCAATCAACTACATTTTTATACAAAGAAAGAAAAATTCTATTCAAACACAAATCTAAACAGGAGGAATTCAACAGGAACAAAGCCTGGTCAATATTTCATTTCGCCTCAAACCAAGAGTGTACAAATGTGTACCTGGAAATGACAATACAAGAAGAAGAGAAGTAGGAGTCAGCAACAGTAATAACACAGCAACGCAACAGCAACCCCACAACAGCAATTCGAACCAGAATCAAGACCCAGAAAAATTTGAAGAAAATCAAGCAAGCTCGATAGAACAAACCCAAAAGTTTGTAAAAGACTTAAACAACAACAAACCACATCACCACAAACATACTCAAACCCACGTGTATTAAACCTGAAACTAAACTCGTTTCTCACTTTGTTTTTGTTTTCTCTTTTTAAACTCTACCACACTCTCTTCAGATTTTCAGAATGTATTCCTCTCTAAAAAATGTTCTCCCAAAAAACCTCCCAAAATGTTCTCTCCAAATTGTTCTTCAAATCTTCTTAATGCCTAGAGGACAGAGCACTCAGATTAAATAATTGTTCAAATGTTCAATTCCAAAAATACCCCTCCGACCTTACTAAAATTACCATTTTACCCCTGAACGTACTGCAATTTACCAATCTACCCCCATCAGCTATAACCAATTCACCTAATCAATTCCAACCAAAATACAGCAAATATAACCAATTTCTAAATAAATTTAATCAACAAATCCCATGAACACAGATTGAATCATACAACATCAAATTAATGGGAATAAGTTAACCATATTGGGAACCAATCTTGGTGAACTTAGAAAAAAATGAATGAGCAAGGAGACAACAATATTAACAACAAAAGTAAACTGAAACAACATGAATCACAATTAATTGAATCGAAATGCAAACTGAAATCATATGATGAACAACAAAGAGCAGGAAACCAAACAATACACAAAACGAAATTATCCGAACCAACTCAATATTAGCAAGGATACTATACATTCTACAACTAATAATCACGAATGACAAACCAATCGAACTCAAATTCGACTAAACAGAATTCAAAGAGTTTCTTACAACCAAGATTCAATCCAAGAACGATTCAAACTCCTTAAACCCATAATATTTAAACAGATTTTAGCGGCTATTATCTTACTCACATATAGATCATAAAAATGAGAAAGGGAGATGAGACGGACCTTAAAACCTTTAACAATCCGGACCTCGACCGCGTATGAACTGTTTCGACGACCCCGACCAAAGCTCGAACAAACGAGATGGTGAGGTCTCGTTTTGGTTTTGGACTGAAGGTGACGAAACAAAAAGTGAAGCAGTAGCGATGAGGTTTGGTTTCGAATCAGATGCTCGACGAGGCAGCAGCAACGCAGCAGGTGCAGCTTGGTTTTGAAGCAGCTGCTCGACGGCACAGTCATGGGAGGTGAGACGTTTGGGTCTGCTCGAGATCGACGAGCTGCTTCATGTCGTTGGCTGGATGCAGCAGGAGGAGCAGAAGCGAGCTGGTCGTTTGGATGGAGAAAAATGAAACGAAACCCCACGTCCATGGCTAGAGCTCGAAGATGGCAGTGGTGAGCCGAGGCAACCATGGGAGCTCGGGCTCGAGCTCGATGGAGACGAAGAAGATGAAGCAACAGCGACGGGGTTTGTTTGGACGTAGCAGAAGCAGCAATGGCGATGGAGCAGTGGTTTTAAGTTGAGAAATAGCTTCCTCCTGCTTTTGTTCCGAGGCTGATAGGTTTTGGGTTTTAAGTTGTCTAGGTTTGTTCTGCGAAGAAGATGAAGCAGAAGGCGAGGTGCTAGGGTGCTGTTTGTCAAGGGAGGCAGCCATGGGAGCTCGAACTCGACGACGAAGAAGAAAGCAGTCCGCTTGGCTTTTGGTTTGGAGCTGTGTGTATGTGTGCTTGTGTCGAAGTGATGGAGGTGTGAGGGTGTTTGTGTGTTCTGGAATTTGGGAGATGGTGAAGGAGAAGAGTCAGCCATGGTTGGGAGCTTGGAAGCTTGGAGAAGATGGAGAGAAAGAAAGGGGGGGGGGGCGGATGGGTTTAGTTTTAAGGTTAGGAAAAAAAATGAAATGAATATAGGAGGGGTTAGTTCATTATGGGGCGGATCGGGTCGACCCATGTTGAAATGGACCGGGTCATGGGGAAGGTTGGGTATCTTTGGGCCTGTGGTTTGAATTTGAAGAAGAGGCCCAATTCCGATTTTCTTTATATTTTTTGCTCTATTTTCTTTTACTTTCTAATTAATAAAACTAAAATTCTAAATTAAGTTATAAACTAAATTAACTTATAAAAAATACTAATTAATTCCTAGAGACAAATATCATACATAATTAAACCAATTAAGCATAAAATTATACAATTGGACATTAAATGCTAAAAATGCAAAAATACATTTTTTTTACGATTTTTTTCATTTTGTAAAACAAACATAACTATTCCTAATTGTAGAATTAAATCCTAAATGCAAATGCGACATATTTTTGTATTTTTTTATTAGTTTCAACAAATAAACATGCATGGACAAATACAAATAATTATCCTAAAATGCCGCGAAAATTCTCAAAATTGCACACAAAGGAAAATCGTTTTATTTTGAATTTTTGGGAGTAATTCTTTCATAGGGCAAAAATCACGTGCTTACATCTACTGCCCGAAACCATTGACAAAGATCATGCAAACATTGCCGGTACGATATGAGTTTTAAATCCCATGTTTCCCATTCCCCTTGAATCTGGTGCACCAAAAGGTCCGAGTCCCCCAAGACCAAAACTTCCTGGACACCCATGTCTGCAGCTAACCTCAAGCCCAAAATGCATGCCTCGTACTCAACCATGTTGTTAGTACAATAGAAACGAAGCTGAGCCGTAACAGGGTAGTGATGTCCTGTTTCAGAAATCAATACAGCTCTTATCCCAACGCCTTTCATGTTAGCAGCTCCATCAAAGAAAAGTTTCCAACCTGGCTCCCCAACTTGTTCCAACTCATCAATGTGCATTACCTCTTCATCAGGGAAGTAAGTCTTCAAAGGCTCATATTTTTCATCCACTGGGTTTTCAGCCAAATGGTCAGCCAATGCCTGGGCTTTCATCGCAGTTCGGGTCACATAGACGATGTCAAATTCTGTGAGCAAAATCTACCACTTTGCGAGCCTCCCTGTGGGCATATGCTTCTGAAAGATATACTTTAATGGATCTAAACGAGAGATGAGGTAAGTAGTGTAAGGTGACAAATAGTGTTTCAACTTCTGCGCTACCCAAGTTAGGGAGCAATATGTCCTCTCAAGGTGAGTGTACTTAAACTCGTAAAATGTGAACTTCTTGCTGAGATAATAGATGGCCTGCTCCTTCCTGTCGGTTATGTCATGCTGACCCAGCACACAACCAAACGAATTGTCCAAAACCGTCAAATATAGAATCGAAGGTCTCCCTGGTTCTGGTGGGACCAACACAGGTCAGTTTGACAAGTACCCCTTTATCTTATCAAATGCTTCTTGACACTCATCTGTCCACCTAACCGCATCATCCTTCTTTAATAGCTTCAAGATAGGCTCACAAGTCATCGTAAGCTTAGAAATAAACCTGCTGATGTAATTCAACCTCCCTAACAGACTCATCACCTCAGTCTTGTTCCTCAGGGGTGGCAACTCTTGGATAGCTTTGATCTTTGACGGGTCCAATTCAATACCTCGATGACTGACTATGAATCCCAACAATTTTCCAGATGGCACACCAAATGCGCATTTTGCAGGATTGAGCTTAAGATTGTACCTGCGAAGCCTTTGGAAGAATTTTCTCAAATCCCTGATATGATCAGACTGCTTTCTAGACTTTATGATTACATCATCTAGATAAACCTTGGTCTCCTTGTGTATCATGTCATGATATATGGTTGTTATTGCCCTCATGTAAGTTTCCCCAGCATATTTCAAACTGAAAAGCATGACCCTGTAGCAGTATATTCCCCATGGCGTGATGAATGATGTCTTCTCTGCATCTTCCTCATCCATTAAGATCTGATGATAGCCCGCATAACAGTCCACAAAAGACCCAAGCTCATGTTTGGCGCAATTGTCAATCAGAATGTGGATATTTGGAAGTGGGAAGTTGTCCTTGGGACTCGCCTTGTTGAGATCACGATAATCAACACACACATTGGTCTTGCCATCCTTCTTTGGCACAGGTACTACGTTGGCTAACCAAGTGGGATACCGAGTGACCCGAATGAACTTTACATTGAACTGCTTGGTGACCTCTTCTTTGATCTTCACACTCATATCAGTTTTAAATTTCCTCAGCTTCTGCTTGACAGGAGGGAATGCTGGGTTAGTGGGCAATTTGTGAACCACCAAGTCAGTGCTTAAACCCGGCGTGTCATCATATGACCATGCAAAGACGTCTTTGTACTCAAGTAACGCTTTAATTATCTCCTCCCTAAGTTGAGGATCAAGATGTACACTTATCTTAGTTTTTCTGATTTTATTTGAATCCTCTAAATTGATTGCTTCTGTATCACTCAGGTTAGGCTTGAGTTTCTCTTCAAAATGGCTTAGTTCTTTACTAATATCTTCAAAGGCCTCATCCTCGTCATATTCTGATTCATCATCACACTCTATTTCTTGAATTACTATTTCAGAATTAGATTGGCTTTTAAGACTGGGCCGAAGATTCCTCATGCATGTCGTTATTGAAACCAGCATAAAAAGAACTGTACAAGGAAGCAAAGAAAATAAAACTGTCAGGAATGAGGAAAAAGGGAAATTGCATTTCATTAAAATTAAAAGATAACAAGGCTTATACATCCAAACGGACGGAACATAGAATCTGAATTACAACCCTGGAATAATCCAGATAAACTGAAAGAAAATCAAAGCAAACTACCAAAACTCCTTCCTGGTGGGGAGAAGAGTAGCTTCCCAATTGTTAATCTTTGCACTGGGCCCAACAAATTGCATATCCGCCTTGCTAGAACCCTCTCCAGCTTCCACCATGTTCATATCATTGAATAACTTCTCGAACCTTTCAATCAAATCTTTATCAGGACCAACCACAGAACTGGGAACTATTGTTACTGGGCGTTTCTGGGTGCCAGGCCTGACAAATGATCTGGAGAGCCGTGTGATGGGCTATGGGAGGACCCAGGCCCTCTATTTCAACTTTCTGGCTCTTTTCGTATCCGCAACTGTGGGCTTGAACCCCAAACCAAATGTATCCAAGTTTTTGGGGAGAGACACCGATTGTAAGATACCTTACAGAGATGCACCCAACCTTTGCTCGGTACAAAAGCATTTTTCAACATTTCAACGGCTACCATGACTGTTGCAGCAGCTACCCTTGGAGTTGGAATGCATTTCCCTTATGGAATCTTTTCTACCGGTACCGTGTCAAAAACCTGATAAACCCATGGACCCTTGTCGTCTTCAAACTCTATGAATGGAACAATGGCATAACTGGGAACACACAAATTATCTTCGCCGTGCACAACAATTTCTTGTCTATCCCATTCAAACTTGACCATTTGATATAGAGTAGACGGGGCCGCTTTGGTAGCATGAATCCAGGGTTAACCTAACAGTAGATTGAAAGAAACAGCCACATCGAGCACCTGGAACTCCATGGTAAATTCAACTGGCCCAATTGTAAGCTTAAGCACTATGTCCCCGACTGAATCTTTGCACGCCATCAAATCCCCGAACGCAGATACTGTTCTTGTGAATTATCTCATCCTCCACTTTCAACTTGTTTAAGGTGGAGAGAGGGCAAATGTTGGCGCTGGAACCATTGTCGATCAACACTCGAGTAACCATGAAATCTTCGCACTTTACCGTAAGATAAAGGGCCCTATTGTGCTCAGTGCCCTCTATGGGCAACTCATCATCAGAATACTCGGTTTACCTCAAATATCTAGTTAGCTATCTTTTCCAAGTGGTTTACTGAGATTTTGTCAGGAACATGGGCCTCATTCAGGATTTTCATCAAAGCCCGACGGTGCTCGTCTGAATGAATCAATAATGACAATAGTGAAATCTGAGCAGGTGTCTTCCTCAACTGCTCCACAATGGAATAATCCTACACTTTCATCTTTCTCAAAAATTCCTCTACGTCTTCCTTGGTCACAGCTTTCTTCACCAGCACTGGGTTATCTTTGGAAATCTTAGCCTTTCTCAACTCTTCGGGGGTAAAGCATCTCCCCGATCAAGTCAAACCATGGGTCTCACAAACTTTTTCTTTAACCTCTTTCCCCTTGTAAGTCACTGTTACTCGTTCATAATTCCATGGGACAGCCTTGCTGTTGACTATTGGTAGCTGAGTTATAGGTTTGATAATGACAGGATCTGTGCGAGCACCCTCCAAAATTACGACAAACTTGTTGGCCACCCCTGGCACCATCACTTTTGCTTTTTCTTATTTCACTGCAACACCACTTGAATACCCATTCTTGTTTACCGCAGATGGTTCACTGTTTGTCCCTTTCAACTTGATCACTGACTTCTCACTTGTTGACCTTTCAATCAACTTGACTTCACTGGACCGAATCATCATGACGGTCTGTGAAGGCTTCTTGGGCTCCTCTCCTCTATGCACTATCTCTATCATATTTGTCTCAAGATGACCCAGCAACAGATTCTGGTTGATATTGGGCACCTCCGAAGCTTGGACCTCAATCCAATTAGTATCAATGAGCTATTGAATAGCTATTTTCAATTGCCAGCACTTCTCTGTGTCGTGCCCCGGAGCACCAGAACAATATTCGCAACTCACAAAGTGATCAAGATTCCTTGGGGGAGGGTTTAGTAGCTTTGGCTCGATCGGACTCAGCATACCCAATTGTCTCAACTTGTGGAACAAACTGGTATAGGATTCTCTCAATGGACTAAAGGCTTTATTCTTTTGCAGCCTCTCATTCTTAAATGCTTGGTTGGGCCGAAAACCTGATCCAGGAGGGTCTCGGTAGGCTCTTGGGGGTGGATAGGCAATTTGTGGAGCTGGGTATGTATTTTGTGGGACTGGCGCACGCCATTGTGCGTGGGCCGGAGGTTGGCTTTATATTTGGCATGGTGGACAGAAAAATGGGGGTCTGGTGGTGGGTAGTAGTGTTGGGGTGGATTATACGGAGTATGGGGATAGGTTTGGTGGTATGGACGAGGCTGATGATAGTGGTAAGGTGAACCGCTGGGCCCGAACCAAGCTCCTGATTCAACTGTTGCGACATCATCTTTCTTCTTCTTTCTAATTACTCCCGCAGTTCCACTTTGAATGGCCTGAGTGGTTGCCTTGATTGCCGAATAGCTCATGATTTTGTTTGTCTTGAGTCCTTATTCTACCATGCCACCTATTTTTACCACTTCATTGAAGGACTTGCCTATAGCCGATACCAGATGTCCGTAATAAGTAGGCTCTAGGGCCTGTAGAAAATAATCCACCATTTCTGTTTCTCTCATTGGAGGGTCAACCCTTGCTGCCTGCTTTCTCCACCTAAAACCATACTCCCTGAAACTTTCATTATGCTTTTTCTCATGTTTCGTCAAATACAGAAGATCCGGAATAATTTCGAGATTGTACTCGAAATGACAAGCAAATGCCTGGGCTAGATCATCCCATGTGTACCATCTTCTGTGATCTTGCCGGGTATACCATTCCAATGCTGAACCACTCAGACTTTGACTAAAATATGTCATTAGCAATTCATCTTTCCCTCCAGCTCCCCTCATTTTTCTACAAACCCCTCTCAAGTGCGCTACTGGATCACCATGCCTATCGTACAAATCAAACTTGGGCATCTTAAACCCTGCCGTCAATTGCACATCTGGAAATAGATGTAGATCTTTGTAAGCCACATTTATTGACCTCCCAGCCCCCGCATGTCTCTGAATGACTATTCTAAGCTTTTAACTTTCCTGAACATCTCCTCTTGTTTGGGATTTTAAATGGTTTTTCGGTTTCCGCAGGGAGGTCAAAATGAGGAGTTTAGGAATAGGGTTCTGGAACCTTAAAAGTGGGCTCCAGAGGGTAATACTAGTTGTTGTGACTTTGGAACAGAGGCTCACTGGAAGATCGGTATAATGCAGCAGGTGAGGGTGCCACAAAAATAGGAGTGACTGGTGGAGGAGGGTACAAGATTTGTTTGGGTGGTGGAGCTTGTGATTTATAGGAAGTGGTGCCGTGGCATTGTTGGTAGAGGGGAAAGGCCGGAGATGAGTTCACAGTGGGAGGTTCCTTGGGCTGAGCCAATGGCGGGATAAAAGCAGTGTTGGCGGGGTAAACTGGTAGTCGGTGCCCTTTTGCCCATGCTTGGTACATTTCAGCGATCTGCTGCTTCAGCTTATACAACTCATCTTTCAGATTAACCTCTGATTCTTCCACCTCTTTTGATGGATCGACAATACTTGCCTCAAGTTCCTGGTTTGCCATGTTCAGCTTATTTTTGGACCGGGTGTTATAGGAGTGAGTTGCTAGAATGCCAATCAAACTAACCACCTACCCGAACTATAATTTCATCAATAACAAACTTGTTAGCGATTAGGGCTTTAACAGATAAGAAACCGCACATTTGAGGAGTGAATGCACCTAAGCAGTTAACCATTTCTATTATGCATTTGATCGGCTGCTTGCGTCATCCCGGCTTTTCCTTATTTCCATTTGCAACTTCTCTTTTCTCTCTCTCTCTCTCTCTCTTTTATCTTTTTCATTCTTGTATTTCCTTTCTTGGTCTCTCTTTGTTTTTATCCTCTCATTTCTCTCTCTTGTTTTGCCATTGTTTCCTCCCCATGGTTTCTTATTTTTTTCTCTTTTCTTTTCTTGTTTTTCTCTTTTTTTTTCTTCCTTTCTTTTTCTTTTGGTTATGGTCGAATCCTATGGAGACTACCTACGTATCATGACCCCGTATGAATCAGACCAAGTATAGTTCTTGGAGATAAGTGCAGAAAGTAATAGCAAAACATTTTTGGGATTTCAAATTTTTCCATAAAATAAAATAGTTTTGATTACAACCACTCATTCTACCAAATTATAAAATTAACAGACTCGAAAGGGAAAACAAGACAAATGGACTCTGACAGAAAAGTGAAAACAACAGACTCGAAAACCAACAAACAGACTCCAATAAAAGAAAATACAGACTCGCAAACAGACTAACAGACTCCAATAAAAATCATGAACACATTAATGCCTCGAATGCTTCTGGGGCCCGCGGGACATCATTAGGTCTCGCCACGGGCCTATATGCAAGATCCCTTTGAAGCCTCTCCAAATCACTCATTATCTGTCGAACAAACATCATCACTATCGCGAATAAAGTGGTCTGAGTCATATCCTTACATTTTTGGCATTTCACAACAATGTAGTCGACAATGGCTCGGACCCGCTCTCGGATTCTACCCTTTTCCTGAAGCACACGCCCAACTTGTTGATTCCAGGCTTCTAACACCTGAGTATCATGGAGATGTTGATTTTGCAACTGTTGCATTTCTTCCTCCATCCGAGCCATCAAATCATAACAGTGTTCCCTATCAACTTTGAAATCTTTAGCTTGCTTGGTTGCCTCATTCTCAAGAGTAGTTACTTTTCATTTCAGGCTGGTGATTGTCCCTTCATACTTTCTCTTCATTTGTTGCACAAACTGTGTCCGACCTTTTGCATTTTCCGCCAATTAAGCCCGGACTTTCACTAGACTGGCCTCAGACTTTTCTAGGTCATCTTGATACTCAAGGGCTTTCTTTTTTAGACTGCTTATAAGCCTTTCATCCGCTCGTCTTCTTTTCGAGTTTCTAGCAGCTATTTTTATCTTCCGGATTTGAGTTTTGAGGGCTTCATTTTCCTGAGTTAATTTTTTCTTCTCTCCCTTATCTGCGGCGGCTTCCAAACCATTTTCAAACTGAAGGTCCATGACTTGCCTTTCCAGCCTACTTATAGTGGCTCGGTACTCATTTTCTTTGGTCAACCAGTCCCATTGCACTTGTGCTTCGTCGGTAAATTGTTGGACATGGGGTTTCTTTGCGGGACTTTCGGGCTCATGATGAACTCGTGATCTTTTACCATACCAAGCAGTGTAACTAGGCTCCACTTCGCCTCTGGATAGATCTCATGCTTGAGTTCTAGGCTCTAAGAATCTGCACTGATGCCAAATTCGATGCACTTTTTCTTCTGGAAAAGCAGCTTTTGGTTCCAACTCAGTAACCTGCCGACTCAAATCCTCATCGTGTGGGATGGTCTGGTATCGGCCTAACTGACGTAGAACTTGGTGCGGAGCATAAGGCTGGATACTCCGAAGACCCATCAACAGCAGAAAACATACCTCAACCGACATATAAATTACTTCACTGACCGAGAGCCACCCGAATGTCCATTCGATCTTATTTGCAGTCAGTGTTCTCAAATGAGCATTCCATGCTTCCGTACCATCCGGGAACTCATAACCCTCTACCCGCTTTTCATGTTTTTCAATACACTCGAAGCCAGTCATACCACAATTCAAGCATCCAGGACGGTGGCAAAGGTATTCCTCCATTCATAATTGTAACAGCATATTGCACCCTTCAAAGAAATTTACCCCTTCTCGACAAAGGATTAGAGCTCGATAAATTTCTGCCAAAATCATCGGCACTATGGTCCCATTTGCCTTTTTCATCATAAAGTCGGCTATCCCACGAGTCCCAACTCTATGTTTCCATTTTTTCTGGGGCAAATCAAAGTACCCAAGAACGCCATTATAAAAGCTAATCCTCTCCGAGCTTCCCACTTGTCTTGGTTTCTCGCGTGAGTAAGACCGGTATCTGGCGTCTCGAAGCCACGGGGATTCTCGTAACGTTGGTACAAAAAATAGAAGGTACAGAATCCTTTGGCCAAGTTTCCATCTCGGATGTCCCGACTGATGCTTAACAGATCCAAAAATTTGTGAGGGGTTATTGCCCTAGGTGCCACCGGGTATTTATTTCTAAGATTCCCCTCGAAACTAGCGTAGCCTGCTATCTCTTCCAGTGTAGGAGTTAGTTCGAAATCAGCAAAGTAGAATACATTATGTGCTGGGTCCCAAAATGGTATCAAGGCCTCAATTATGTCCTTTCTCGGCTTAACTTTCAAGAGCCCGACAAGACCACCCAATGCTTTTGTCACAACTTTTCTACTATTGTCCCCCAAATAATGCCACCACATATGTAGCTCCAACGGGATCTCTTTACAGACTGAGAAAGGTTTATTTTGAATTGTGCTCATCCTGTACATTTAATAAGGTGGTTTTAATTTAAAAAAATTATGACTCAGGAAAAATGACCATTTGTTTTTCAAAATTTTCACAAAAATATCCGGCTTTACCAATACGGCCTTTCAGCACTCCAAAAACGAAGATTTTAAGGTTGTGTTCGCTAACCGGCAAAAACCTTGAAAAATGGCCAAAAGTGGCTATTCTTGCAAAAACAGCCTTCCAGTGCTCTTTTAAGGGCATTCGGCTGTTTTAGACATGAATGACATCACCTTACTTATTTGCAATAAAATTAAAATTTTTGTTCTTTTTGGGCTATTTTTTGCAAAAGGGAAGTTAGACCCGAGGGGTTTGCCTACGTATCTCACACCCTGTGAGAATCAAACTGGCGTAGTTCGGGCAAATAAAATAAAACCAACTATTTTTCAAAACAAAACTTTTTTTTCAATTTTCTCAAAAAGTTGGACATTGGTTTCAGTACCATTTGGACATTGGTTTTTCCAAAACAGGTGATTTAACTCACTTAACCCTCACATTGCTATTCTCTTTTTTCCAACTTTCTCCCATTATTCATAAGCCGGTCAACATGCAAATCCGAAGCAAATAAATGCGCAAGTAGCAAGTAGGATGCATCACGATGGTTCTTTTATTTTTGGTACACCTGTCCTAGACAGACTCAACACATACAAAGTCAAATGCACGTGATGCAAGCAAACGTTCCTACTAGGGATCCAACATGAGGTCTTGTTATACTAGGTTTAAAACCTGGGTTTATTGTTCTAGATCTGGCTTACTCGAGCGGACAACTCGAGCCGAGGGGGCAGCGTACCGGGAATACAAAAGCTTCACCAGCTTTGCAACTTGTCCGAACCTCGTTCTAAAATTTGGGATATGAATCTAACAGAAGAGAAGTCACACGAAGTGCACACTCCTCCATGATTTAGAAGACTCATAGAGAAGAAGGGTTTCGTAGCAGTTTATATACAGTTCACAGAATATCAATGCGGCAAAAACAACACTTAGCACATTAGGCCTAAACATGTAACAAAATCATATAATTAATAAAGCCAACTAAAACAATTCATCTAAGCTCGAATTCTGAACCCTAAACCAGAGATTCTAGGTTCGATCCCCAACAGAGTCGCCAGAGCTATCACACCTCCTTTTTCCTACACCCAGAAGGGTATAAAGGAGTTTTTTTCAACTTAAAGTGACAATCGAAACGGGATTATTTTATTTAAAGATTCAGAGTCACCACTTGGGATAATTTAGGGTGTTCCAAGTCACCGGTTCAAATCCCGAATTGAGGAAAAGATTGACTCTATATTACAGTCCGCGAACCAGAAATCCAGGTAAGGAATTCTGTTAACCCGAAAGAAGGTGTTAGCATTCCCGAATTCTATGGTTCTAGCACGGTCGCTTAACTGTTGTAATCAGCTCAATTACCCGATTTAAAACACTTTTGAACCTATGTGCATTTTTAACTTTAACCGCTTTTAATTTATTTTTAGGAAGATTTCAACGTTATACAAAATACGTCTTTGGATCACGCCACATGAAATGCACCCGCGATCTGAGACATATTTTACTTAACGTTGTTAGGATTTTGGATTTGGGTCACATGAAATGCACACCCGAGTTTAAGGAAGTTAATTATTAAAATAATGTGCCTACAACAACTACGCATTTTTAACTTTGCGAGGGCCATGAAAAATTCAACTAATGGCACACCTCGATTTCTAAAGGATTAAAATTAATTAAGTGAGGGCCATGAGATTAGGGGTTTTATTTGGCATGGCATACCTCGATTCATAAAGATTTCTGGATTTAATTTTTGAGGTCCATAGCTATTTATGTTGTCTAATATGGCTCACCTCCACTATTTGAAAGCCCAATTAATCAGATCGAGGAGGCTTGCGGAACTTTTAACTATAAAATCCCAATCCTACTAATTAACTAGCAAATCGATCAAAAGGGCTATGGACATGTAATTGGAACAACTTCTGGACTTGGTCGCTTAAGCTCAAAGTAACTAAGCTTACAATTCTGAAATTCAAAGGATTCCCTAAATCTAGCAATTATTCAACCAGCATAATTACTCAGATTCGAATTTACTCAAACCTATGCCTAGAACATGCAATTGACAAAAGAGATCCAATGGAATCATTCAGCATAACAAATGAGAAGTTAAACATCAACCTATGACTTAGCAAGATTATAAAACATCACATGCAATCATGAACATTATTCAGCTAGCTTGGTATTTTGGATAACTTCAAACAGAACCTATACTAAATAGTGTTAATCTCAACAAACATCTAAAGTTCGAGCAACCTAATCAATACTCCACCATAATGGCTCTTTAGAGCCCTTTGTACAAATCTGAACTCAGATTTTATGCCAGCCATCAATAATTTAAAACATATGACTTGTTTAACATTGCAAGTGAACTTTAAGCTGAAACAGAAATGAATTAACTACGATAAAATCCAAGACTAATTTTAAAGGTTTCAGAAATGTAAAAACAAACATCTAAGAAACTAATGCTCTTTGTATATCAAACGTCAAGCAACAAACTTATGCTTCTCCAAACTTCAAGCAACCAACTTGCAGCAACCAACTTTAACCCAGCAATAGAACAGTATAAACCTCAGCAAAATCCAAACCAGACTTCAACCAACTCGGAGTTTAATCCATTTTGAACCAGAATGCAAAAACTGTGAATCTCAGTGATCTAAACTAGACTACTAGGACCAAGAGAACCAAGATTCAAGAAGAATTGTTAGTAGTTTTCCAGAAAATTGCCAGGGATTCAAAGTTATTTTCAGAATTTCTTCCGGACTAGCAGCCGTTTCAGTTTCTGATAATTTCTATCCCTTTCTCTCTTGAATGCCAAGTTAAAGAGCCTTTATAGGCAAAGCATTTAGGGCAGCTTCAAAGTATCAGTTTTGCACCTTGCCCCTTTCAATATTTTCATTTTAGCTTAGCAAACCTTAGTCAATTTTTGATTTTGCTTAACTACCCTTAGTTGAAATGTCAGAATTTTAGAATAGTCCCCCTCCTTAGCTTCCTAGAAGCTTCCCATTCAGTTACACAATATTCCCCTTGCCAATTTCCCTAAACTACCCTTTTAAACTTCTGTTTTTGCCTTTAAAAACCTAGACATAATATGGGTCGAATTGACCCAATGGCTTAAGCCCCAAATGAATGGGCTATTCTTTGCCAATGGGTCGTCATTGAACCCAAGGCCCAAACATAATCAGAACCCAATGTTGTCTATTCAGTGAAAAGTCAAAAAAATTACACAACTGAACAATTTCACAATGGACATTTTAGCTAAATGACTGATTCCCTTTTAAATTAGCTAATGAACTATAATTAAATTAAATTACCACATTTAACAAGGTCCAGGTATATGACCCGAAAAACAAATCAAAAATTAAACGAGTCGTGTACACAACTAAACAGTATTCACGAGAATATCTACAAGCAAATTGAAGAGCTCGCAGAATAAGTATGACCACCATATAAACAAAGAAACCTATATTCAGTATTTTAATACTTCACCAAATTCAAACCAAGAAATCAAACTAAAGAAAAAGGAGAAAGGTAGAGGGACAAGTAAAAGAAAATGGACAGAGGAAAGAAGATGCAGAAGGATACGAGCATGCGAACAAAATAGAAGATGGAGACGAAAGGGCAAAAACAAAAATATCTAGATGGCCATACAGACAGTGCTTGATAAGCTTCAAACGACTTCGATTTGACTCTAAACAGGTATTAGCCGTATGTTCTTTTGAGAACAAACGAGCAATACTCGTTTCAAGCCCAATCGTTCACAAGAACTCGAGGAGTTGATAGATTTTCTTCTTCTTTGATTTCAGATTTGAAACAGATCCGATTTAGAAAGAATTTTGGTAATAATAGTGGTGGGTTAGGATGCAAGGAGGGGTGATGGTTGCATCTCGGATTTTGGTGGTGGTTGGAGCTATCTCACCGGTGAAAATGATGGACTCGCTCAGAGGCGGCGTTATCTGATAAAGGAGATGAGAGAAGGGTTTGTTCGGTCTTAGGTGTAATTGATTGGCTTCGGACAATCTTATTTGAGATAGGGGAAAGTCCCTGCTGTTGGATGAGGCAAAATCGATGGCTCAGATGAGGGGATGGCCAAACGGCATCGTTTGGCTAAACTTGAGACCTGGACCGGGTTAGGGCGGAATGAACTGATTTTGGACGGGTATTGGAGGATTGAATTGTGCTTGTGGGATTTAAGATTAAGAAGGCCCAAAATCTGAATTTTCCACTTCCTATCCCTTTTTTAATTATTTCAAAATTCTTTTTCTTTTTCTCAAAATTAAAATAAAACCTAAACTAAATCCTAAATCATGTTAATCCTACCATATTGAATTAAATGACTCTAATTAATAATTACCACGATTAATTAAAAAAACAAATTAAAGGAAAGACTACCAAAATTCAAAATTAAAAAGTGCAAACTAAACTATTTTTGTATTTTTTCCATTTTTATAAAACAACTAATTAATTAATTAATCCTAAAATGATAAATTAAATCTTAACTGCAAATGCACATATTTTGTATTTTTCATTAATTAAATAAAATGAACACGCACAGACAAAATACAAACAATTAATCAAAAATGCTACAAAAAATCTACGAATTTGTAAATAATGGGAAAATTATTTTATTTTGAATTTGTGGGAGTAATTCATATAGGGCAAAAATTACGTGCTCACAAGCATTATATATATATATATATATATATATATATATATATATATATATAAACAATTTTTTTACAAAGGCCAGATCGGCCAAAAACAAAAGAAAGCAAATACAAAGGCCTAAGGGCTACTTTTACTTCGAGTTCAAGAGATCATTCTCACTCGACTAGAAAGCCTAAGGGCTAACTTATTTCGAGTTCGAGCAAAACCTCACTCGACTACTAAAGCCTAAGGGCAACTTTTATTTTTGAGTCCGAGAAACCACTCTCACTCGGCTATCAAGCTTAAGAGTTACCTTAATTCAAGTTCAAATAAATGATCTCACTTGGCACAGAACCGCCTCAGCTCGAATTCGAGCTCTAAATCGAGGTTTACTGATCAGAAATGGTCGAGGACTATACTTACCATCGGTCCTTACCATCTCAAAGCTTCGAGTGCGACCCCATTATTTGATCTTTAGGCACTTTGACCTTTGTATAAATTAATGAAAGGCAACATATTCGGAAAACATGGAAGGGAAAAAATTATACAAAAGCCTTTTTACAAGGGCCATGTGGCCCGATCAAGAATTATTTACAAAGGCCGATCGGTCTCAACATAAAAGTAAAAATTACAATGCCTAAGCAGCATGGTCCTTATTGGAGGAAGCATCTTCGCCCTCGAAGTCTTCTCTACTAGATTCGCTCAAACTCTTAGAGCCTTCCTCAGGAAAAGCCAGTTTTCGAGCCCTTGTTTCTTCTGCTCTAGCAATCTCGATTTCAGTGGATATATCGAAACCCTAAGCACGGGTTCCCTCTAGGGCCTCCCTTCGAGCTTGCCAGTTCGCATGATCCACCATGCTCCTGCCATATGCCTGGGTAGCTTCGACATCAACCTTGTATTGGGTCGCATTAGCTTGGGCCTTGGTGTTGGCCACTGCCGCCTCAGATTTGGCCACTTCTAGCTCTTTGGCCAAGTTGGATAAATTGGACTAAAGCTCCTCAATTTTCTTTGCTTATACCGAGGCATTCTCCCTTGAAGCCCGAAGCTGAGACTCGGCTGAATCCAGTTGTGTTTGGGCGGCCTCCTTTTTTGAAGCTAAGATGTCCATGCACCCCTTGAACTTTTCAGCTTCGGCTCTTATTTCATCTATTTATATCTAGAAGTCCTTGATCTGTTCGAGCCTCTGTCGAACCTGTAGAATCGGATCGTTATTTATCTCTAACTCATCTTCACTATGTTGAAGCACTTGAAATACCTGCTCAGCCATCTCAGCATGCTCATCTCAAGCCATCACCAAATCTTCCTTTTAGGTACCGCTTTTCTCAGTGAGGCCCTGAACCTCAGCCTTGCGCTCCTCCCAAATTCGAATGAAGGCCTAGTGATGCAGAGTATGCTCAACATCGTTGAAAAAACAAGAAGCTCTTATCGCATCCATCTCGGCTTGGTCCTCTTTGGTCACCAAGCATCTCAGGTTGCTAGCAATCCCCATGGGGGAGAGAAGACCAGGGAATCCTCCCGGATAGTAAGCACTATGGTACGCCTACGATCGGGGTTAGCACTGGGGGTCGAGAATTGGTCCACTAGTTTATGGCTCGATGAAGACTCAGAACATCCGATGACGGTGTTTACTTCGGCACCGATAAGTCACCAAAATTAGTGTTATCACCCGAAGCTTCAAACTCCGCCCCTTCCAGGAAGATGTGGATGTCAATTGGCCCCTAGAGACCCTTGAAAGGGCGACCTACCAAGTTACCAGTTTCCCGGATAGTGGAGTCCAAAAATTGAGGGGACTCAGAGATATAAATCACTCCGAGATTGTCCCTTGGAACATCTTCAGCTATTCAAGAATCCTTGCCTCTATTTCCCTCCTCAATTGTCTCAGTGTTGGACGGAGCGGCCTCGACCTTTTCTAGCTCCGAAATTTCGGTCGAAGCTCCCTTGTCAACCTCCCCCAGTTTGGGGGACTTTTGTATCAAAATGCCAGCCCGCACACGGGTTATTAGATTGGATCCTTCTTCCTCTTCGGACTCATGTCTTAGTTGATGGATGGAGTCCGGATGCATAGCACCGGTGTCCCTTTTAAGCTTACAGGGCCTCCTCGCTAGTCTTTTCTTTTTTGGGTCTGGAGAGCTCAGAGCCCCTTTTCTTTTCTTCTCTTTAGCCTGCTTCGGGGCAGATGAAGAGGGAAGTGCCTCTTCTTTAGAAGATGGGGGCCTCATTGCTACATCTTTCCCGAGGCCTACAAATGAAAAAAGATGAGTAAGCTCGATACAAGGCCCGAGCATTGACCGTTATAAGAAAGAAAATTACCGTGGTTACTGGCCTACTATTGACCCTTTGATAACTCCGTCTAAGCACGCTCGGAGTATAAATTCTGCGACACTAAGCCCTTGACCCATTGCCTGAGATCGAGGATTACTTCCGGCACATGGGCCACAGTTGCAACACAAAAAACATAGATGAGGAAAGAAGATGAGAAGTAAAAAGGCAAAGTTAGATATTCAAGGCAAAGCGATACTTACGATTCATGTTCTATTTTTTAAGAAACAGCCTGTCTTCGGCGGGGATTAGGCCCGAAGTCTTT
Organism: Nicotiana tabacum; assembly: GCF_000715075.1. NCBI lineage: Eukaryota > Viridiplantae > Streptophyta > Magnoliopsida > Solanales > Solanaceae > Nicotiana > Nicotiana tabacum. The sequence continues at coordinate 27,260,135 of NC_134084.1, forward strand.
ATTCAGACAAATTGGGCCATCCAACCTCGGTCTCGGGTCTCGTTTGTGCTTGAGAATGGAGATTTGGTGGCTCGGCGGTAAAGCTTGATCAATCCTCCTCGATAAAGTCGGGGACTATAGAGATACATAAGGTGATAAAGGGTAAAAGGATGCCCCTCGATCTTGCTTATAAAAAATTGGAGAAGGATCATGATCCTCCAGAATGATGGATGGATCTGGCCAAGGGTCACATCGTACCTCTCGCAGAAAGCAATGATAATGGGGTCTAAAGGACCTAATGTGAAAGGATAAGTGTAAACACTTAAAAACCCTTCCACATGGGTAGTGATTGATTCCTTAAGCGAGGGCACCATCACGTGCTTGTCGACTCAGTTGCAGTCCTCTTTAACTTGGTCGAGGAGATCGTCTGTAATTGTGCATATGTACCTCAAGACCGGTTCACATTGACCCGGTACCGATGGTGTATTCTCTACCTTAAAATCAGTAGCGGTAGGGCACCTTATCGGAACGAAATCATCTAGGGGTGGTTCTACCATGGCTCCATCGCCGGCGGGCCTTGATGAAGAAGCGGTTTTCTTTTGTGGAACAGTTTTTGAAGTCTTAGCCATTTTACTTTTACAAATGAAGAAGAATGGAAAGAAAAACTTGATATTTTGTGATGAAACAGGTGTAGAAACACCAGAGACCTGAAAACACAAAGCTTTAAGGCAAAGGAATTTTGAAGATTAGGACAAAGTAGATTTGAAAGTAAAGTTTGGGCAAAAGAAGAAAGATACATTTATAGGTTTATGATGATGGTTCAAATCTGGTAGTGGCCGACCGTCGACTGGCACGCATTAAATGCCTGGGAAACTATACCGACGAGACATTTTGGTTGCTTGCGTCATGATGCTTACATCATGATGTATCGAGGTGAAGATCGAGGGCTCAAATTGTTTCTTACGATTACTCTCCAAAAAATAAGGGGACTATCTGTATATAGTCAAAATCGAGCTTGCCCTTTTTGTACGATTGATCGAGGCTGGAGCATGATAAGTCAAGGATCAACTTAGATTTATATTAAACTATGGTACAGAGTTAGGTTGTCAAACTCGAGACCCTGAGACCGATTAATCTCGAGACCCTAAGACCGATTAAGATCGAGACCAACCAAAATCGAGACCGACCAAGATTGAGATCAACCAAGATCGAGACCGAAGGGAAGCTTACTAGGTCGAATAACGGAAAGATGAAATATACGCAATCGGACAAGAATCACGGCGCAAATCCCGGCACGTATCAAGAAGAGGTCGATTAATTAGCCAATCATGGGATTTCTTACTATATTTAGAATTCTACCAACAGTAGGACTCCCCTACTATATAAAGGGGGTCTAATCATTTTTAAAGATCATCATATTCACGTTACATAAAGCTATATACTCTCTTTCTCTTAAGCTCTCATTATTCTGTTACTTTGTTCATACTTTCGGGTGAAATATTCTTTGGTTCGAGGGCAACCCAGCTCAAGGATCAAAGCAACACATTTTTTTTGGTTTGTTATATTTTTATTTGCAGTTAAGTTCAATAACAATATTGTATTTTTGTGATGACCTTCTTCACTTGTGTTAGCAACAAATCCTGTGTTCTGAGGCCTTAAAACATCCTTTTTACCTCACCTTAATTCCCGTGCGTGGTCCGGAGGTATATCCGAAAAGATTTTATGTGAAAATATGAGAAATAGAAATTTCTAGAGTTAAAATTTGATTATGGTTGACTTTGGTCAAATTGTTTTGCTGAATTATTATGAAATAAAGAAAAGAATTAATGTTTGAAACTGTTGGTATCAGGCCCGTATTTTAGTTCCAGAGCCCGGTAAAAACTTGTTAAAGTATTTAAATGATAATGTGAAATTTCTTGAAAAATGGAGTTTATTTGACGTGATTTGGACCTCCGGTTGAAGAGTTATAATCTTTAAGTGTACTTGATGAAAATGATGTGTTTTGAGGTTTAATTCATAATTTTACATGTTATTTTCATGATTTGATTGCATGAGCAAGTCCGTATGATATTTTTAGGTTGGTGTGTATGTTTGGTTTGGAGCCCCGAGGGCTTGGGTGAGTTTTGGAAAGGCCACGGAGTGGATTTGGACTTAGGGAATTATAGGTTTTTAGCTGGTATGTTGCAGGTCTGCAGGCTTCGCAAATGCGAAGTTTCATCACAAATGTGAAGATGACATGTGCTGCCTTGGGATGCAAATGCGATGTGCTTATCGCAAAAGCGATATTGCAAATGAGAAAATGCCTTGAACTCCTCAGTCGTCGCAAATGCGACAATTCCATCGCAAAAGCGAGTTATAGCAGTAATTGCGAACCCTGGTCGCAATTGTGACACCTGCAACCTGCAAAATCATAACTTAGACGCATTTCAGCCATTTTTCAAACCCTTTCAAAACCAAAACACTCTTAGGTGATTTACAAAGACAAGTACTCTTCCAAATCGATTGTAAGTCATTTCTAACTTGTTTTTATTAATCTTTAACGTCTTTTCTCATGATTTCAACTCAAATCAAAGGTTTTCATGGGGAAAATTGGGTATTTTGGGCAGAACCTAGGTTTTTCAAATTTTGGGGATTTGGACCTCGATTTGAGTTCCGATTTCAAAACAAATTATATATTTGGGTTCGTGGGGGAATGTCTAATCGGATTTTGGTTCGAACCTCGGGTTTTGACCATGTGGGTCTGGTGTCGATTTTTGATTTTTTGGGAAAAACTTTAGAAAACCTATTTTCATGCATTGGAATTGATTTATTTAGCATTTATTGATATAGTTAAGTAATATATGGCTAGATACGAGCGAATTGGTGGTGGAATCAAGAGGTAAAGCGATAGTTGAGACTTGAATTGTGTTCGTGGTATCGAGGTAAGTGTTTGGTCTAACCTTAGCTTGAGGGATTATGAGTTGTGTCCTATTTGCTATGTGTTATTTGTTGAATACGATGTATAGGCATGGTGACGAGTATCTATACGTTGGTGTCAAGCATGCTTGTGAGTCTTATATTATGATTATTATGACTCCGTTTGTATTGTTCATGCCTTTGTGATGATTTCTATTGTTGAGCAACGCTTGTGGAAGTAGTATTGGTAATTGAATATTGAGGAGTGTTGGCTCAAGTTGTAAAATGAATTGTGGAAGTAAAATTGGTAATTGAACCTTATAGAGCATTGGCTCAAGTTGTGTAGTGAGTTGTGAAGTAAATGTGAAAAAGAGAAGAGGATTATTATATTGTCTCCCTTGCCGGGATGTTGTTGCTTTTAATGCTATATCCCTTGCCGGGATGTTGACGTTCTTGATATTGTTCCCTTACCGGGACATGATTGTTATACTATTGTTCCCTTGCCTGGATTTTATTATGATGTCATTTATTTCCTTGCCTTTATTTCTTATGATTGTTGATTGGGTGAGGAAGAGTGTTAAAGCATGAAGGGTGATGTCGTGCATTATTTTGGTGAGAGAGTGTTAAAACACGAAGGGTGATGCCATGTATGATTTTGTGAGGACGAGTGTAAAAGCACGAAGGCTGATGCCGTGCCACACGATGTACAATTCCGTACTGATTATATTGATTTTATGGTGAGGACGAGAGTAAAAGCACGAAGGGTGATGTCGTGCAGATTATATTGATTCTTATGGTGAGGACGAGAGTAAAAACACGAAGAGTGATGTCGTGCACTTGTTTGATTTCTGATTCTTGTCGATACTTGAGTTATGGTGTTCCTTATATTTACCTGTTGTCCTTCTGTTATCATTTGATGTTTCCCCGCAGCATATTTCCCCCTCCCATCCTTAACTGTACATTCCTGCTTTTATTTTCCACTGTATATGATTTAACTGCACAGATTTATTTGGTAGTCTGGTCCTAGCCTCATCACTACTTCGCCGAGGTTAGGCTAGGCACTTACCAGCACATGAAGTCGGTTATGCTGATACTACACTCTACACTGTGTGCAGATTCCGGTATCGGAGCATACGGACCGTAGCTTTGGGTTGTTGCCTTCAGTCCAATCATAGATTCCGAGGTAGTCCTGCAGGCATTCGTAGGCCCTGGCGTCTTCTCATATCCTTTCATCCTGTTTCATTTACATATTTTAGAAACAATGTTGTATTTATTTTTCGGACCTTGTTTGTAGTATTCCTAGACCGTCTGTGAAGTTGTGACACCAGTTCTGGGTAATCTTTGCTTAAGAAATTGTATTGGAAATATGGTTTTATTTGTTTTGTCCGATTATTTGAATTCCGCTATTTATAAATTGTTGGTTCATAATTGTTAAAGGCTTAAAATGAAAAAATGGTAAATTGTTCAAACGGTTAGCTTGCCTAGCTCCCACTAGTAGGCGCCATCACGACTCCCGAGGGTGGAAAATTCGGGACGTGACAAGTTGGTATCAGAGCTCTAGGTTACATAGGTCTCACAATTCACGGACAAGATTAGTAGTGTCTGAGGGATCGTTACAGAGACGTCTGTATTTATCCTCTAGAGGTTACACGGTTAGAAAAAACTTCACATTTATTCTTTCCTGTCGTGTGGTTTGGTATCTCAAGGCTAATTGAATTTCTACTCTATTCTTCCGCACATGGCGAGAACGCGCGCTTCCTCATCCACTGATCAGCAGCCCGAGCCCCCGGAAGCAGCTTCCACGAGGGGCAGAGGGCAAGGACGAGGTAGGGGCAGAGCTCAGCCCAGAGCAGCACCACCAGTGGAGAAGCCTCAAGTTGAGTTCGATGATGAGGTTCCAGCCCAGGTAGTTTCGGTGGGCCCAACTCAGGTCCTAGAGGGGTTCATTACTACCCAGTACTCCAGGATGATCTGGTCCGTCTAGTGGGTCTTATGGAGCGTGTCACCCGGGCAGGCTTGCTTTCTGTAGCACCATCCATCTCTCAGGTTGGAGGAGGAGCCCAGACTCTTGCTACTCGCACTCTCGAGCATATGGATCCCCAGTTTTAGACTCCAGTAGCTCAACCAGTTGGAGCAATTCGGCCGGGTATGGTAGCTCAGATCGGTGATAGAGCAGCTATGTCTCCCGATGCCTTTTGGAGATTTCACAGGTTCACCAAGCTCTTCACTACCACTTTCAGCTGTGCACCTTCTGAGGATCCTCGGGATTATTTAGACAACTGTCATGAGGTTCTCAGGAACATGGGGATAGTGGAGACCAATGGGATTGACTTTGCTAATTTTCGCTTATCTGGATTCGCCAAGACTTGGTGAAGAGATTATTTCTTGGATAGACCAGTTGGGTCACCAGCTTTGACTTGGGATCAGTTTTCTCAGTTGTTTTTGGAGGAGTTTCTTCCCGTCACTCAGAGAGAGATCTATCAGAGGCAGTTTGAGCGTCTCTAGTATGGTTCTATGACTGTTACTTAGTACGAGACCAGGTTTATTGATTTGGCCCGTCATGCTCTACTTATACTCCCCATTGAGAGAGAGAGAGTGAGGAGGTTCATTGAGGGGCTCATTCTGCCTATTCGACTTCAGATGGATAAGGAGACGAAGTGAGATTTTTTTTCCAGGAGGCGGACAATGTGTCTAGGAGAGTTGACATGGTTCTATCACAGGGAGGTGGTCAGGGGTCTGACAAGAGGCCTCGTCATTCAGGCAGATTTAGTGACTCCTCATGAGGCAGGGATTTGTGTGGTAGAGGCCATCCTCCTACGCCTTTTTAGTCAGCACTTAAGGTTTCTTACGGTGCTTCAGGTGGTCGTGGTTCTCATATGCAGTATTCTGATCAGCAGTCCTACAGTGCACCACCAGCTCCTATTAGTGCACCGCCGCTCTAGAGTTTTCGGGGTGGTCATTCAGTTCGTCAGGGTCAGCAGTCTTAGCAGCTGAGGGCTTGTTATACTTGTGGTGATATGGATCACATTGCTAGATTTTACCCTCAAGCATCGAGCAGCTCTCACCATCAGGGTTGCCGTGCCATGGTTCAGGCACCGAGTGTTCCACAGCCCGCTCAGCCAGCTAGAGGTGTAGGTAGAGGTGCTAGAGGTGGAGGTACATGTGTTAGAGGTGGAGGTTAGGCTGCTATAGATGGAGTCCAGCCAGCAGCAGGCCATCCCAGAGATGTAGTTCAGAGTGGTGGGGCCCAGCCTCGATGTTATGCTCTTCCAGTCAGGCCTAAGGCTAAGGCTTCCGATGCAGTTATCACAAGTACTGTTCTGGTTTGTAGTAGAGATGCTTCAGTTCTATTTGATCCAGGATCTACGTGCTCCTATGTGTTATTTTATTTTGTACTGTATCTGGTCATTCCTAGTAATTCTTTGAGTGTTCTTGTATATGTGTCCACCCTGATGGGTAATTCTATTATGGTAGATCGAGTCCATCGTTCATGTATATTTGCGCTCGAGGGTCTTGATACTCGTGTAGATTTGTTACTTTTGGACATGGTTGATTTTGATGTCATATTGGGGATGGACCGGTTATCACCTTACCATGCTATCTTGGACTGTCATGCCAAGACTGTGACCTTAGCCTTGCCAGGGTTGCCTCGTTTAGAGTGGAAAGGCACTCCTAGTCATTCTACCCGTAGTGTTATCTCATATATGAAGGCTCGGCGTATGGTCGAGAAGGGGTGTTTGGCCTATTTGGCATATGTTCGTGATTCTAGTGCTGAGGTTCCTTCTATTGATATTGTGCCTGTTGTTCGTGAGTTTCCTGAGGTATTTCCTTCAGACCTGTCGGGTATGCCACCCGAAAGGGATATTGACTTCTGCATTGATTTGGCTCCGGGCACTCAGCCCATTTCTATCCCTCCGTATCGTATGGCCCGGCCTAAGTTGAAAGAGTTGAAGGAGCAGTTGCAAGACTTGCTTGAAAGAGGCTTCATTAGACCTAGTGTCTCGCCTTGGGGTGCGCTGGTGTTGTTTTTAAGAAGAAGGACGGATCGATGAGAATATGTATAGATTATCGGTAGTTGAACAAGGTTACGATCAAGAATAAGTATCCATTGCCGAGGATTGATGATTTGTTTGATCAGCTTCAGGGTGCCAAGGTATTTTCGAAGATTGACTTGAGATCTGGCTACCATCAGTTGAGGATTAGGGCATCTAATGTCCCTAAGATAGCTTTTCGCACTCGGTACGGGCATTATGAGTTCTTAGTGATGTCATTTGGGTTGACAAATGCCCCAACAGCTTTTATGGACTAAATGGACCGTAGCTTTGGGTTGCTGCCTTCAGTCCAAACGGAGATTCCGAGGTAGTCCTGCAGGTGTCCGCATGCCCTAGTGTCTCCTCCTATCCTTTCATCCTGTTTCATTTACGTATTTCAGAAACAGTGTTGTATTTATTTTTCGGACCTTGTTTATAGTATTCCTAGACCTTCTGTGAAGTTGTGACACCAGTTTTGGGTAGTCTCTGCTTAAGAAATTGTATTGGAAATATTTAAATAGTTTTATTTGTTTCTTCCGCTTGTTTGAATTCCGTTGTTTATAAACTGTTGGTTCATAATTGTTAAAGGCATAAAAATGGGAAAATAGTAAATTGTTCAAATGGTTGGCTTGCCTAGCTCCCACTAGTAGGCGCCATCACGACTCCCGGGGGTGAAAAATTTGGGTCGTGACAATTTTTCTCAATTTGTGTCAAGTAAAATCATGTGTCCTTAGAACCACAATATAAATTCAATTGTTATCCGTTTTTAGGGTAAACACACGGGCTAGCCAGTTTTTGGACCGGTCATTAAAAAATAGAATCATTTGTAAAGTCATTGAAAAATAGCCACTAGTTTGTTGTAACACGAAAAGTTCTAGCAGAATATATTGGAGATCAGTGCACCTATGTATGAACTTCCATCATATTATGCTGGAACTCCAACACACGGAATGTTCCAGCAGAGATTGGAGCATCTGTGTATGAACTTCCAGCATATTATGCTGGACCGGTATATTATACTGGAACTCCAGTATATTATGCTGGAAGTCCAGTATTTATACTGGAGTTTCAGTATACTTATGCTGGAACTCCAGTATAATTGGAGTTAGTTCCAGTATAATATATTGGAATTCCAGTATATTATGCTAGAGTATTTTTCGGATTTTGAACAGTATTTTCGTTCAGATTTATCTTTACATGAAAAGTGGCTAAATTTCGATTACTTTTGAAACATGTGGCTATTTTTGAATAACCACTTGTAAATCTGGCTATTTTTGAATTTCTCCCAGTTAATTGGGTAGCCACGACCATATATAAACATATCATCAAGTTTTATATAAAATTAGTTCTTGTAAAATAAGCTTTTACGAATATTAAGTGGATGAAATAACAACCATAAAGTATATATTTATCATGCAAGTAGGGATGTCAAATGGACGGGTTAAAATAAGCTGAGTCAGACCCGCCCAAAAGTATCTTGAGCTGAGACGGCATTGACAAGTTGGGTTAAAATTTGGGACATAGTACTACTCACCCAACTTTTACCAAGCTTTAATTAAGGAAATCTTACAAAAATGTCCCAAATAAATCCTAACTTACCAACCTATAACCATTAATAATAGACTTACAAAACTAGCCAAATACATATAAAAATTAAAAATTCAAATAAATAAGGATTTTTTCTCTCCAAGAATCATACGCAAAGATCTCCTTCCATATTTTTACACGTGATCAAAATATTAGATGCAAGACGGAAAGAAAATTTTATGGATGAGGTAGCAAATAAGGTGAAGAAATATATTTTTAGAAAATACAAAATTTTAAAAATCTAAGCAAAAAAATATCTTTTTTAATGGGTATGGTTGAAATTCAATATACAATTTTTGAGAAAGATTGGAGGTGTTGGACAGATTTGGTATCAAAATTCGTAGTTAAAATCGAGTTCAAAAAGTTCTTCTACAACACATGTATCATGCATGTATCTCACATACATGTATACATAGATATACATGTGATACATATTTGATACAAATATAATACATATGTGATACACAAATGGTACATAATGTGATTAAAATATCACATTATCATGTACATCTTCTACTTCGAATTTTCAAGCAAAACCAACTCAAAACTCTACCAAATCATCACAAAACTAAGAGTTAAACTCTTATGATGTATTCAATTTATTCCAATAACACTCACTCAAAAAAAAAAATTCGACCTTTTTGGGTACAAAGAGCTAATTGGCTAATATTGGTAATATTTTATGAATTGGCTAATTTTTGTTCTAACTTATTTATGGGCTTGCATAACTAGTAATTTCTTTTTATTAATGCATATTATTTTCTTATAAATTATTTAATTATTAAATCACCCCTATATGCAATTACAAATTTACAAATCAATTCCAAACAAGCTGAAATCGGTTATATGAATTGCCATGGATCATGTTTCTCAGTTTAAATTCAGCTTACGGCCAAGAGCATGTGTCTAAGTGATAAGCATGTCCCAACTAGTGATAAATCTCAAGGTATAGAAGAGGATTCATTTGAATCCCTTTTGCCCCAGAAATTTATATATATATATATATATATATATATATATATATATATATATATATATATATATATATATATATATATATATATATATAAAGTAAGAAAGTTACCATATATAATTGACATTATGATGAAGCCAAGTGTCAATCTAATAAATATCAATAGTATATGGTAACTTTATTATACGTTTGACTATATATATATATATATTGTGAATTAAAAATAATTTTGAATTTATAGATAAAGTTCTAAAATTTGAATTTAAATTAAAAATAAAATTTATCTTTTTTTATCATGTTATCATACTTAATTAGGTTAATGATCATATGAAATCATGTTAGGAACTTTTGTTATTTTTTCTAATTATTTAAATACTACTTTGCCTCTAGCAAAAAAACAACTGCTCCATATAACTATAAAACTCTTTCATATTTAACATCCTATAAGTATAGTTCTTTGAAACAATGTAGCTAGATTTGAATAAAACGAAATTCTTTTAAAATAAATGTAATATATAGGGTACACGTCTATGTTCATCTAAATAACAAAAAAGGGTTTACAAAACCAAATAAAAGTTTACTTACATATATATAAAGTAAACATACATGCTGGAGAAAGAAACATCACAAAATTAGTCAATATTAAAAAATAAAGTTGTTTTTTTTTTCTTCTTGAAGAATATTTGTTTGAAGAGTCAATTTGGATAAATGGACATCAAACAAATAACAAAATTTTGGCTATACAATTGCTATCGTTAATTTCAATTTAGCGCATTGAAGGATATAAGTTGAAACCCCTTCATTTAGCTGTAGTCAAGCCAATATTGCAAGGGTATAATATTTTATTTTGTTGAAATATTAGTTTTGAATCATTAGATTATGTGAAAGATTTTTTTCAAACTCAACAAGAGATAAATTGGCTTCTAATTGATATTTTCTATAGCGACTTTTAAGTGTAACAAAGAGTATATATAAAGAAAAAATTGGTATGACGTGATCTTTTTTTAAAATGTAAACAAATTATTTCGAAAAAACTCTTTACTTTTTTTTAATTCAAAGATAATAAAACAATAAGATATTTTTGAACACTATTAGAGAGTTTTAAAATTATTATAATAGATGTTATATCATGGATAAATTACCATATATAATTGACATTATGGTTAAGCTAAGTGGCAAGATAATAAATTTCAATAGTATATGGTAACTTTATTCTATATTTGACTATTTTAGTTAAATACAAATATATATATATATATATATATATATATATATATATATATACGGAATTTGAATTAAAAGATAATTTTGAATTTATAGATAAAGTTCTAAAATTCGAATTTAAATTAAAAATATTTTTTTTATCATGTTATTTACCATATATAATTGACATTATGGTTAATCCAAGTGACAAGCTAATAAATGTCAATGGTTATGTAACTTTATTCTATATTAGACTATTTTAGTTAAATACATACATACATACATACATACATACATACATACATACATACATACATACATATATATATATATATATATATATATATATATATATATATATATATATATATATATATATATATATATATCGAAATTTGAATTAAAAGATAATTTTGAATTTATAGATAAAGTTCTAAAATTCGAATTAAAATTAAAAATAAAATTTATCTTCTTTTATCATGTTATCATACTTAATTCGGTTAATGATCATCATCATGTTAGGAACTTTTGTTATTTTTTTTTAATTATTTAAATACTACTTCGCCTCTAGCAACAAAAGAAAAAACTACTCCATATAACTATAAAACTCTTTTACATTTAACATCCTATAAGTATAGTTCTTTCAAACACTGTAGCTAGATTTGAATAAAATGAAATTCTTTTAAAATAAATATAATATATAGGGTATACATCTATATTTATCTAAATAACAAAAAAGAGTTTACAAAACCAAATAAATATTTACTTACATATATAATAAAGTAAACATACATGCTGGAGAAAGAAACATCACAAAATCAGTCAATATTAAAAAACAAAGTTGTTTCTTTTTTGTTCTTGAAGAATATTTGTTTGAAGAGTCAATTTGCATAAATGGACATCAAATAAATAACAAAATTTTGGTTATACAATTGTTATCATTAATTTTAATTTAGCATATTGAATGGCATAAGTTGAAACCCCTTCATTTAGCTGTAGTCAAGCCAAAATTGCAAGAATATAATATTTTTTTCGTTGAAGAATATTAGTTTTGAATCATTAGATTATGTGAAAGGTTTTCTTTTTCAAACTCAACAATAGATAAATTGATTTCTAATTGATAGTTTCTATAGCAACTTTTAAGTGAAACAAAGAGTATATATAAAGAAAAAATTGGTATGACATGATTTTTTTTAAATGTAAATAAATTATTTCGAAAAAACTATTTAATTTTTTTAATTCAAAGATAATTAAAAAAACAATATTTTTGAACATTAGTAGAGAGTTTTAAAATTATTATAATATAAGTTATATCATGGATAAAAAAAAATGAAATCTTATGGAATATTTACATAATATCCGGCCATATTTATTGTTTACTTTTTATAGCTAATATAAATAGATGATATACCGACAACACACAATTATACACATATTATATATGGATTATATATAAATTACACATCATTCAATCTTTTAATTTAAGTGGTCGGGTGAGCACCTATTAGGTAGATTAGATAAAGCCACAAGAAAAATATGAAATTATTTCAACCAAAGACTAAAAATATAATTAAAGTTCAATGTAGACAAGTTTTATTAAAACTCGTCCTTTTATAGTGAAATAAATTAATTTTTTGTAACAAAAGAATTAATGACATAAAAAAAAGATAAAAGAAAATAAATATTGAAAAAAATGTTAGAAAGATCTAAAAACGAGAAATAAAAGATGACAAGAAATTTCTTCTTCTGTTTCATCTTTGTTGAGTATAAAATTTTTTAAAGTTAATCTTATCGATTTCAAATATTTGTTTTTCAACTCAAATACATAGATTATAAGATAAGGATAACTTAGTTTGTTTTTTTATTTTACATTATGTGTTGTTTTTAAAAAAATCACTATTATTAACAAACTGATATGATATTCGAATTTGAATTGGAATGCAATTTGAGTAGTTTTCATTGAGGTTAAGCCAAGTATGGTGTCGAAAAATAAACTACTTGACAATTTTAAGACAATATATGCAATATTTTATAATAATAATAATAATAATAAACTAATTTAACATTTTTTTTTTGGTAAATAGCTTTTTATATATATATATAGGATATTAAAAATTCAAATTATGGCGCTGGAGATATCGATAAACTTAAAGTAGAGTCATGCTGAAATAAATCTGGCCAAAGAATTATTTAAATTTTTAGATAGCCAATTAAAGTGAATTTTATATTAAGGATAATATCTTCACTTGCATCATTATAAAGATAATCATTATTATAATATATATATATATATATATATATATATATATATATATATATATATATATATATATATATATATATATAAAAGTTATATTCGACCTATGCTCTAATACCAACCTGTCACGACCCTAAACCCGGATTCGGTCGTGATGGCGCCTCTCATGAAGACAAGGTCAGCCGACACTTTTTCATTTCAGTTTTAAGCAATTTAAAGCAATAAATATTAAGCCTTAAACATCATAATAATAATCCAAAAATGATAAGCAGTGAACATTACGGTTTGCGAAAATAAAACCCAACATAGTCCGATACCGGGGTGTCGCCAGTCATGAGCAACTACAAATTCGGATAATATAAGAAAGGTCTACATAGTCTAATACAGATCTAAAACAGAGAAAGATAAGATAAGGGAAGAAGCTCTAGGCTGCGAACGCCGGCAGCTACCTAGAGAATCTTCGAATCCGCCTGAGCTGGAAAGATCAGCACTCGCTAGCAAGACCTGATGCGCCTGAATCTGCACACGGGGTGCGGGGAGTAAAGTGAGTACTGCAATTCAGTGAGTAATAATCATAAATAAAGACTGAAAGCAAGAAATCACGTATGGCACATTTTAGGCTATAAGGAAGCAGTAAAAGCCAGTAAAATAGTGAAGTAGTAAAGATGTGCAAAATTACTGAGTTCAGTTTAAAACTTTAGAAAATTCCTTTTTAACAATTAAGAAAGAAAATGACAGGCAAATAGGAAAGATAAACACATAAAGGATCGCCCCTTAGGCACAGTGTTAACAAATCCTCCCCTCGGGCAATATCTCAGAAACAATACTAGCCCCTTGGGCTATATCTCATATCACAATGGGTACCCCGCGCTCACTGGGGATGTGCAGACTCCTAGAGGGACCCCTTACAGCCCAAGCACAATATCAAGCCATCTCATGGCATCATCACTAGGCTTTCGGCCTCATAATCATAATCAGTGTTTCCTCACAACATAGGCCCTCGGCCTTTCTAAGTCAGAATCTCACAAGCCATTCGTACAACAGTAAAACATGATGCTCAGCCCAGAATATCCTTTAAAATATCATTTAAGTGTTAAAACAGACTAAACATGGCTGAGCTATGAAAATTGTAGAATATAGCATGACCGAGTTCAAGTATAAAGTCAAAACAGAGAGAAAATATCAGTAAAAATCCCCTAAGGGTACAAATAGTTGGTACGGGGCCCAAATATGGCATTCAGCCCAAAACATGATGATAACAAACAGTTTTCAATCAAATACGCGGCAAAACAATTATTCAGGATGGACTAAGTCACAATCCCCAACAGTGCACGACCCCACGCTCGTCATCTAGCATGTGCGCCACCTCAATATAGCACAACGATGTGCAATCAGGGGTTTCATACCCTCAGGACATCATTTACGATTATTACTCACCACAATCCGGTCCAAACTCCAGCCCGCGATACCTTTGCCGCTCTAATCGGCCTTCACTCGCGTCGAATTTATCCAAAATCAGAATCACGACGTCAAAATATGCTTAGGGAACGAAGCCCAAGCGAAAATAATCAATTTACAACCTAAATCCCAAAATTACCAAAACCCGACCCCTGGGACCACATCTCGAAATTCGATAAAATTTACATCAATAGATTTCTTATCTCTCCACGAGTTCATACATATTAATAGTCCAAAAATTCGACCACAAATGGCCCCTTAAATCCTCAATTCTAGGTCTCCAATATCAAGCCCTAGTTTCCCCAATTTTAACCCTTAAATTCCATTAATTATAGCTCTAATCCGTGAAATAATATCATAGGAACGAGTTTTTTCCCCAAAATCCTTACCTCAATGAAGTCTCCTTGAATTCTCTCTTCAAAATCGCCCAAAACTCCAGAATTCGCGTTTAAAATGGTGAAACCCTCTGAAAATCGCGAAGGAAGAAATATATACATTCTGACCCCAGGCATTTTCGCACCTACGGTCAATCCATCACATCTGCGGTACCACTTTTGCGGTCTAAGAGTCGTTTCTGCGGTTATTCACTTATTTCCCAGCTTCCGTATCTACGATGAACAGTCCACACCTGCGCCACCGCAGGTGCGGTCCCACAACCGCTTATGCGGTTCCTGCCAACTTCACCATCTTTCGCTTCTGCAACCAATCTTCTGTATTTGTGGTGTCGCACCTGCGGTCCCCAATCTGCAGGTGCGGAAACAACAGAAGCAGCAAAAATCTACAGCTCCTCCAAACTCCCAAACTCTCTGTCAACCATCTGAAATCACCCCGGGGCCCTTGGGACCTCAACCAAAAACACAAAGATATCCCATAACCTTATTCAAACTTATACCAATCTTCAAAATACCTTAAACAACATCGAATCAACCAAAACACATCGGATTCAAGCTTAAGTTTCCAAAATCTTCCGAATTACGCTTTTGATCAAAAAGTATACCAAACCACGTCCGAATGACCTGGAATTTTACACACACATTCCTAATGACACAACGGAACTACTACAACTCCCGGAATTTCATTTCAACCCATATATCAAAATCTCACCTATCAACCGGAAAACGCCAAAAATCCAATTTCGCCAATTCAAGCCTAAATCTACTCCGGACCTCTAAAACACATCCCGATCATGCTCTTAAGTCCTAAATCACCTCTTGAAGCTATCCGAACCATTGAAACGCACCTCCGAGTCCTCTAACACATAAGTCAACATCCAGTTGACTTTTCCAATTTAAGCTTCCTCAAAAGAGACTAAGTGTCTCCAACCTTACTAAATCCTTTCCGAACCAGAGCCAACCAACCCGATCACATATAGAACCAATAGACAAAACAATAAGAAGCAGAAATAGGGGAATCGAAGTGGTAACTCATGAGACGACTGGCCGTGTGACGACCCGACCAGTCGTCTCATGAGTTACCGCTTTATTTTCCCCATTTCTACTTCTTTATGCTTTGTTTATCCATGTTATGTGGTATCGGGTTGGTTGGATCAAATCCGAAATGATTTTGGTAAGGTTTAAGACACTTAGTCTCTTTTAAGGAAGCTTAAGTTGAAAAAATCAACCGGATGTTGACTTATGTGTTAGAGGGATCGGATGTGAGTTCTGATGGCCTGGTTAGCTTTGGGAGGTGATTTGGGACTTAGGAGCACGATCAGAATGAGTTTTCGAGGTTCAGAGTAGATTTAGGCTTGAATTGGCAAAGTTGATATTTTGGTGATTTCCGGTTGGCAGGCGAGATTTTGAAATAGGGGTCGGAATGAAATTTCAAGAGTTGCAGTAGTTCCGTTGTGTCATTTGGTATGTATTTGCAAAATTTCAGGTCATTCGTACGTGGTTTGGTTGGGATTTATCAAAAGCGGAATTCGGAAGATTTTGGAAACTTAGGCTTGAATCCGATGTGTTTTGGTTGTTTTGATGTCGTTTGAGGTGTTTTGAAGAATGGTACAAGTTTTAATAAGGTTTTGGGATATGTTTGTGCCTTTGGTTGAGGTCCCCGGGGCCTCGGGTGAGTTTCGAGGGGTTGAACGGATCATTTTTAAGTTAAGTAAATTGTAGATTTTGGTTTCAGTTGTTGCAGGCATTTTGGTCTTCGCGTTCGCGAGTGGACCCTTGCATTCATGAAGAGTCAGGAAGGGAGGCATCAGGTTTGGTCTTCACGTTCGCGAAGGGGAGTCCCGCGTTTGCGAAGGGCCAGAATGGTATGCATCGCGTTCGCAAGAGGCCTGGTCGCGTTCGCGTAGGTTGGTGAAGCTGAGGCATCGCGTTCGCGATGGTGAGATCGCGTTCGCGAAGAAGAGGTTTGGTCAACAGAATTTTTGTGTTTCGTGAACGCGAGGCATTGACGTATTCGCGAAGAAGGAAATTAAGACCTCGGCAGAAGGTTTAAAAGGTCGTCTTGTCCACGAATGTGTGGTTTATTTCTTCCATTGTTGGTCATTTTTAGAGCTTTTTGATGGGGATTGAAGAGGGATTCAAGGGGAATCACTTGGAGATAAGATTCTTGGACTTAAAACTCGATTCTAATGTGAATTCCACCTAAATAATCATGGAAATTAAGCCAAAAATTGAAGAACCAGGGTTTAGGAATTTAAACCTTTGATTGAGGATTTGAAGGACCATTTGAGGTCGAATTTCAGAACTTTTGATATATATGAACTCGTGGGGAGATAAGGAATCTATTGATGTAGAAATTATCGAATTTCGAGACGTGGTCCCGGGGGTCGGGTTTTGGTAATTTCGGGATTTGTGTCGTATTCTGATTATTTTCGCTTGAGCTTCATTCCCTTAGCATATTTGACGTCCTCGTTCTGATTTTGGATAGATTCGACGTGAGTGGAGTCCGATTCGAGGGGTAAAGGCATCGCAAGCTAGAGATTTGACCGGTTCGAGGTGAGTAATGATTGTAAATGATGTTCTAAGGGGCCCCTCCAGGAGTCTGCATACCCCAGTGAGCGCGGGTACCCATTGTGATCTGAGATTAAGCCCGAGGGGCTGGTACTGTTCTGAGATTGAGTCCGAGAGGCTGGTATTGTTCAGTGATATTGCCCGAGGGCGTATTTGTTGATACTGTGCCCGAGGGGCGAACCTTTATGTGTTTACTTTTCATAATTGACTGTCAGTTTCCTGCTTAATTATTGAAAAAGGCTTTTCACAAAGTAAATTTTGAGTTAAAGGATTATTACCCATCTTTCACTGGTTTACTGTTTAAATGGTTTTACTGCTTCTTTATAGTATGCTTTGTGCCTTACGTGATTTCTTGCTTTCAATATTTATTTACATTTGTTACTCACTGAGTTGGAGTACTCACTTTACTCCCTGCACTCCTATGTACAAATTTAGGTGTAGCTGGTCCTACTTCCGAGTGCTGATCATTTCCAGCTCAGGCGGATCCAAGGAGTCTCTAGGTAGATGTTGGTGTTCGTAGCCCGGAGCTCTTCCCTATCCTATTCCTTCATGTTCTTAGTTTTCCGTATTAAACTCTGTAGTTATATATTGGAGTATTCTGTTTTGTTAGATGCTCATAACTAGTGACACCCCAGTATCGGGCTATGTTTGGGTTGTATTCCGCATATTATACTATCATTTGCTTAAACTTTGGTTTATTTATTCATGTTTGGACTGTTTCTAAATGCTTAATTACTAATAATTGGAAAATGGGAAGTGTCGGCTGGCCTTGTCTTCACGAGAGGCGCCATCACGACCAGGTTCGGGTTTAGGGTCGTCACAAGTTGGTATCAGAGCCTAGGTTACATAGGTTTCACGAGTCATGAGAAGGTTTAGTAGAGTCTCGCGGATCGGTAAGGAGACGTCTGTATTTATCCTCGAGAAGCTACAGAACTTTTAGGACAAGCTTCATATTCTTGAAATTCATATTGTGCGTCCTTGTTTCAGCTTGAAATGTAGCTCTTTGAATTCCTTCCATGCGTTCGTATGCGCGCATGAGAGCTCGGTATCAGATGCGCATCAATGGCTTGTGGTTCCTTGATCGAGGAGTGATATGTGATCTCTGTGTGTTGATGTTGGGCCAGTCTGGAGGACTCGAGGCCGGATTTTTGCTTATAGCTTGAGCCCTGAGATGTTGTTTTCGTGAATGCGTGTTTCTAGATCCATATGTTCTGTTATGCCCATATTGAGGGAGGTGATGACTGGATAGTTACGTGATGAGTGTGATGTGACCGCGAGATGTATTCATGTGATTTGGAAGCGACCAGAAGGGTCTACTGGAGGATAAAAGGACTATTAGGTTCTCGATTTTCTTCTTGATTTGAGGTATAGCCCCGAGTTATGGGTGTGTGAAGGATTTTTCCATGTTTCCTAGTTGGGAGTGGAGTAAATTTCATGTTGCGGTCTGAGTTCAGACAAAGCAGGTGGGGTTATCTCCTACGGATTGTTCTGAAGTTTGCGTAATCCCTTGTGTTATTTATTGGAAGATCTCTATTACCAAGGAAATATATGTTTTACAATTTGAATTTGGGTTGCTCAAGAGAGTAGGCTTGACTACTACGAGAGTGAATGCGAGATTTGCAGAAGATATAAAGTACCAGATGGTCTGTGTTCCACGAGCTTATGAAGGATTGAGTTTAATCTCACTATGGTATTATGGCAGCAATAAAGTATATGTGTTATGAGTTATTGTGTATGTTTTGGTCTATGGCTTCGAGCCAAGTGGGGGAGTCCATATTAATTAGTCGATTGCACGGTTATGTGCTATGTTGGTTCCACGCCCCTATGAGTTATTGTGTATGTTTTGGTCTATGGCTTCGAGCCAAGTGGGGGAGTCCATATTAATTAGTCGATTGCACGGTTATGTGCTATGTTGGTGTCGCGCCCCCTTTTTCCCCTTCCATCAGAGAGGAGTCCGGGTTTCGACATCCATGGTGTGTAATGACTCATTCCCTTTTGGGAATTGGGTATTTGAAGAGTCGACACCTAATGATTTAAGGTGCATTAGGATACCTATAGGGTTCAACTACAACTATATTTGGTAACCAGAGATAGGGTAAGGGCTTGAAATTATCCTAAGGGGAAGGTGTTAGGCACCCCTCAGGATCCACTAGTGTGGTTCCCAGCGAGGTAGTTTTGTGACTTTGTGCAATTAGTAAGTAAACAAATAAAGGTTCAAGTAATAGGGGATTTAAGTTAAACACACAAGCGTTTGAAAACAATTATTGAAGGGCAAGGTTTGAAAGAGTTATCAGCTAAACATGCTTGCAAAAATAAAAGGGGTCCTACGTTTGTTTGTAATATAGATCACCTCAATGCAATACCCGGTATGACACTCCTCATAAGAGGGGATACACATGGTATTAGCGCACCAGTCATCATATCCATATCTACCCTTCTCACCCCCTGAAGGTATTAAAGCGCGGATTGGTCTCAACCTTTATTGCATGCTATTACCCGTCCCATTCCTATCAATCCCGGAGGAATTTTAGGACTACTATTCCTATAAGAGGGAGGTTGTAGGCTGACACTTAGGTTTCAAGGTGAAAAGGCTAAGGCGACATACAAAACACATAGGACTGCATTTAGAGGGGGCAGCATATAAACAATTAGAAGGCTCATGTATACCTCCACAAACAATGCATATAAATAGCATGACTTAAAATAGTTAAGGTTTGAATTTTAAAATCCTAAAGCAGAGTTTGAGTCATAACCAGATTCATTATATAACTCAGAAAAGAAGTCTGAATTAGGCTTGTCTGCTGGTTGTAGCAGTTGGTAATTGTTCTAGTTTTATTCGAGTAATTACCTAAGGCTTGCCTAGGTGTAATAGTGATGTCATATGAGGACGATATCTATATTGATTAGGAATGCAGTAGAGCAGTGATTAATTTTAAACAGACAAATTGAGATCCTATAGGCATGCTTTCTAACGGTATTAAGTCAAGGCAGTGTTTAAAAAAAACTTATTAAAGAAACGACAGATTGATTAACTATCCAATTCAGAATAAACAACATGAACTAAACGGCTTCTCCAACTGGACTGATTTTAAATTCTATAGGCATAATATCTATTATAGCTATTTAGATCCTATAGGCACATGGTATCTAAGTGTTAAAATCTGACATTGGACTTATAGGCATGATTTCTGGGGAAACGAATCTGGATATATATTGTAATGAAAATTGAACTTCAATTACTTTTACACCCTATAGACATGATATCTAATTGTAAAGCTGATTTTTAACCCTATAAGCATGATCTCTATTATTAAAGCCATTTAAATTCTATAGACATGGTTTCTAATTACGTGAAAGTAAAGCATGCAGAATTTATTTTAAACCAAAGCAAATCCAATAGGCATGTTATCTAACAGACCATACTTTGAAACAAAATAGACCCTATAGGCATGTTATCTACCCAATTTACCCAAAATATACAACTACCAACCCCTTTCACTAATTACCCCAATATTGTTTACAAATTATTATAGACCAGATGATTGAATTACAAAAGAAGTGCAGAAATAAGAAATTACAACCAAAGGAAGCCTGATCTTGACCCCCACTCTGAGTTATGTAATGAACCACTTCAATGCTAATATTTCAAAGCCTTTCTCATACCTGGGTATGTCAAAGTTCCTTTAGGACCTCATGGGATCCCGGGCAGTGCTCACACCCAGATTTGCATAACCAGACAGAATGAGTGCAGTGTGAAAGGGCCAGCCCTTATATGTCCAAGTTCAGAGGGAGCTCAAGGTTCTCGAGGCAAGGCTCACATAAGAGGGGCAAAACCTAGATTCTAAGAATATAGTGGGAGTGCAGAACACATATTGAAGGAGATTTATTTAAAAAGCTGGACTGATAGTTCATTTTGAAAGCAATTAGTGACAGAAGTGATTGAAATCAGTTTGTAGCAAAACAGAATCAGTAGTAATTCATAAGTGGGTCAAGGGATTTTGGTAATACACTTGTCTGTAAGCACATGTGTCACGCCCCAAATTCCGACGAGCGCGAACGGCGGTCAACCGAGTAAACCCGACTGAGCAAGCCTGTTAGGTTTCATACTACCCAAATTCGTCTTTGAATAAAGAGGAAATGTACACCATTAATCAAATTCTATAAATATGTCATTAACAATTCCATTTCATTTCCATTAACAACTTCGTTCACAATTTTGAAGATATTACAAGTTTTACACATCATTGCCAAACATCAGTATTTCCACTTTAATTCCAATACCCGACACTACCCAGAACCTGTCTACGGAGCCTCTAAATACAACTGAAGAGTTAATATAGAAATGCCGGCAACAAGGCTCCGGCTACACCTCAAATACAATGTATATGATAAACAGATGAAACAGGACCCCGAAACGAAGTGGGGCTCATCAAGTCAGCTGAAAGGATGATGTGGCACTAGCTGCGACCAACACTGCCTGCTATAGAAACACCTACATCCATTTAAAGACATAGCGCCCGGAAAAAAGGACGTTAGTGCCATCGAACAACACTAGTATGTATAACTAAACACCATCTAGTTAGAAAGAACTTTCATACAAGAGTAAAGAGGAAATCATAAAGACAACAAAGTTTCAAATAAGCACCATGTCAACAATATAAGGAGGTTCACATAATTTTTCACATAGTTTCTGAAATTTTAGATTGGAGCATCCCACACTGTTGCATCATTATCCACTTTGCCACTGCTTCTTTGAGCGGAGTCCGATCACGGCCCGATCGGCTAAGCCGTCTCCCAGAGACGTTACCATTATTTCATTCACACTTTCCAGTTTCAATCATCAATATATTACCACCATGTGTATATATCATGGCATCCGATCACGGCCCGATCGGCTAATCCACCTCCCCGAGACGTAACCATTTTCCATTATTCATCTCACTCCAATCTTTGTTTACACATATGTCATTTCAAAGGTACTTGTGGCCACAACTATCACGTCATATATTTAGCACTAGGCCACATTTCACATCATTTCCAATTTCAATGTTAGATTTGTAATTTAGGACAGTAGGTGCACACAAGAGCAATTTAAATTGTGAGCATAGATAAGACTTCACATAGATGACACATTATATGCATCTTCAATCTCAATTTAAGGTCTAAGCATTTCAATATATAATTCATATCTATTGCCCCTTTCAAGTTATCAAGATAGCACGTTGATCATGTTAAGACACATCTTTCACGCATATAAGGTTACAACACCAATTCATGTAAAATAACAATCAATGCAACAATTCAACTTTAATCTTACCATATTCACACAAATATCGATGAAGCTCGATTTCTAAAAGACGGGGTTTTGGCCATACATACCTTGTTTAAGCTTTCCTTAAGTTACTACGACGTTCCGGAAATTCTAGTAATCTCAATCTACTTGAGACATAACAAAATTGAACACAAATTAGGAAGGTATTCATGGTTTCAGTTCATTTGAGCATTTTATCAAACACTAGTTGAGCATCTTGATTTCAAATCTCTTTTACAAGATTTTCTTCATTCCCCAACCCAATCTTTACTTATTTATGTTCAACAATCTTCCCACAAACCTAATTTGTACATGCATGTATACATAATACTATTACACCCAAGAATCATACCTCAATAACCCATCTCACAATCTCTACAACACCAACACAACCTAGATTAGGCACCTATGGCTTTCAATCACCATCCCATGAGTTACAATACTTAATTTATACTCATATTTCCATAATAACTCCATATATGTAAGTCTAAGGGTAAATTATTACCTCTTGTAGACCAAATCTTGAAAGACAACTTTTGGGATGTTCTTGAGATTTTGAAGCAATCCTATGAAATCCAATCAAAACCATGTTTTAACTAGTGATTGAGAAGTGAAATCACCATGAAAACACACTTAAAAACTCACCTTAGGTGTGCAATTGGATGCCTTGGCCGGATTGGGGATGGAGAGTATGCCCTAGTCTTGAAAATTGACTTAAATCCTCTCATTTCCCGTCCTTAGGTGTATTTAGAGGTCTGCTACTAGAGCGCTCGTGCTAAGACCACGCTAAGTCCGTGTCGCACCTCCTTTTTACCGCGCCCGCGGGGCGCGTGGGGAGTTTTCTCCAATTGAAGGACAGTCGAAACGGGATTTGTTTATTTTGTTTCAGAGTCGCCACCTGGGAATTTTAAGGCGTCCCAAGTCACCAATTTCAATCCCTGAATCGAGGAGAATATTGACTCTGTTTATTATTCTGCGAACCAGAAATCCTGAGTAAGGAATTCTGTTAATCCGGAAGAAGGTGTTAGGCATTTCCGAATTCCGTGGTTCTATCACGGTCGCTTAACTGTTTTTATTACTGGCTTAATTATCTTGATTTTATTAAAAATATTGATGTTACATGATTTTACTACCGCTTATACTTACTGTGATTGAGGACCCTTCTTTGAATCGAATTACGCGTACGTATATTCGTGTTATAAATTTTAAAAATGCGGAATTGTGTCACGCGTACGTGTACACGATAACTTTTGGTAATATATTTATTAAACAATCATTTTTTCGAAAATTGTGTCGAATCAAGAATATTTGTTTCTCTTGAATAGTGAACCGTACATCTCGGGTTTTTATGAAATTGATTTAACACCTTTGGAAAAATCCTTTTATTAAATATTCGCTCGAAATTGCGCGTACGCATAATCCGAATTTTTTGCTTTTAAAAAATATAATCAGGGTACGCGAACGTATCCCTAATTGCGCAAAATATTTGTAATGATATCAGGGATTTTTCCACAAATTGTTTATTATATTATGAGAAATCTTCATTTAAGATACCCCTTAATTCTTGAAAAAGAATTCACAATTTATTGAATGTTGCCCATTGATTATAATTTCCGAATATAAGTTATATTCATTCCAACTATTCAAATTCAAAGGACAGAATAAAAATATGATTAATACTATTTTAAACTAACGAATATCTGCTTTAAAACAAATATGACATATATATAGGTATGCCAAAGAATAAATTGCATATGAAACTGAAAATGAATGATTCATAAAGGAAGGAAATATTTTCCAAGAAGTTTCATTATTTACTTAATGCAAATTATATTTCTAATTACCATTGATTTAAAGTGTTGTAATTTGTGCGTATACATCTCAACTTATTCTCATATACTCGTTTTAATCTTAATAGACGAAATTAATTTAATTAATTATGCCTATGCTTGAGTTAGGATAGATATAGATATAATCAAACCAATTTGATTCTCAATCTATGTGAATTATTACTAACTGTTAATTTTCACATTGTATAAGTTCCTAAGCCCTTTATTATTAAGAAAGAGAACAAGTCTTGTTGACTTAATAAAAATGATATTGCATACAATATTACTTACCATATTTGACATTTTGAACATACGGATTATACTAACGCATCTTTCAACTATAAATATGAACACAACCAATGTTATGCCAAAAGATAGCAAATTGCAACCAATCATCATCTAGCTTTAAACAACAACTAATTAACTAACAAAATAAACTAATAGCATATTTTCTTTGATAATGCCATATTATGCTATACCTATCTAACAATACCATAAAGTGTAAAAAAAAAACAACTTTCTGCCATGCTTCCTATTTACACAACTCATAGATAACTAAACTAATGAAATTTGATATGGATAACATTATTACAAAGTTTTATATGAATTTCAAAATAAGATAATTAGCTTGTAGCCATCGAGTCGAACTCACTACTGATTAACCAACATGAAACCAAAAACTGAAATTTTCAACTAAAGAACTCAAATGAGTAGAAGACAGTATTACAATTCAAACTCTATTTATTTGCCATGTTGAATCTCTTTCCAACCTAAAATTTAAAAGACATGTACCTGAAAATGAAGGTAGGAGGAGTAAATTTCAGCAGTAGCAGCAGTAACAAATTCAGCAGAATATACCAGTGTTCAACAGATTTGGTCAACAAAACAAGGCCCAAGGAACTCAGAAACACAGTACAAGACTTCTTTTAAAAGTTTCAGATTTTAAAACTGAACAATCTGTCTGATTCTAAAACTTTAGAAAAGGAAAACTGAAAAAAAAACTCTTAACTTCAAAAATCAGCCCTAATACTAGTGTCTGATGTAGAATTCTTTTTACTATTTCTGATTTTCTTTCTTTCCTTCTATCCTATATCTGATTCTGTTCTTCTCAATTTTTTTTTTCATATTTCTATTTCTGATTTTTTCTCAATGTATATCTCTCTAAGCTCTCAAAAACTCTGTCTGAAAACTGATCAATCAGATTGTTTCTTTCAAAATCTGTTCTCTCTTCTTATCTCCTAAAATCTGCTCCTTTTCTGTCTGTCCAGCTCCTTGTATTTATACAGGGCTGGTTCTATACTTTTTAGTGCTTCTTGGACCCCTTTCTTCTTTTAAAAACAGAAAGTTCCATTACAAACTTCTTTTTAATACTATATATGATCCTAACCTGATTTTCAGCAGCCCCATTATCCCTTGTTCCCCATTATTATCTTAAACTATAGCCACTAACATTACATTATAATACACTAGCACTAACACCCTGTTTTTACTGTTTCATTCCCAGAAATGCCCTTGACCTACTGTAATTACTGTCCCAGTATTTAACAAGTTATCTGAATTTAAACTTGTCTAGCAGCTAACAACCAATCCTATGATTAATCTCTTAATACAATTACATTTAATCAGATATTGGTAGAATCATACTGAATTCAGAACCAATCATCATAGCAACATATTACACTGAGTTTAATAACTGAGCTTTAACTTTGAACAATAAATCAAACAAACACAGGAGCATTGTCAATATACTGACAATGCCCTGTTCAGAAAACAATGTATACACATCATACATTTGAAATTACTGATTTGCAAACAAACATGATTTAATTGACGAGTATTAATCAGTAGACTATTTACAACATCTGTCCATAATTGGTCTAAAACAATAGAAGCAGGCTGTTTTTATTAGCTTTATCATAAGTGAGAATTCATAATATAACTAATCGACGAACTTAATCGAGTCGATTACTTACATTATGAACAATCACAACCAACTAAAACAGTTTCATATTTGGATCATATAGACGGGCATGAGACAAACTGACAGAATTAATCAAGACAAAAAGTATAAAAAAAATTAACAAGTTATTAAAACAAACAAAAATACATACAGAATATGCAAACAGAAATAGAAAAGTACCTCTGAATTTTAATCAGACTCGAACTCAACTCGGCTTCGGATTTTTGTTTGAAATCAAACAGACCTTAGTCGAAGTATTTTCCACTGAAAATACTTCGACTAAGGTCGATTGAACCTCAATCTTTACTTAATCTGAACAGAATCCGAAAGTTTGGTATTTTTAGGGTTCTTAAAAATTCGATTTGGGATTTAACCATTTCTGGTCAGATTCGAGAAGAACCAAACATGACACAAGGGTGAGGGTAGCCTAGGGGTCATTTGGTTTCAGCTTAAAACAAATCTGAGTTTGTTCTTGTTTGGTCCGAATCTTCAAAAGAAGATTCGAGAAGCTCGGAACTGATTCGAGCCAAACAAACAATAGATCCATACTCAGGGTGGCTAGGGGAAGCTATGGTGTCGATTTGGGACTGTTAGGTTTAGATCAGGTTTTCAGGCCAACCTTCGATTTAAGATTCGAAGGGTTGGGGCCTGATTCGAAGGAATCTAAGGTCATATTCGTGTAGAGGATGTTCAGGGGATCTTAGGGTGTTATTTTGGTGACCGGCGGCGTTGATGCCGCCGGGTTTCAGGCTTTGGGGTCTTAGGGCGGCTAGGGTTAGGTGGGAGGGTCTGAGGAAGATGGTGAACAGTGAGAGGAGGGGGGTGTTCAGTTAGGGGCCGGGGTAGGGCTTGGGATTTATATAGGGGTGGGGTGGATTGGTATTGTCCGTCCGATCAAGTAAGATGAAGGGCCAGGATCAATCCACTAATCCAAACGACGTCGTTTGGTTTAGCGTTGGGGTCGGACTGAGTCGGGTCACTGGACCGGGTTACGGGTTACGGGTAAAGGTGATGAAATCGTGTCCGCTGGTTGGATTTGATCCAATGGTCCTTGATAAATATTGCCAAACGTCGTCGTTTGGTCTTGGCTTTGGACTGGATCAGACTTGGGCTGCCTGGATTGGGCTAAAGGGGGTAATTTGGCTTAGGCCTGGATTTAAATCCAGGTTCGATTTTTTATGTATATGTATTATTTTTTTTTCATTTTTATTAATTTAAATTTCTAATTTTAATTGTAAAACAATTTTAACTTCAAAAAATATATTAATTACTCTATAACAATTATTTAACACATAGACAAGACATCAATCCCACAGTGGAATATTTAAAATAGAACTATTGCATATTTTTGTGATTTTTTAAATTATCTTTTAAATGCATAATTAAATCCTATATGCATGCAACATGTATTTTATTTTATTTTCATTTTATTAAGACATAGTAAACATTTACGGATATAACACAAGTATTTAGCATCACGCAAATTCAAAAATTACACAGTAAAAGAAATTTATTTTATTTTTTTGATTTATTTTGGAGTAGTTTTCATTAAAGCAAAAATCACGTGCTCACAGCTGCCCCTCTTTGTGCGGAAACTCGAAGAGTTTTCGTGCAAAGATAAAGTGAGCGGATACGAGCGATTTTTGCCCGTTCGAATACTCCGTGGGAAGCATTTTTTGAAAGATTTGACCGAACCTCTGCTTCAAAGGTTTCCTACATATCCTTGGCTATAAAGGAATCAGGTCAATGTAGTTCGAGAATTTTTTGGCAGCTGGGACTACCATGGGACTGTGATGTTACTGCTGCTTCGTGCTGTTTTTACTGCTTGCTGACCTCCTTATTACACCTTACTCTAAAGGAAATACAAAAAGTTAAACTAAACTACGGTACATGAATTATAAACATCTTATCTAGATCATGCCCTTGCGTTTCTTGTTGTCTTGATATCTTGGTGACTCTTGGGCATTTGGCTTATTCCGTATTCCTTTCGGAACTCTTGTTGTTTCTTGCTAGGGATTCTGTTGGACTCCTCTGCTTTATTGATTCTAAATGTGCTTCTTTCTCATATGAGCGGGCTTTTGATTTCAATACTTCAATTTCATTCCCTCGTTCTTCAGGTGGGTGCCTTGACTGCTTTTTTTCTTTCTTCCTCCTGATTCTCCAGGTGGACGCTTGATTTCTTCTTTTCTTCATCCTCATTCTCCAGGTGGACGCCTGACTTCTTTTTAACTTCATCCTCATTCTCCAGGTGGACGCCTGACTTCTTCTTTTCTTCATCCTTATTCTCCAGGTGGACGCCTGACTTCTTTTTAACTTCATCCTCATTCTCCAGGTGGACGCCTGACTTCTTCTTTTCTTTGTCCTCATTCTCCAGGTGGACGCCTGACTTCTTCAATTCTCATCCTCATTCTCCTGGTGGACGCCTGACTTCTTCAATTCTCATCCTCATTCTCCAGGTGGACGCCTGATTTCTTCTTTTTCTCATCCTCATTCTCCAGGTGGACGCCTGACTTCTTTAATTCTCATCCTCATTCTCCAGGTGGACGCCTGACTTCTTCTTTTCTCATCCTCATTCTCCAGGTGGACGCCTGACTTCTTCTTTTTCTCATCCTCATTCTCCAGGTGGATGCCTGACTTCTTCTTTTCTCATCCTCATTCTCCAGGTGGACGCCTGACTTCTTTAATTCTCATCCTCATTCTCCAGGTGGACGCCTGACTTCTTTAATTCTTATCCTCGTTCTCCAGGTGGACGCCTGACTTCTTTAATTCTTATCCTCGTTCTCCAGGTGGACGCCTGACTTCTTTAATTCTTATCCTCGTTCTCCAGGTGGACGCCTGACTTTTCAATTCTTATCCTCGTTCTCCAGGTGGACGCCTGACTTCTTTAATTCTTATCCTCGTTCTCCAGGTGGACGCCTGACTTCTTTAATTCTTATCCTCATTATCCAGGTGGACGCCTGACTTCTTTAATTCTTATCCTCATTCTCCAGGTGGATGCCTGACTTCTTTAATTTTTCATCCTCATTCTCCAGGTGGATGCCTGACTTCTTTAATTTTTTCATCCTCATTCTCCAGGTGGACGCCTGACTTCTTTAATTCTTATCCTCGTTCTCCAGGTGGACGCCTGACTTCTTTAATTCTTATCCTCGTTCTTCAGGTGGACGCCTAACTTCTTTAATTCTTATCCTCATTTTCCAGGTGGACGCCTGACTTCTTTAATTCTTATCCTCATTCTCCAGGTGGATGCCTGACTTCTTTAATTCTTATCCTCATTCTCCAGGTGGATGCCTGACTTCTTTAATTCTCATCCTCATTCTCCAGGTGGACGCCTGACTTCTTTAATTTTTCATCCTCATTCTCCAGGTGGATGCCTGACTTCTTCTTTTCTATTGGGTATTTCCTGACACAAATATTATATTTGCCCCTGTTTTAAATCAAAGAAAACTTTGTTAGTTTAAAGCAGGGTGGTTGGCTGTGGTATTCTTGCAGATAGTGATGCTTCTCTTCGTCTCTCTTTATTGCCTTGGAATGGTTGAAAAGACTGTTTTGTCTTTGTAATTGATCCTTGACTATAGGATTCCCCTCTATATGTTTTCCTTCAAAACCTTTTAACTGTAATCATATGCCCCTTCTGACTTTGTTGATCCACTTTTGATTTCACCTTTCTTACACCCATATTTTATCTCCTACCTTTCGTGGCTGTATTTTGTAACCTTGAATCTTGGTAGTATATCTTGACATTCCTTCTTATTTGTTTGGGATAGAACTTATCTCAAAGCTTGGAGAAAGTAAGATTATTAGTAGCGAAATACGCTGATTTCGACAATTATAGAATGAAAAGAAAAATCCAATTTTTTTTGGATGACTGTTGGAAAAGGAATAAAGGACTTATCTGATTGGAATTACTGGCACCAATGATCAGGATATGCATTTCGGATTAGTCAACCCAGTCTTTTAATCAATCTCCTTTCAATTGTCTCAAAGAGTTTTCATTTTTCACTTCTTCACTTCTTTTTCGCCTAATGGTGCCTACGAAGGTTTTCACCAATAAGACTCTCTCATTTTACTTTTCTCTCAACTTCCGTCGCCTTATGGTGCCCGTGTGGGTTTTCACCTATAAGACTCTCTCATTTTTACTTTCTTTTCTTGTTTGTACCAGAGTGTCATGAACCACTTCAGTTGCTTGCCTCAGCATTTTTCTAAGATTGATCGAAAGGTCTTTTTGGTATGGGGTTAGAAATGGAAAAGGTGTTAAAAGTTAAATAGCTTTGGTATGAGTTTAAAATTACAACTCTTGGAATCTTTTCTTATTTCCAATACGATTCCTGCCCCATTTTCTTGATTGGGGTCTCTTAATGTTTCTTTTTCGTGCACATTGTGTATGTTGTGCACCCTATGACCGAGCCGTGAGGCGCCTACGTATCCTTCTTTGAGGAATCAGGTCAAACGTAGTTCACTACATAATAGTGATGATTTTTTTTATTGATTCCAAGAGAGGGTAGGAAAGAAACAAGTATGGCTCAAAAGGGGAAGCAAATGGTATAGTGTTTGGATAGCAGAATAAATTGCCTTTGTCATTTCAATCTTCGAAATAGTGCTAAATACAAACATTCAAAAAGTTATGCATAATATCTCTTTACCGCGTCAGAATTGATCACCATATCTATGCATTTGCCTTCAATATCTGTTAAACATAGTGCACCATTCGATAATACTCTGGTCACAATAAATGTTCCTTGCCAATTCGGGGCAAATTTGCCTTTTGCTTCAACCTGATGTGGAAGAATACGTTTCAGCACATGGTGACCTACTTCAAACTTCTGGGGACGCACCTTTTTGTTGTATGCTCTTTCTATTCTCCTTTGATATAATTGACCATGGCATACTGCGGTCAATCGTTTTTCATCAATCAAGTTTAACTGTTCCAGACGGGTTTTGACCCATTCATCATCATCAATCTTTGCTTCGGCGATGATCCGAAGGGAAGTAATCTCAACTTCTGCAGGAATTACTGCTTCAGTGCCATATACCAACAAATAAGGAGTTGCTCCTACTGAAGTGCAAACAGTAGTGCGGTATCCCAATAATGCAAATGGTAATTTTTCATGCGATTGTTTTGATCCTTTTATCATTTTCCGAAGTATCCTCTTTATGTTTTTGTTGGCTGCTTCTACTGCTCCATTCGCCTTGGGCCGATATGGGGTAGAGTTGCGATGTGTAATCTTAAACTGTTGACATACTTCCTTCATTAAGTTGCTGTTAAGATTAGCACCGTTATCTGTGATGATCACCTTCGGGATTTCGAATCGACATATGATATTTGAATGGACAAAATCGACCATAGCTTTCTTGGTCACTGATTTGAATGTCTTGGCCTCAACCCATTTGGTAAAATAATCAATAGCCACCAGAATGAATCTGTGTCCATTGGATGCTGTTGGCTCAATTGGTCCAATCACATCCATGCCCCAAGCAACGAAGGGCCATGGTGCCGACATTGTGTGCAACTCGGATGGTGGAGAATGAATCAAATCTCCGTGTATTTGGCATTGATGACACTTGCGCACAAAACTGATACAATCACGTTCCATGGTAAGCCAATAGTAACCGGCTCGGAGGATTTTCTTTGACAATACATATCCACTCATGTGAGGTCCGCAAACTCCTGAATGTACTTCAGACATGATAGCTGTAGCTTGTCTGGCATCTATGCATCTTAATAATCCAAGATCTGGTGTTCTTTTATACAAAACTCCTCCGCTTAAGAAGAATCCATTCGCCAATCGCCTAATGGTCCTCTTTTGATCTCCTGTGGCTTGTGCAGGATATATTCCCATCCTGATATACTCCTTGATGTCGTGGAACCATGGTTCTCCATCAAATTATTCTTCAACCATATTGCAATAAGCGTGTTGATTGTGGACTTGAATATGTATTGGATCTACATAAACTTTGTCCGGATGGTGCAACATTGATGCTAGGGTAGCCAATGCATCGGCAACCTCATTATGAATTCTTGGAATATGTAGGAATTCCACTGATTGAAACCGCTGACAAAGATCATGTAGACATTGTCGGTATGGTATGAGCTTCAAGTCGCGGGTTTCCCATTCTCCTTGAATTTGATGTACCAAAAGATCCGAATCTCCCATGACTAAGATTTCTCGGATACCCATATCGGCGGCTAGCCTTAACCCCAAAATGCAAGCTTCATATTCAGCCATATTATTGGTGCAATAAAATCGTAATTGAGCCGTAACAGGATAGTGATGCCTTGTTTCAGAAATGATTACAGCTCCTATTCCGACTCCTTTCATGTTGGCGGCTCCATCAAAGAAAAGTTTCCAGCCAGGCTTTTCAATTTGCTTCACCTCGTCGATATGCATTGTTTCTTCATCAGGGAAATAAGTTTTTAATGGCTCATATTCCTCATCGACCGGGTTTTCGGCTAAATGATCGGCCAGTGCTTGAGCCTTCATTGCAGTTCGAGTCACATAGATGATGTCGAATTCTGTGAGTAATATCTGCCACTTTTCCAGTCTTCCCGTTGGCATGGGCTTTTGAAAAATGTATTTCAATGGATCCAACCGAGAAATGAGGTAAGTAGTGTAGGATGACAAATAGTGTTTCAATTTTTGAGCTACCCATGTTAGGGCGCAACATGTCTTTTCCAGATGAGTATACTTAACCTCATAAGCTGTGAACTTCTTGCTAAGGTAGTAGATGGCCTGTTCTTTTCTGCCAGTGAGGTCATGTTGCCCCAATACACAACCAAATGAATTTTCCAAAACCGTTAAGTAAAGAATCAAAGGTCTTCCTGGCTCTGGCGGGACCAACACGGGTGGTTTCGATAAGTACTCTTTTATCTCATCGAACGCTTCTTGACACTCATCGGTCCATTTGACCGCAGCATCCTTTTTCAACAATTTGAAAATGGGCTCACAGGTTGTTGTGAGCTGAGCAATAAACCTGCTGATATAATTCAATCTCCCCAACAAACTCATTACTTCAGTTTTGTTCCTGGGAGGTGGCAATTCTTGGATGGCTTTGATTTTTGATGGGTCTAGCTCGATGACTCGTCGACTGACTATGAATCCCAACAACTTTCCAGATGGAACTCCAAATGCACACTTGGCAGGGTTAAGCTTGAGGTTGTACCTGCGAAGTCTTAAGAAGAACTTCCTCAAATCCCCAACGTGGTTGGCCTGATGTTTTGATTTTATGATCACATCGTCCACGTATACCTCAATCTCCTTGTGTATCATATCATGAAACACTGTGGTCATTGTTCTCATATAGGTTTCTCCGGCGTTCTTTAAACCGAATGGCATTACTCGGTAGCAATAAGTTCCCCATGGTGTGATGAATGTCGTCTTTTCTGCATCTTCTTCATCCATTAGAATTTGATGATATCTGGCATAACAATCCACGAAAGACCCTATATCATGATTGGCACAATTATCGATCAAAATATGGATATTGGGTAATGGGAAATTATCCTTTGGACTTGCTTTGTTGAGATTGCGATAGTCGACACATACTCTAATTTTGCCGTCTTTCTTTGGTACAGGAACGATATTAGCCAACCAAACAGGATATCGAGTGACTCGAATGACCTTTGCTTCCAATTGTTTGGTGATTTCTTCCTTAATTCTCACACTCATGTCAGGCTTGAATTTTCTCAGCCTCTGCTTGACAGGAGGCACTGTTGGATCGGTGGGCAATTTGTGGACCACTAAATCAGTGCTCAAGCCCGGCATGTCGTCATACGACCATGCAAAAACATCTTTGAATTCTATGAGTGCTTTAATTAACTCCTCTCGGATCTTTGGTTCGAGATGGACACTTATTTTAGTTTCTCGGATATTACTCGTGTCCCCTATATTGATGTCCTCGGTATCACTCAAGTTAGGTTTGATTTTTTCCTCAAAGTGAATTAACTCTTTACTAATCTCTTCAAAAACCTCATCTTCATCATATTCTGATTCATAATCACAATATATTCCTTGAATTATTACTTCGGAACCAGATTGATTTTTAAGACAGGGCTGAGGATTCCTCATGCATGCCATATCACTAGAGCCAGCGTAATAGGAACTGTATAGGAAAGAAGAAAAAGAAAACAAAACTATCAGGAATGATAATAAAAGGGAAACTGCTTTTTATTGGATGGTGAAAGATAACAAGGTTTTGCACACTTCAAACCAACTGTAAGATAAACTTTGGGATTACAACCTTGAAATAACCCAAACAAACTGAAAGAAAATCAAAATAAACTACCAAGACTCCTTTCGAATTGGGAGAGGAGTGGCTTTCCAATTATTGAGCTTTGTTTCTGGTCCGACGAATTGAACTTCTGCGTTGCTACACCCTTCTCCGCCTTCCAGCATATTCACATCACTAAACAATTTCTCGAACCTTTCAATTAATTCCTCCTCAGGATTGACCCAGGATTTAGGAATTTTTGTTATCGGGCTATTTTTAGCACCGGTCTTGACAAAAGACTTTGACAGATGTGGTACTGGTTTTGGAAGAACCCATGCTTGGTGTTTCAACTTCCTGGCCCTTATCACGTCATTGGCGGTGGGTATGAACCCTAAACCGAATGTTCCCCAGTTCTCGGGGAGAGATACTGGTTGTACAATTCCTTGCAGAGATAAACCCAGACCTTTGCCGGGTATAAAGCCATTCTTTAACATTTCATAAGCTACTATGACTGATGCAGAGGATATCTTTGGATTCGGAAGGTATTTCCCTTCTGGAATTTTCTCTACCGACATCGTGTCGGACACTTGGTATACCCATGGTCCTTGGTCAATTTCTGTTCCCTCGACCGGTACAATGGTACTGTTGTGAGCATTTAAACTTTCTTCTCCATGCACGACTATTTCTTGATGGTCCCATTCAAACTTGACAGCCTGATATAGTGTTGACGGGACTGCTTTAGCAGCATGGATCCATGGTCGACCCAACAACAAATTGTAAGAAACAGTCATGTCCAACACTTGAAATTCCATGGTGAATTCAACTGGCCCTATAGTTAGTTCCAATACTATGTCGCCAAATGAATCTCTGCTTCCACCGTCAAATCCTCGTACGCAGATACTATTCTTTTGGATCCTCTCCTCTTTAATTTTTAATTTGTTTAAAGTGGAGAGAGGGCATATGTTTGCACTGGACCCATTGTCAACCAATACCCGGGTTACTACGGAGTTTTCACATTTCACGGTGAGGTAAAGAGCTCTGTTGTGCTCGGTACCTTCCATAGGTAATTCATCATCAGCAAACGTAATTCTGTTTGTCTCAAAGATTCTATTGGCTATTTTGCCCAAATGATTTACAGAGATCTTTTCAGGAACATGAGCTTCATTCAAGATTTTCATCAATGCCAGACGGTGTTCCTCTGAATGGATCAGTAATGACAACAATGAAATTTGAGCGGGGGTCTTCTTTAATTGATCCACAACAGAATAATCATGGAGTTTCATTTTTCTTAAAAACTCCTCCGCCTCTTCTTCCGTCACAGCTCTCTTTGTTGGCATTGGATTGTTTTTAGTTTTTCTCAGCTCTTCGGGAGTAAAACATCTTCCCGAACGATTCAAGCCTTGCACCTCACACACTTCTTCCTTGATTTCTTTGCCCTTGTACATTACAGTCACCCGTTCATAGTTCCATGGGATGGCTTTATTGTTGATGATCGGCAGCTGGATTACAGGTGCAATAATAACCCGATCTGTACGGGCTCCTTCCACGAATACAATGGGTTTGTTAGCAACCCCTGATTCTATCACTTTCGGCCTTTCTTGTTTTGCGGAAACTTTGCTCGATGATCCCTCATCGACTATCATAGATGGTTCATCACCATTTTTGTTCTGCTTAGACACCGGCTTCTCCTCCATTAACTGCTTATCTGGCTTGGTTTCATGAGTCTTGATCATCATGACAGTTTGTGACGGCTTCTTTGTCTCTCCATCAGCTTGTACGATTTCTATCATGTTAGCCTCTTGATGGGCTGGCATTGGATTTCTATTGATATTTGGAGCTTCGGGGGTTTGAACCTCGATTTTATTAGTATCAATCAGCTCTTGTATTGCATTTTTCAAATGCCAACATTTTTCCGTATCATGGCCTGGTGCACCGGAGCAATATTCACAGCTAATGGTGTAATCCAGATTCTTTGGTGGAGGATTGGGTAGTTTGGATTGTATTGGTCTCAGCATGTCTAGCTGTCTCAGCCTGTGGAACAGACTAGTGTAAGACTCTCCCAATGGAGTGTAAGTTTTCTTTTTCTGTTCCCTTTCTCCCCTGAATGCTGGCCTAGGCCTGAAACCTGGTCCGGGATAGGCTCGTGGGTAAGTATTTGGTGTGACAGGAGCACGCCAATTGGTGTGAACAGGTGGCTGATTGTATGCTTGAGCATGGTTAATGGCAAAATAAGGCTCTGAAGGGTGATAGTAGTGTTGGGATGAATCATGGTGGTAAGCTGATTGGCGAGGTCGCTGTTGATTATAGTAAAGCGGTGAACCTCTGGGTCCCGGCCAAATTCCTGAATCAACTACGGCTGCTTCCTCCCTCTTCTTTCTTCCGATTCCTCCTACCCCGCCTTGAATAGCTTGAGTAGTTGCCTTAATTGCTGAATAGCTCATGATTTTATTTGTCTTGAGGCCTTCTTCCACCATACCTCCCATCTTCACTACCTCGTTGAATGATTTTCCAACCGCTGAAACCAAGTGGGCATATTAAGTTGGTTCCAAGGCTTGGAGGAAGTAGTCTACCATTTCGCTCTCCTTCATAGGAGGATCCACTCTTGCTGCCTGTTCTCTCCACCGAAAACCATACTCTCTGAAACTTTCATTGTGTTTCTTCTCAAATTTGGTCAAAGATAATCGATCTGGGATGATTTCCAGATTGTATTGGAAATGGTATGCGAATACCTGTGCCAGGTCATCCCAGGTGTACCATCTTCCATGGTCCTAGCGTGTATACCACTCCAAAGCGGATCCGCTTAGACTTTGACTGAAGTAAGCCATCAATAACTCATCCTTTCCCCCAGCTCCTCGCATCTTGCTACAGAAACCCCTTAAGTGGGCTACTGGGTCGCCGTGCCTGCTGTATAGGTCAAATTTAGGCATCTTGAAGCCAAATGGCAATTGTACATTAGGGAATAAGCATAAATCTTTGTAGGCTACACTGACTTGCCCACCTAATCCCCGCATGTCTCGGAACGACTGTTCTAGACTTTTGACCTTCTTGAACATCTCTTCTTGTTCAGCATTTTTGGCTGGCTTGTCAATTTCGGTTGGGAGATCAAACCGAGGAGCAGGTGAATTGATTTCGGAGGCTTTGAAGGTGGGCTCCGGGGGTAATATTGGTTGTCTTGGGCCTGAAATGTAGGCTCACTAGGAGATTTGTGAAATGTAGCAGGGGGAGGTGCTACGAAAATAGGAGTCATAGGTGGAGGAAAGTACGGAACTGGTTTTGGGGGTGGAGACTGTGGTGTCTAAGAGGTGGTGCCTCGGTAGTGCTGATAAATGGGGAAACTTGGGGATAATTCAGTGGTGATATTATCCTGAGTTTGGGTCATTGATGGAGCAGGGTTATTTGGGTAAGATGGGGGTAACTGTCCTGTAGACCAAGCTTGGTACATCTCAGCCATTTGTTGTTTGAGCTTAAACATCTCTTCTTTCATTTTCCCGACATTCGTCTCTTCTATCTCCATACCTGTGTCAACATCTGGGATTGACATACTTTCGGGTATTAGTCCTTTTGATCTTGTGTGATAGTGATAATATGCCAGTATACTCTTTAGAGAAACTAACTGCTTGAATTCTGAAAATGAATAAACTTGTTAGTTTTGAGAGTTTAACACATATATAATCGCACGTTGAGATGCAATGCTCTTAGACAAATAATCCCTTTCTATTATGCATTTGCTCGGCTGCTTGTGTCGTCCCAGCTTTCTTGAAATTGAAAATTGTCATTCACTTTTATTTACTATATATATCTTTTATCGTGGTGGTCGAATCTTAGAGATTGCCTACGTATCATGCCTTACATGAATCAGACCTTGCGTAGTTCGGACCAAAGGCAATCACTTTTATTCATTACACAAAGATGGAATTACATTTGAAAACTTTTTAAGAAACTGGCTTGAAAACACACACTTAAATCAAAATAAAAGATACAATTCTTAACATCTCACAACGTGCCCCACTTTCCACTTTTGTTTGTCAAATATTGGATTATCTGCTCAATGTGGGGCTTGACCTGGATGGCCTCCCAGCGTACGATACATCCTTTCCAATTCCATTGCTAGATGACGAGCAAAAGTGGGCGCATGCTCTGTAAATCTTTCATAATCCATTCCTTGGCAGTTTACATAACTTTGAGATGTGAAGACTGCCAGGTCATGGATTTGTGCCCTGAAACCTTGGAGACGTTGGTCTTGGTCTTGCAATTGCTGCTGACGAGTGGTGGCTATATCTCTGACACGGTTTTCACGATCTAGAGCTGATTCTAATAGAGCTCGGAGTCTGGCCTGCTCTAATCTTGCTTGCGATCTTTCCCTGTCGAGGTCTGCTTGTTGATATTCTCTGTTGCATCTTCTTGCCTCTTCTAGTTGTGCACGAAGCTGGTCTTCTGATCGCATCCAATAGTCTTTTTCCTTCTTGAATTGGGCCTTGTCTTTTTCGGATTGCCTATCTTGGCGTTCTTTGTTAGATCTGGCTTCTTCGTTTAATTGTTGGATCCTTTCTTTTGCTTTGCTCAATTCCCTTTCGTTTTCCGCAAGAATGGAATCATAATCTTGCATTCTTTCAAAGAGATTGGCAATGGTTTTTTGATCCTTCCAGCTCCTCTTTGGCGTTTCAGAAACCCTTTTCATTTTCTGGAATCGAGCATGAAGATTTTCATTCTCACAAGCTAGACTCTTTTTCTCGCCTTCGGCTTCTTGTTCTTGCAAATCTTTCTCCAAACTGAGGCTTCTTAGATTTTCTTTTAGGGCATGGATAGTTGCTTTGTACCCTTTTTCTTTTTCTCCCCAGATCAACCGCTCTTGGATTTTATCATTGAAGTTTTGAACATGGGGTCTTTTTGTTGGCCTTTTTAGTTCAGGTTCTGGTACATCATCCACGCGAGACCGTTTTTCGAACCACCTTGCATATCCAGGATTTATCTCACCCTTTGTAGCGTCTAGGACTTGAGTATCAATTTTCAAGTATCGGCACCCATTCCACATCTGCTGAAGTAGAGCTTTGGGAATAGTGGCTTCTGGGTGTAATTCGATTACTTGCATACTCAAATCTTCATCATCAGGAACTATTTGATATCTCCCTAGTTGCCTTAGGACTCTTAGGGGTGCATACGGCTGAATGCTTCTCAATCCCAATAGTAGTAGATAACTATTTGAGGTTGAATATGTATTGCTTCCCTCATCGGAAGCCATCCCAGAGTCCATTCAATTTGATTTGCCGTTAAAGCCTTTAGATGAGATACCCATGCTTCTATCCCTTCTGGAGCTTGATAATTTTTTGTTCTTTCCTCATAGCTCTCGATGCAATTAGCTTTGTTTGACCCATACTTTATGATCTTGGGCT
The DNA here is from genome assembly GCF_000715075.1 of Nicotiana tabacum. Taxonomy (NCBI): domain Eukaryota; kingdom Viridiplantae; phylum Streptophyta; class Magnoliopsida; order Solanales; family Solanaceae; genus Nicotiana; species Nicotiana tabacum. Next base: position 27,300,176 of record NC_134084.1, read on the forward strand.
GTTGTTGGAGATGTTCAATCACCCACATTTGCAACAAAATTTTGCATCCTTCGAAGACTTTTGCTCCTGATTTGCATAAAGTCAAAGCTCGATAAATATTTGATAGAATGATGGGGACAAGGGTGTGATTTTCTTTAGTGGTGAGGATTTGCACAACTTTCGCGGTGCGAATATCAATTGTTCGCTCTTTATTTGGGAAGACCATGACTCCTAGAAAAGCCACCATGAAAGCAAATCGACGGTGCATCTGCCAAGTGTCTTTGTTTTGCTTATTAGTAAGGCCTTTCTCATGAATTTCGAACCCATCTGACTTTCCAAACCTGGAATACAAAAAGTTGAAGGAACAACATCCATTGATGACATTGCTTTTCCTGATTTGACTACTGATGTTCAGAAGACCGAAGAATCGATGTACTGAAGGAGCCTTTGTGAATATCATGCATTGATTTCTTAAACTTCCGTCAAAACCAACATAGCCAGCTATCTCCTCTAATGTAGGAGTAAGCTCGAAGTCAGAGAAACGAAAAACATTGTGAACAGGATCCCAGAAAGTTACTAACGCCGCAATCAAATCATCACGGGGTTTAACTTGCATAATGTCCGTGAGATTTCCCAAATGCTTGACGACCCATTTTTGACCGTCTTCGCCTAAATCATACCACCACATTTGAAGCTGACATAGAAATTCTTCCGTACTTGTGGATGAGGGGCTTTGTATAGTGCTCATTTTGTATCTGAAATTTAATTTTGATAAAGTCAAAATTCATTTTGATAATTTATACTAGAGAAAAAATCATTTTCGAAATTATTATTTTTTATTTATTAAATATCTTTATTTCAAAATTTAAAACTATATATTTTTTTTCGAAATTTTTAAAACAACCCATTTTATTCGTTTCTTCTTACCATGATTTTATTTAAGCTGGTCAACAAGCATGTTCGAGGCAAATGAATGCACAAGTAACAAGTAGGATGCATCATGATGGTCTTTTATTTTGGGTTCACCTGTCCTAGACAGACCCAACCCCTGTGTTGAGTCTCCAAGGCCAAATGCATATGATGCAAATATTCGTTCTTGCTAGGGATCCGGTACATGGCTGAGTTATTCTAAGTGTAAAACCTTAAGTTGATTGTTCTAAACCTGGCTTACCCAAACAGACAGTTTGAGCCGAAGCGGGGGCAACGTACCGGGAGCACAAAAGTCTGCCCGGCCTAGTTACTTGTCCCAACTCCGTCTTATTTGGTATGACTTTAACAGAAAGGTGGGTCACGCGCACGTGTACACCATAAATTCAGAAGACTCAGAAAGAAGGGGGTTTCGTAGCAATTGTATATATTCACAATTCAAATAATATTAAAGCGGTAAAAAAAACATTTAGCATATTAGCATATAAACAGTTGAAAATCATATAGTAAATAAAGCCAATTAACACAGATATTTTAAGCTCGAATTCTTTAAACCCTGAACCAATGGTTCTGGGTTACAATATTATCACCACGCTAAGTCCGTGTCGCACCTCCTTTTTACCGCGCCCGCGGGGCGCGTGGGGAGTTTTCTCCAATTGAAGGACAGTCGAAACGGGATTTGTTTATTTTGTTTCAGAGTCGCCACCTGGGAATTTTAAGGCGTCCCAAGTCACCAATTTCAATCCCTGAATCAAGGAGAATATTGACTCTGTTTATTATTCTGCGAACCAGAAATCCTGAGTAAGGAATTCTGTTAATCCGGAAGAAGGTGTTAGGCATTTCCGAATTCCGTGGTTCTATCACGGTCGCTTAACAGTTTTTATTACTGGCTTAATTATCTTGATTTTATTAAAAATATTGATGTTACATGATTTTACTACCGCTTATACTTACTGTGATTGAGGACCCTTCTTTGAATCGAATTACGCGTACGTATATTCGTGTTATAAATTTTAAAAATGCGGAATTGTGTCACGCGTACGTGTACACGATAACTTTTGGTAATATATTTATTAAACAATCATTTTTTCGAAAATTGTGTCGAATCAAGAATATTTGTTTCTCTTGAATAGTGAACCGTACATCTCGGGTTTTTATGAAATTGATTTAACACCTTTGGAAAATCCTTTTATTAAATATTCGCTCGAAATTGCGCGTACGCATAATCCGATTTTTTTGCTTTTAAAAAATATAATCAGGGTACGCGAACGTATCCCTAATTGCGCAAAATATTTGTAATGATATCAGGGATTTTTCCACAAATTGTTTATTATACTATGAGAAATCTTCATTTAAGATACCCCTTAATTCTTGAAAAAGAATTCACAATTTATTGAATGTTGCCCATTGATTATAATTTCCGAATATAAGTTATATTCATTCCAACTATTCAAATTCAAAGGACAGAATAAAAATATGATTAATACTATTTTAAACTAACGAATATCTGCTTTAAAACAAATATGACATATATATATATGTATGCCAAAGAATAAATTGCATATGAAACTAAAAATGAATGATTCATAAAGGAAAGAAATATTTTCCAAGAAGTTTCATTATTTACTTAATGCAAATTCTATTTCTAATTACCATTGATTTAAAGTGTTGCAATTTGTGCATATACATCTCAACTTATTCTCATATACTCGTTTTAATCTTAATAGACGAAATTAATTTAATTAATTATGCCTATGATTGAGTTAGGATAGATATAGATATAATCAAACCAATTTGATTCTCAATCTATGTGAATTATTACTAACTGTTAATTTTCACATTGTATAAGTTCCTAAGCCCTTTATTATTAAGAAAGAGAACAAGTCTTGTTGACTTAATAAAAATGATATTGCATACAATATTACTTACCATATTTGACATTTTGAACATACGGATTATACTAACGCATCTTTCAACTATAAATATGAACACAACCAATGTTATGCCAAAAGATAGCAAATTGCAACCAATCATCATCTAGCTTTAAACAACAACTAATTAACTAACAAAATAAACTAATAGCATATTTTCTTTGATAATGCCATATTATGCTATACCTATCTAACAATACCATAAAGTGTAAAAAAAAAACAACTTTCTGCCATGCTTCCTATTTACACAACTCATAGATAACTAAACTAATGAAATTTGATATGGATAACATTATTACAAAGTTTTATATGAATTTCAAAATAAGATAATTAGCTTGTAGCCATCGAGTCGAACTCACTACTGATTAACCAACATAAAACCAAAGCTGAAATTTTCAACTAAAGAACTCAAATGAGTAGAAGACAGTATTACAATTCAAACTCTATTTATTTGCCATGTTGAATCTCTTTCCAACCTAAAATTTAAAAGACATGTACCTGAAAATGAAGGTAGGAGGAGTAAATTTCAGCAGTAGCAGCAGTAACAAATTCAGCAGAATATACCAGTGTTCAACAGATTTGGTCAACAAAACAAGGCCCAAGGAACTCAGAAACACAGTACAAGACTTCTTTAAAAGTTTCAGATTTTAAAACTGAACAATCTGTCTGATTCTAAAACTTTAGAAAAGGAAAACTGAAAAAAAAACTCTTAACTTCAAAAATCAACCCTAATACTAGTGTCTGATGTAGAATTCTTTTTACTATTTCTGATTTTCTTTCTTTCCTTCTATCCTATATCTGATTCTGTTCTTCTCAATTTTTTTTTTCAGATTTCTATTTCTGATTTTTTCTCAATGTATATCTCTCTAAGCTCTCAAAAACTCTGTCTGAAAACTGATCAATCAGATTTTTTCTTTCAAAATCTGTTCTCTCTTCTTATCTCCTAAAATCTGCTCCTTTTCTGTCTGTCCAGCTCCTTGTATTTATACAGGGCTGGTTCTATACTTTTTAGTGCTTCTTGGACCCCTTTCTTCTTTTAAAAACCGAAAGTTCCATTAACAAACTTCTTTTTAATACTATATATGATCCTAACCTGATTTTCAGCAGCCCCATTATCCCTTGTTCCCCATTATTATCTTAAACTATAGCCACTAACATTACATTATAATACACTAGCACTAACACCCTGTTTTTACTGTTTCATTCCCAGAAATGCCCTTGACCTACTGTAATTACTGTCCCAGTATTTAACAAGTTATCTGAATTTAAACTTGTCTAGCAGCTAACAACCAATCCTATGATTAATCTCTTAATACAATTACATTTAATCAGATATTGGTAGAATCATACTGAATTCAGAACCAATCATCATAGCAACATATTACACTGAGTTTAATAACTGAGCTTTAACTTTGAACAATAAATCAAACAAACACAGGAGCATTGTCAATATACTGACAATGCCCTGTTCAGAAAACAATGTATACACATCATACATTTGAAATTACTGATTTGCAAACAAACATGATTTAATTGACGAGTATTAATCAGTAGACTATTTACAACATCTGTCCATAATTGGTCTAAAACAATAGAAGCAGGCTGTTTTTATTAGCTTTATCATAAGTGAGAATTCATAATATAACTAATCGACGAACTTAATCGAGTCGATTACTTACATTATGAACAATCACAACCAACTGAAACAGTTTCATATTTGGATCATATAGACGGGCATGAGACAAACTGACAGAATTAATCAAGACAAAAAGTATATAAAAAAAATTAACAAGTTATTAAAACAAACACAAATACATACAGAATATGCAAACAGAAATAGAAAAGTACCGCTGAATTTTAATCAGACTCGAACTCAACTCGGCTTCGGATTTTTGTTTGAAATCAAACAGACCTTAGTCGAAGTATTTTCCACTGAAAATACTTCGACTAAGGTCGATTGAACCTCAATCTTTACTTAATCTGAACAGAATCCGAAAGTTTGGTATTTTTAGGGTTCTTAAAAATTCGATTTGGGATTTAACCATTTCTGGTCAGATTCGAGAAGAACCAAACATGACAAAAGGGTGAGGGTAGCCTAGGGGTCATTTGGTGTCAGCTTAAAACAAATCTGAGTTTGTTCTTGTTTGGTCCGAATCTTCAAAAGAAGATTCGAGAAGCTCGGAACTGATTCGAGCCAAACAAATAATAGATCCATACTCAGAGTGACTAGGGGAAGCTATGGGGTCGATTTGGGACTGTTAGGTTTAGATCAGGTTTTCAGGCCAACCTTCGATTTAAGATTCGAAGGGTTGGGGGCTGATTCGAAGGAATCTAAGGTCATATTCGTGTAGAGGATGTTCAGGGGATCTTAGGGTGTTATTTTGGTGACCGGCGGCGTTGATGCCGCCGGGTTTCAGGCTTTGGGGTCTTAGGGCGGCTAGGGTTAGGTGGGAGGGTCTGAGGAAGATGGTGAACAGTGAGAGGAGGGGGGTGTTCAGTTAGGGGCCGGGGTAGGGCTTGGGATTTATATAGGGGTGGGGTGGATTGGTATTGTCCGTCCGATCAAGTAAGATGAAGGGCCAGGATCAATCCACTAATCCAAATGACGTCGTTTGGTTTAACGTTGGGGTCGGACTGAGTCGGGTCACTGGACCGGGTTACGGGTTACGGGTAAAGGTGATGAAATCGTGTCCGCTGGTTGGATTTGATCCAATGGTCCTTGATAAATATGGCCAAACGTCGTCGTTTGGTCTTGGCTTTGGACTGGATCAGACTTGGGCTGCCTGGATTGGGCTAAAGGGGGTAATTTGGCTTGGGCCTGGATTTAAATCCAGGTCCGATTTTTTATGTATATGTATTTTTTTTTTTTCATTTTTATTAATTTAAATTTCTAATTTTAATTGTAAAACAATTTTAACTTCAAAAAATATATTAATTACTCTATAACAATTATTTAACACATAGACAAGACATCAATCCCACAGTGGAATATTTAAAATAGAACTATTGCATATTTTTGTGATTTTTTAAATTATCTTTTAAATGCATAATTAAATCCTATATGCATGCAACATGTATTTTATTTTATTTTCATTTTATTAAGACATAGTAAACATTTACGGATATAACACAAGTATTTAGCATCACGCAAATTCAAAAATTACACAGTAAAAGAAATTTATTTTATTTTTTTGATTTATTTTGGAGTAGTTTTCATTAAAGCAAAAATCACGTGCTCACGAGGCAGAATACTCCTCAATATGCGCGGTCGCGCTTCCGCGCGCACCTGGGCGCGCATATGTCACATGCCCAGTAAAAGGGTCATTACTTTCTGTATGAACCTCCAAATGATGAACGGTTTAATGCTTCGGAAACTACACTCAAAGAGATTTAATTTGATAGGTTTTGAATCATACAACACCTTATATAACTGGAGATATGATTGTCTAAAGTGAGGTCTTGTGCGTACTCATTCACAACTTTAGTCCATTATGAAATTTTCCAACTTGGCTTAGACTTAGGCCTCTCCTTAGACTCCAAATCACTTATAATATGCCTCATACACTTATTATCATATCCAATTGATATCCATCATGTTAATAGCACATAAAATATTATAATTAGCCTACATGGCACCTCGAAATCCTAAATTTCTTAGCAAAAATTTTCCGGGGCCTTACAACATGGTCCCAGTAGGGGTCTACTTTGGACATTCACAACAATGGCTGATACTGGCATGATCACAAACCAGCTAGAGAACACAAACATATTGGAGGGGATAGGGGGTTTGTGATTCATAAGATAACAAGTACACAACAAGTGACTGGCAGAGTATGCTTCAAAACATACCTAGGGGAATGCATTAAAGGGGAAGGGAACATATTATAGCATGCTAGTAATGTAACTCGACTGCAGAACCACAAACAGAAGGAGACACGAATGAGAGAGATTGGAACAATTAAATAAACATGTTGTTGTTGAGACTTTAAAAAATTAACTAGGACATACCAATAGAGAAGCAAAGTGCAGAAAGGAAATGTAAGCAATATTCCACAGTCTAGCCTTAGCTTTCAGCCGGCTAGACAAAGTAGTAGTACAAGTAGCAGTAGAGAAAGAGAGAGTTTTGAGTGTAAGTGTGTGTGTTTGAAATCAAATTGTTCGTGTGTTTAAAAGAAGAGAGGGTAGGGTATTTATAGTTTTGAAAACGAGTGAAGAATAAGGTAATAAGTAAAGTCTTAACACAAACATGGAACTAATCACAATCAGAATCAATTAACATAAGTGATTCCCTTTAATTATGGAATCACTGCTTAACGGATACTAGCAGGGTTAATTAAAGAAAGAAATCAGTTTGAAACAGATTGATTCATTCCATATAAGGGGGCAGTAAAAGTATGAAATAAATGATTGAGTCTAAGTACAAAATATGCTTAATTTTGGGAAATGATTCAGCAAGGTAAAACATCATAGTAAAGGAAAGGAATCACTCACTTTTAAACAAAAATGAGTAAAATTTAGGGTTCATAAGAAAACTTTTACAATCAGTTGCAACACTGAGGAAACCAGGATCAATCAAGAAAGAGTCATGATTCTGCACCTTGACATATAAATAGAACGAACATAAATATCAGACATGCGAGGCCAAATGTATTGGCAAAAGAAATAACTGGATGCATACAAACATGTAGCAATAACAAGAGTAAGCTAAGGCTCAGTAGTCAAGAAAGTCAAATAGTCAAGGTTCACACGTAGAGCCAAAGTGAAGAAACCAGTCCAACAGGTAAAGAGAGTCAGGAACAAGTAAAGATCTCACAGTAACAAGTGAGGAAACACTTTTAAGAAATTAGGGTCTTAATAATAGTTGAGTTTAAGAGATGATAAGAACTCAGAATCGGATAAGTCAAACAAGGAAAAGAGAGTCAGAAACAAAGAACTTAATCGAACAAGTATACATTCAAACAAACAAGGACAGTTTCAGAAATCGGATAAGACCAAAAAAAGACCTAGGGTTTTCAACATGTTGAATCAAGTAGAAGGAAAGCATAACCAAGTCGTTTGAACATAGTAAAATCATAAACAACATTAAAATTAGAGGAGAGATATTTTTTAAAAAATTTAAGAGAAAACCCTAATCGTTGAAAACGAAGAGTCACTCTGAAAGAAAATCGGAGAACCTTTGAGAAAACACTTTAGAAGTTCATAGCATACACAGATCTAAGGTAGATCTGAAGAAAATTGAAAGATCATAAAGGTTAGGGTTCAAGAGAACCCGGAAAAGTGAGAAAGACTTAGAAAAGTTACCGATCTAGCCGGAAAAGTCAAGGATCTGACTTGAACGGCCATGGATGGCCGGGAAAAGACCGGAGATAGAGGTTGAGCAAGGACTGGACCAGATCTCTTCGAGACCTATCCATGAAATCACACGAACGGGACACCGAAAGATGTAGGAGGCCGATATACATCTCAAACGACCATGGAAGACCATGGATTAGGTGGGGATTCAGGTGGATTAGGGTGGTGGCGATTAGGGTTTATGTGAGGTTGCAGAGAGAATTGAAAGGAAGGGAATCCAAGGGCGGTGGGTGGTGAGAAATGAGTTAGGGTAAGGGGTCGTTTGGGGTTTAATTATGGTAGGTGAAATGGTGGCCATTGATCTGAATGATCAACGGCCTGAATTAAATGGTAGGTGGGGATCCGGGCTTGGGTTGGGTTTAAAATTGGGCTAGGGTCGGGTTGGGTTTAAAATTGGGCTGGGAAAATTGGGTTTGATTTGGGGTTAAATTTAGGCTAAAATTTATATACAAATGGGCTATTATTTAAATAGCCAATTTTTCCCTTTTAAATTATAAAAATAGTAAATAGTTTCTACAAATAAACTGAAAATACTAAAATGATTTATAACACATAATTAACAATTTAAAAATACAGGAACCCATTTTATAATTATATAACCTAATTAAACCTTAAAAGGGCTAATATTGCAATTATATGCAATTTAGCTTTAAAATACTAAATAAAATTGTAAAATTTAACTTAGCCATATTTTTGGCATAAATATAAAAATCCAATGAATAAATCATCAAATTTAATAATTTTAGACATAATTATTGGGATTTTATGGATGAAAAAGGGAAATAAATCGATTTAAAAACCTTACAAAATTATGGAAAAATAATAAAACATTTGGACATGCTTATATATGCTATTTTGAAAGTATTTTGCATATTGAAAATGTATAGGGAAAAATTGGGTATCAACAGTTGGTTTCAGTTTGAGGTGTGTGGGTGAATCAGTCATCGTCTTTAGCGCCAGTTACTTCGCCACCACCCGCCCAGTCAGCTAGGGGTCGCCCTAGATAGGGGAGGTCGATCAGGTGGTGGTTAGGCTCGTTTCTATGCACTTCCAAGCAGACCCGATGTTATTGCTTCAGATGCTGTTATTACAAGTATTGTTTCAGTCTGCCACAGAGATGCCTCTGTATTATTTGATCCTGATTCCACCTTTTCTTATGTCTCATCATACTTTGCTCGTTATTTGGGTATGCCCCATAAGTTTCTTGCTTCACCTGTTCATATATCTACCCTGGTGGGCGATACTATTGTTGTAGACCGTGTGTACCGGTCATGTGTTGTGACTATTGGGGGTTTGGAAACCCTTATAGATCTTTTATTATTGTGTATGGTAGATTTTGATGTCATTTTAGGCATGGATTAGCTATCTCCATGTCGTGCTATTCTGTACTGTCATGCTAAGACAATCACATTGGCTATACCGGGTGTGCCACGGATCGAGTGGCGAGGTGTGACTGATTATGTTCCCAGTAGGGTGATCTCATTCTTGAAAGCCCAACGTATGGTTGGGAAGGGTTGTCTTTCGTATCTAGCCTTTATGAGGGATATCAGTGTTGAGACTCCCAATATTGATTCTGCTCCAATTGTGAAGGATTTTTCTCGATGTGTTTCCTGCAGACCTACCGGGCATGCCACCAGATAGGGATATTAATTTTGGTATTTACCTGGTGCCGAGCACTCAGCCCATTTCTATTTCACTGTATCGTATGGCACCAACGGAGTTGAAGGAATTAAAGGATCAGCTTCAGGAACTCCTTGAAAAGGGGTTCATTCGGCCTAGTGTGTCACCTTGGGGTGCGCCGGTACTATTTGTGAAGAAGAAGGATGTCACAATGAGGATGCGCATTGATTATATGTAATTGAACAAGGTGATAATGAAGAACAAGTATCCTTTGCCGCGCATTGATGATTTATTCGACCAGCTTCAGGGAGCGAGGGAGTGTTCTCCAAGATTTATCTTTGTTCAGGTTATCACCATTTGAAGATCAGGGACTCAGATATTCTTAAGACAGCTTTCAGGACCCGATATGGTCATTATGAGTTCTTGGTGATGTCTTTTGGACTGACCAATGCCCCAGCAGCATTCATGCATTTGATGAACAGTGTGTTTCGGCCTTATCTTGACTCATTTGTCTAGTCTTCATTGATGATATTATGGTGTATTCGCGTAGCCAGGAGGAGCACGCAGAGCATTTGAGAGTTGTGTTGCAGAAATTGAGAGAGGAGAAACTTTATGCAAAATTCTCCAAGTGTGAGTTTTGGCTCAGTTTAGTGGCTTTCTTGGGGCACGTGGTGTCCAGTGAGGGTATTCAGGTTGATCCGAAGAAGATAAAGGCAGTCCAGAGTTGGCCCAGACTGTCCTCAGCCACAGAGATTCATAGCTTTCTTGGTTTGGCTGGTTATTATCCATTTTGTTTAGGGATTCTCATCTATCGCATAGCCCTTGACCAAGTTGACTCAGAATGGTGCTTCATTTGTATGGTCGGACGAGTGTGAGGAGAGCTTTCGGAAGCTCAAGACAGCTTTGACCACATCTCCAGTGTTAGTTTTGCCAATCAGTTTCAGGTTCATATACCGTGTATTGTGATGCTTCGAGAGTTGGCATTGGTTGTGTATTGATGTAGGAGGGTAGAGTTATTGCTTATGCTTCTCATCAGTTGAAGCACCATGAGAAGAACTGCCTCGTTCATGATTTGGAGTTGGCTGCCATAGTTCACGCGTTGAAGATTTGGAGACATTACTTGTATAGTATGTCTTGTGAGGTGTTTACTGATCATCGTAGCCTCCAACACTTGTTCAAACAAAAGGATCTCAATTTGAGGCAGCGGAAGTGGTTGGAGTTGCTTAAGGATTATGATATCACTATATTGTACCATCCGGGAAAGGTCAATGTGATGGACGATGCCTTGAACCGAAGGGCAGTGAGTATGGGGAGTTTGACATATATTCCAGTTTTGAAGAGACCTCTTGAAGTTGATGTTCAAGCCTTGGCCAATCGGTTTGTGAGGTTAGATATTTCGCAGCCCAGTCGAGTATTAGCTTGTGTGGTTTCTCGGTCTTCTTTATATGATAGCATCAGAGAGAGCCAGTATGATGATCCGCATTTGCTTGTCCTTAAGGACAGAGTTCAGCATGATGATGCCAGATATGTGACCATTGGTGATAATGGGGTGTTGAGGATGCAGGGCCGAATTTGTATGCCCAATATGGATGGGCTTCTGGAGTTGATTCTGGAGGAGGCCCATAGCTCGCGGTATTCCATTCATCCGGGTGCTGCAAAGATGTATCAGGATTTGAGGCAACACTATCGGTGGAGGAGAATGAATAAAGACATTGTGGGATTTGTAGCTCGGTGTCTCAATTGTCAGCAGGTGAAATATGAGCATAAGAGACCGGGTGGCTTGCTTCAGCGGATGGATATTCCAGAGTGAAAGTGGGAGAGGATCACTATGGACTTTGTATTTGGACTTCCACGGACTCTAAGGAAGTTTGATGCTATTTGGGTGATTGTGGATCGGCTAACCAAGTTCGCGCACTTCATTCCGGTATGTACTACCTATTTTTCAGAGTGGTTGGCAGAAATCTATATACGGGAGATTGTTCATTTGCATGGTGTCCCCATTTCCATCATTTCAGATAGGGGCACTTAGTTTACTTTGCAGTTTTGGAGGTCTACACAGCGAGAGTTGGGTACTCAAGTTGAGTTGAGCATAGCTTTTCACCCTCAAATGGACGGGCAGTCCGAGCGCACTATTCTGATATTGGAGGACATGTTGCGTGCTTGTGTCATTGATTTCGGAGGGTCATGGGATCAGTTTCTACCGCTTGCAGAGTTTACTTAAAACAACAGCTACCAGTTGAGTATTCAGATGGCTTATGAGGCCTTGTACGGGAGGCGGTGTAGATCTCCAGTTGGTTAGTTCGAGCCCGGTGAGGCTAGGCTATTGGGGACATACTTGGTGCAGGATGCCTTAGATAAGGTGAAGGTAATTCAAGAGAGGCTTCGTACAGCACAGTCGAGGAAAAAGAGTTATACTGATAGGAAGGTTCGAGATGTGTCCTACATGGTTGGTGAAAAGGTTCTATTGAAGGTTTCGCCCATGAAGGGTGTTATGAGATTTGGGAAGAAAGGGAAATTGAGTCCTCGGTTCATTGGGCCTTTTGAGGTGCTTCGGAGGATTGGGGAGGTGGCTTATGAGCTTGCTTTGCCACCTAGCTTGTCGAGTGTGCATCCAATATTTCATGTTTCTATGCTTCAAAAGTATATTGGGGATCCATCTCATGTTTTGGATTTCAGGTTCTCCGAAAGCATGATTTGACTTATGATGTGGAGCCAGTAGCTATTTTGGGTTGTCAGGTTCGAAAGTTGAGGTCAAAGGATATAGCTTCAGTGAAAATTTGCAGTGGAGAGGTTGGCTCGTGGAGGAGGCTACCTGGGAGATCGAGCGGGAGATGCGGAGTAGATATCCTCACCTGTTTGAGGCTTCAGGTATGTTTCTTGACTCGTTCGAGGATGAACATTTGTTTAAGTTCGGGAGGATGTGACGACCCAACCAATCGTCTTATGAGTTACTGCTTCGTTTCCCCCATTTCTGCTTCTTTATGCTTTGTTTATCCGTGTTACTCTCCGTTCCAGTTTATGTGAACCTATTTCCTTTTTGGTCCGTTCCAAAAAGAATGAACCCTTTCTAAATTTGCTAACAATTTAGCTTAAAGTTACAACTCTACCCTTAATGAGAGGCTTTTATAACCATACAAATACTCTGGGCCCCAATTGGACTTGTTTAGGACCACAAATTCCAAAAGTCTTCATTTTTTTCTTAAACTCCGTGCCCAGTCAAACAAGTTCACATAAATTGAAATGGAGGGAGTCTGTGGTATCGGGTTAGTCGGATCGAATCCGGAATGATTTTGGTAAGATTTGAGACACTTAGTCTCTTCTAGGAAGCTCAAGTTGGAAAAGTCAACCAGATGTTGACTTATATGTTACAAGGCTCGGATGTGAGTTTTGATGGTTTGGTTAGCTTCGGTAGGTGATTTGGGACTTAGGAGCGCGATCAGAATGAGTTTTGGAGGTTCGGAGCAGATTTAGGCTTGAATTGGCGAAGTTGATATTTTGGCAATTTCCGATTGGTAGATGAGATTTTGATATAGGGGTCGGAATGAAATTCCAAGAGTTGCAGTAGCTCCATTGTTTCATTTGGGATATGTGTGCAAAATTTCAGGTCATTCGGACGTGGTTTGGTTGGGTTTTTGATCAAAAGCAGAATTCAGAAGATTTTGGAAACGTAGGCTTGAATCCGATGTGTTTTGGTTGATTTGATGTCTTTTGAGGTGTTTTGAAGATTGCTACAAGTTTGAATAAGGTTTTGGGATATGTTGGGGCCTTTGGTTGAGGTCCCGGGGGCCTCGGGTGAATTTCGAGAGGTTGAACAGATCATTTTTAAGTTAAGAAAATTGCAGATTTTGGTTTCAATTGTTGCAGGCATTTTGGTCTTCGCGTTCGCAAAGGGTCAGGAAGGGAGGCATCAGGTTTGCTCTACGTGTTCGCGAAGGGGAGTCCCGCGTTCATGAAGGGCTGGAATGGTAAGCATCGCATTCGTGAGAGGCCTGGTCGCGTTGGGTAGGTTGGTGAAGCTGAGGCATCGCATTCGCGATGGTGAGGTCGCGTTCGCGAAGAAGAGTTTTGGTCAATGGAATTTTTGTGATTCGTGACCGCGAGGCGTTGACCGCGTTTGTGAAGAAGGAAATTAGGATCTGGGCAAAAGTTTTAAAAGGTCGTCTTATCCGCGAATGTGGGGTTTATTTCTTCCATTGTTGGTCGTTTGTGGAGCTTTTTGAAAGGGATTGAAGAGGGATTCAAGGGGAATCACTTGAAGGTAAGATTCTTGGACTTAAAACTCGATTCTAATGTGAATTCCACCTAAATAATCATGGAAATTATGCCAAAAATTGAAGAACTAGGGTTTGGGAATTTAGACCTTTGATTGAAGATTTGAAGGACCATTTGAGGTCAGATTTTAGAACTTTTGATATGTATGAACTCGTGGGGAAATAAGAAATCTATTGATGTAAAAATTATTGAATTCTGAGACGTGGTCCCGGGGGTCGGGTTTTGGTAATTTCGGGATTTGTGTCATATTCTGATTATTTTTGCTTGGGCATCGTTCCCTTAGCATATTTTGACGTCCTCGTTCTGATTTTGGATAGATTCGACGCGAGTGGAGGCCGATTCAAGGGGCAAAGGCATTGCGAGCTAGAGATTTGACCGGTTCGAGATGAGTAATGATTGTAAATAATATTCTGAGGGTATGAACCCTGGACTTGCACATTGTTGTGCTATATTGAGGTGACGCACAGGCTTGATGACGAGCGTAGGGTCGCGCACTATTGGGGATTTTGACTTAGTCTATCCCGAATGACTATGTTACCACGTATTTGACTGAAATCGATTTGCTATCATCATGATTTGGGTTGAATGCCATATTTGGGCCTTGTGCCAACTATTTGAACCTTTTGGTTTTTTTTTACTGGTATTTCCTCACTGTTTTGATTTTATACTTGAACTCAGTCATGTTATATTTCACTATTTTCGTACTCAGCCATGTTTACTCTATTTTAACACTTACATGATCTTTCAAATGATATTTTTGGGTTGAGAATCATATTTTACTATTACCCGAGTGGCTTGTGAGGATTTTGTTTGAGTAAGGTCGAGGGCCTATGTTGTGAGGAAACATTTGATACTGCTTATAAGGCCGAGGGCCTGAGATATGTACACCACGAGGTGGCTTGATTGATATGAGGCCGAGGGCCTAGTAGTGATGCCATGAGGTGGTTTGATATTGCGCTTGGGCCGTAAGGGGCCCCTCCAGGAGTCTGCATACCCCAGTGAGCGCGAGTACCCATTGTGATCTGAGATTGATCCCGAGGGGCTGGTATTGTTCTAAGATATTGCCCGAGCGGCGGATTTGTTGATACTGTGCCCTAGGGATGAACCTTTATATGTTTACTTTTCATAATTGACTGTCAATTTCCTGCATAATTATTGAAAAAGGCTTTTCACAAAGTAAATTTTGAGTTAAAGGATTATTACCTATCTTTCACTGGTTTACTGTTTAAATGGTTTTACTGCTTCATTATAGTATGCTTTGTGCCTTACGTGATTTCTTGCTTTCAGTCTTTATTTATATTTGTTACTCACTGAGTTGGAGTACTCACTTTACTCCCTGCACCCCTGTGTACATATTCAGGCATAGCTGGTCCCGCTCCCGAGTGCTGATCATTTCAGGCTCAGGCGGATCCAATGAGTCTCTAGGTAGCTGTTGGCGTTCGCTGCCCGGAGCTCTTCCCTATCTTATTCCTTCCAGTTCTTAGTTTTCCGTATTAAACTCTGTATTTATATATTGGAGTATTCCATTTTGTTAGATGCTAATAACTAGTGACACCCCGGTATTGGGTTGTGTTTGGGTTGTATTCCGCATATTATACTATCATTTGCTTAAACTTTGGTTTATTTATTCATGTTTGGATTGCTTCTAAATGCTTAATTGTTAATAATTGGAAAACGGGAAGTGTCGGCTGGCCTTGTCTTCACGAGAGGCGCCATCATGACCGGGTCCAGGTTTAGGGTCGTGACAGGACAGGTCGTCACAAGAAAATATTTTTGAAAGATAAAATCATACCAAATAAGAGTTCAAGCTGTAGTATAAGAGTCACGTCGTAATCAAAGAATCGTTTATTTTGTGTCAACCTTTGTGCTTTGATTGTGATGACCCAAAAGGTCATCACTTGTTTTAAAAATAAATTCTGCGTTTCTAGGTCTCAAAAAACCCCTTCGGTATCTCCTCGATTTGCGTGCGTAGTCCGGGTGCGTAGCCGGAAAGCCATTATGTGAAGATCTGTGAAAAATAATGAATTTTGACTTTGAAATGAATTAAGTTGACTTCGGTAAACATTTTGGGTAAACGGACTCGGACCCGTGATTTGATGGTCCCGGAGGGTACGTAGGAAAATATGGGACTTTCGCGTATGTCCGGAATTGAATTCCGGGTCCCAAGACCGAGAAATGAATTTTTAAAGAAAATTATTTTCTGGAATTATTTATGAGTTTTGGAAATGAAATGTGTTAAAACTTGATGGTATCGGGCCCATATTTTGGTTTCGGTACCCGGTACAGGTCTTATACGTGATTTAAGATAAGTTTGTGAAATTTGGTAAGAAACGGACTTGAAACGACGTGAATCGGATTGTATTTGAGAAAAATGGAAAATTTGAAGTTCTTAAGAAATTTGATGATTTTGATGCTAAATTCATAGTTGTCGATGCTATTTTAGTGATTTGAATGCACGAGCGAGTCTTTATGATGTTTTTAGGTTGGTGTGCATGTTTGGTTTGGAGCCCCGAGGGCTCGGGTGAGTTTTGAATAGGCCACATGGTGGATTTTGGACTAGGAAAGTTGCAGACTTCAGCTATTGCATTGTACGCCTGCAGGCTTTGCATTTGCGAACCTGGCTTGCAAATGCGAAGGCCTTGTCACGAAAGCGAACAATGGCCCAGGCAAGCTACCTCGCAATTGCGAGGAATTTATCGCAAATGCGATGCTTCCCCCTCTAGCCAGTCGTCGCAAATGCGACACTGTGTTCGCAATTCCCAACTCGCAAATGCGAGAACTCCTTCGCAAATGCGAACATAGTAGAACTCTGGGTTCGCAATTGTGAACCCTGGTCGCAATTGCGACATCTGCAACCTGAAATTTAATAACTTAGCCGAAAATCTCTCATTTTTCACTCTCTTTGAAAACCAAAACACTCTTGGGCGATTTTTCAAAGACAACTCTTCTTCCAAATTGATTGTAAGTCAATTTTAGCTCGTTTTCTTCAATCATTAACATCTTTTCACATGATTTCACCACAAAATCAATGATTTTTATGGGGGAAATTGGGTGTTTTGGGTAGCACCTAGGTTTTTTCAAAATTTAGGGATTTGGACCTCGATTTGAGGTCTGATTTCAAAACAAATTATATATTTGGGTTCGGGGGGAATGGGTAATCGGGATTTGATTTGAACCTCAGGTTTTGACCATGTGGGCCCGAGGTCGATTTTTGACTTTTTAGGTAAAACTTTGGAAATCGTATTTTCATGCATTGGAGTTGATTCATTTAGCGTTTATTGATGTAATTAAGTAACATGTGGCTAGATACGAGCGAATTGGTGGTGGAATCAAGGGGTAAAGCGATAGTTGAGACGTGAATTGTGTTCGTGGCATCGAGGTAAGTGCTTGGTATAACCTTAGCTTGAGAGATTAGGAGTCAAGTCCTATTTGCTATGTGGTAATTGTTGAGTACGATGTATAGGCATGGTGACGAGTATCTATATGTTGGTGTCAAGCATGCCAGTGAGCCTTATATCGTGATTATCATGACTTCGTTGTATTATTCATGCTTTAGTGATGATTTTTATTTGTTGGGAAAAGTTTGTGTAAGTAATTGTGACGTTTGAACATTGAGGAGCGGTGACTCAAGTTGTATAACAAATTGTGAAAGTATAAGTAGTAATTGAACCCTTTAGAGCATTGGCTCAAGTTGTAAAGTGAGTAGTGAAGTAAAAGTGAAAAGGAGAGAAAAATCACTATATTGACTCCCTTACCGGGGTATAGTTATTGTTTTGATGTTGTCCCTTACCGGGACTTGATTGTTGAACTATTATGCCCTTGCCGGGATTCTTATTGTAATTTTATTCATTCTGTTGCCCTATTGTTTGTGATTGTTGTTTGGGTGAGGAAGAGAGTTAAAACACGAAGGGTGATGCCGTGTATTGTTTTGATAAGAGAGTGTTAAAGCACGAAGGGTGATATCGTGCATGATTTGTGCGGAAAGAGTGTAAAGCACGAAGGGTGATGTCGTGTCGCACAATGTACCATTCCGTGCTGATTATATTGATTATATGGTGAGGACGAGAGTAAAAGCACGAAGGGTGATGTCGTGCACATTTTCATTATTTGATTGTTTTGGTGAGGTCGAGAGTAAAAGCACGAAGGGTGATGCCGTGCACTTATTGATTTCTGGTTCTTTGTTGATATCTGAGATATGATGTTTCTTTCAATTACTTGTTGTCTTTATATTCTAAATTGATAGTTCCCCCGCAGCATGTTACCCCTCCCATACTTGACTGTATATTACGGTTCTTCTTTTTCGATGTATATAGTTGAATTGCACAGGATTATATAGTAGTCTAGTCCTTGCCTCGTCACTACTTCGCCGAGGTTAGTCTAGGCACTTACCAGCATATGGGGTCGGTTGTGCTGATACTACACTCTGCACTGTGTGCAAATCCCGGAGTAGCAGCTTTTGGACCGTAGATTGGGTGGCTGCCTTTAGTCAACACCGAAATCCAAGCTAGTCCGCAGGCCCTGGCGTCTCCCTCTATTCTTTTGCTCCTATTTTATTTTCTTAATTCAGAAACAGTGTATCGTTTTTTTTTTCAGACTTTGTATGTAGTATTCTTAGATCGTCTGTGACACTGTGATACAAGTTCTGGGTGGTCGAGGTTCAAACAGTTATATTAGATATAAATATATATACAACTCAGATAGTTTACAGCATTTCTTCTGCTTATTTTAATTTTCGCTGTCTACACGTTATTGCTTTATAACTGTTAATGATATAAAATGGGTAAAAATGATAATTTGTTCAAACAGTCGGCTTGCCTAGCTCATATTAGTAGGCGTCATCACTACTCCCGAGGGTGGGAAATCCGGGTCGTGACAAGTTGGTATCAGAGCTCTAGGTTACATAGGTCTCACAGTTCACAGACATGCTTAGTAGAGTCTGAAGGATTGGTATGGAGACATATGTATTTATCCCCCAGAGGCTACAGAGTTAGGAAAAACTTCACATTTATTCTTTCCTATCGTGCGGTTTGGTTTCTTAATGCTAATTGAATCTCTACTCTATTATTTCACAGATGGCGAGAACACGCACTTCCTTATCCACTGACCAGCAGCACGAGTCCCCATCAGCAGCTCCCACGAGCTGCAGAGGGCGAGGCGGTGCTAGAGGTCGAGGTAGGGGCAGAGCTTATCCCAGAGAAACAGCACCAGCGGTGGAGGCTCAAGTTGACTTTGATGATGTGGTTCAAGCCCTGGTAGTTCCGGTGGGCCCAAATCAGGCCCTAGAGGGGTGTATTGCTACCCCCGTACTCCAGGATGCTCTGGTCCGTCTAGTGGGCCTTATGGAGAGTGTCACCAAGGCAGGCTTGCTTCCTGTAGCACCAGCCGTCTCTCAAGCTAGAGGAGGAGCTCAGACTCCTACTACTCGCACTTTGGAGCAGGTAGCTCCCCAGTTCAGAATTCCAGTAGTCCAATCAGTTGGAGTAATTCAGCCAGGTGTGGTAGCTCAGACCGGTGATGGAACGGCTATGCCTGCCGATGTTTTGTAAAGGTTGGACAGGTTTACCAAGCTCTTTACTACTACTTTCAGGGTGCATCTTCTGAGGATCCCTAGGATTATCTAGACAGTTGTCATGAGGTTCTCAGGAACATGGGGATAGTTGAGACCAATGGGGTCAATTTTGCTACTTTTCGCTTGTCTGGATCTGCCAAGACTTGGTGGAGATATTATTGCTTGGCTAGACCAGCCGGATCACCAGCTTTGATTTGGGAGCAGATTACTCAGCTGTTTCTAGAGAAGTTTCTCCCTATCACTCAGAGAGATCTATCAGAGGCAGTTTGAGCCTCTCCAGTAGGGTTCTATGACCGTTACTCAGTAAGAGACCAGATTCATCGACTTGGCTCGTCATGCTCTTATCATACTTCCCACCGAGAAAAAGAGGGTGAGGAGGTTTATTAAGGGATATATTCAGCCGATTCGACTTCAAATGGCCAAGGAGACAGGGAGTGAGATTTCTTTCTAGGAGGCGGCCAATGTGTCAAGGAGAGTTGAGATGGTTCTATCACAGGGTGGTAGTCAGGGGTCTAACAAGAGGCCTCATAATTCAGACCGATTCAGTGGTACCTCGTCCGGAGGTAGGGATTCATATGGTAGAGGCCATCCTCCTAGGCCTTTTTAGTCAGCACTTCAGGTTTCTCATGGTGCTTCAGGTGGTCGTGGTTCCTATATGCAGTATCCTAATCAGCAGTCCTACAGTGCACCACCAGCTCCTATCAGTGCACCGCCGCTTCAGAGTTTTTGGGGTGGTCATTCAGGTTGTCAGGGTCAGCAATCTAAGCATCCGAGGGCTTGTTACATTTGTGGTGATATGGGTCACATTGCTAGGTTTTGCCCTCGTGCACCGAGCAACTCTCAACATCAGGGTTCCCGTGTCATGGTTCAGGCACCGAGTGTTCCACAACCTGCTCAGCCAGCTAGAGGTGGAGGTAGAGGTGCTAGAGGTAGAGGTAGAGGTATTAGAGGTGGAGGTCAGGCCACTAGAGGTGGAGGCCAGCCAGCAGCAAGCTATCCCAGAGATGTAGTTCAGGGTGGTGGGGCCCAACCCTGATGTTATGCTCTTCCAGCCAGGCCCGAGGTTGAGGCTTCCGATGTAGTTATTACAGGTACTGTTTTGGTTTGTAGCAGAGATGCTTCAGCTTTATTTGATCCAAGATCTACATACTCCTACGTGTCATCTTATTTTGCACCGTATATGGTCATGCCCAGTGATTCTTTGAGTGCTCCTATTTATGTGTCTACACAGGTGGGTGATTCTATTGTGGTATATCGAGTCCATCGTTCTTGTATAGTTGTGATTGGGGGTCTTGAGACTCGTGTAGATTTGCTTCTTCTAGACATGGTTGATTTTGATGTCATATTAGGGATGGACTGGTTATCACCTTATCACGCTATCTTGGACTGTCATGCCAAGACTGTGACCTTAGCCTTACTGGGTTTACCCCATTTAGAGTGGAGAGGGACTCTTGGACATTCTACCCGCAGTGTTATCTCTTATATGAAGGCTCGACGTATGCTCGAGAAGAGGTGTTTGGCCTATTTGGCCTATGTTCGTGATTCTAGTGCTGAGGTTCCTCCTATTGATTTTGTGCTCGTTGTTCGTGAGTTTCTTGAGGTATTCCCTTCAGACCTGTCGGGTATGCCACCCGACAGGGATATTGACTTTTGCATTGATTTGGATTTGGGCACTCAGCCCATTTCTATCCCGCCGTATCGTATGGTCCCGCCTGAGTTGAAAGAGTTGAATGAGCAGTTGCATTACCTACTTAAAAGGTTTCATTAGACCTAGTGTTTCTCCTTGGGGTGCTCCAGTGTTGTTTGTTAAAAAGAAGGACAAATCGATGAGAATGTGTATTGATTACCGGTAGTTGAACAAGGTTACAATCAAGAATAAGTATACATTGCCGAGGATTGATGATTTGTTTGATCAGCTTCAGGATGTCAAGGTATTCTCGATGATCGACTTGAGATCTAGCTACCATCAGTTGAGGATTAGGGCATCTGATGTCCCTAGGATCACTTTTCGCACTTGGTACGGGCATTATGAGTTCTTGGTGATATCATTCGGGTTGACAAATGCTCCAGCAGCTTTTATGGATTTGATGAACCGAGTGTTTAGGCCTTACTTGAATTCATTCGTGATAGTCTTCGTTGATGATATTTTGATCTATTCCCGTAGCCGGGAGGAGCACGAGCAGCATCTTAGAGTGGTTCTTCACACTTTGAGGGATAGTCAGTTGTATGCCAAGTTTTCGAAGTGTGAGTTATGGTTGAGTTCAGTTGCATTCCTGGGTCATGTTGTATCCGCAGAGGGTATTCAGGTTGATCCGAAGAAGATTGAGGCAGTCAAGAACTGGCCTAGACCAGCATCAACTATAGAAATCCGGAGTTTCTTGGGATTGGCAGGCTACTATCGTCGGTTTGTGAAGGGGTTTTCATCTATCGCAGCCTCGATGACCAGGTTGACCCGGAAGGGTGCCTAGTTCAGATGGTCAAATGAGTGTGAGGTGAGCTTTCAGAAGCTTAAACAGCTCTAACTACGGCACCAGTGTTGGTTTTGCCCACAGGTTTGGGGCCTTATATAGTTTATTGTAATGCATCTCGTATTGGACTTGGTGCGGTGTTGATGCAGGATGGCAAGGTCATTGCCTATGCTTTGCGGCAGTTGAATATTCATGAGAAGAACTATCTGGTTTATGATTTGGAGTTAGTAGCCGTTGTTCAAGCATTGAAGATTTGGAGGCATTATCTGTATGGCGTGGCATGTGAGGTGTTCACGGATCAAAAGAGTCTGCAGTATTTGTTCAAGCAGAAGAAGTTAAATTTGAGGCAGAGAAGGTGGTTGGAGTTGTTAAAGGACTATGATATCACCATCTTATATCATCCGGAAAAGGCCAATGTGGTGGCCGATGCTTTGAGTAGGAAGTCAGCTAGTATGGGAAGTCTTGCTTATATTCCGGTCAGTGAGAGGCCGCTTGCTTTGGATGTTCATTCTTTGGCCAATCAGTTCGTAAGGTTGGATGTTTCTGAGCCCAGCCATGTGTTAGCTTGCACAGTCGCTCGTTCTTCTTTATTGGAGCGTATCCGAGATCGGCAGCATGATGATCCTCATTTGTGTGTCCTCAGAGACACGGGGCAATATAGAGGTGGCTAGAAGGTCACCTTAGGAGATGATGGAGTTTTGAGGTTGCAGGGTCGAGTTTGTATGCCTAATATGGATGGGCTTCGAGAGTTGATTTTAGAGGAGGCCTATAGTTCCCGGTACTCTATTCATCCGGGCACCGCGAAGATGTATCATGATTTGCGACAACATTATTGGTGGAGAATAATGAAGAAGGATATCATTGCATATGTGGCTCGGTGTTTGAATTGTCAGCTGGTTAAGTACGAGCATCAGAGACCTGATGGTTTGTTTCAGAAGATTGAGATTCCTAAGTGGAAGTAGGAGCGTATCACTATGGACTTCATTGTTGGACTCCCACAGACTTAGAGGAAGTTCGACGCAGTGTGGGTTATTGTTGAGAGGCTAACCAAGTCAGCACATTTCATTCCTGTGGCAGTCTCCGATTCTTCCGAGAGGCTAGCTGAAATCTTTATTCGGAAGATAGTTCGTCTTCATGGTGTACCCGTGTGTATCATTTCGTACCTAGGTATGAAGTTTACCTCCCATTTCTGGAGGGCAGTTTAGCGAGAGTTGGACACACGGGTGAGTTGAGCATAGCGTTTCATCCTCAGACGGACAGGCAGTCCGAGCGGGCCATTCAAATTTTGGAGGACATGCTCCGAGCTTGTGCCATTGACTTTAGAGGCTCGTGTGATCAGTTTTTGCCTTTAGTAGAGTTTGCCTATAACAACAGCTAACAGTCGAGTATCCAGATGGATCCTTATAAAGCTTTGTATGGTAGGCGGTGTCGGTCGTCGGTTAGATAGTTTGAGCCGGGAGAGGCTCGGCTGTTGGGTACAGATCTAGTATAGGATGCCTTGGACAAGGTCGAGATTATTCAGGATAGGCTTCGTACAGCTCAGTCCAGGTAAAAGAGTTATGCCGACCGCAAAGTTCGTGATTTGCCATTCATGGTCAGTAAGCGAGTAATGCTTCGAGTGTCGCCTATGAAGGGCCTGATGTGATTTGGGAAGAAGGGCAAGCTCAACCCTAGGTTCATTGGCCCGTTTGAGATTCTTGATCGAGTGGGAGAAGTGGCTTACAAACTTGCATTGTCGCCGAGCTTATCAGCCGTGCATCCAGTTTTTCATGTGTCCATGCTTCGGAAATATCACGGCGATCCATCCCATGTATTAGATTTTAGCACTGTCCAGTTGGACAATGACTTGTCTTATGAGGAGGAGCCGGTAGTTGTTCTAGACCGGCAGGTTTGTCAGTTGAGATCAAAGAGTTTTCCTTCTGTTCGTGTTCAGTTGAGAGGTCAGCCCACTGAAGCATCGACCTAGGTGTCCGAGTCCGATATGTGGAGCTGTTATCCCCATCTTTTTCCCAACTTAGGTACTTATTTCTTCTATCCGTTCGAGGATGAACGACTGTTTTAGAGGTGGAGAATGTGATAATCTTTTAGGTCATCACTTGTTTTAAAAGTAAATTCTGCATTTTGATATCTCAAAACCCTCTTTCAGCATCACCTCTATTTACGTGCGCAGTCCGAGTGCATAGCCGGAAAGCCATTATGTGAAAATCTGTGAAAAATGATGAATTTTGACTTTGAAATGAATTAAGTTGACTTCGGTCAACATTTTGGATAAACGGACCCGGATCAGTGATTTGACGGTCCTCGAGGGTCCATAGGAAAATATGGGACTTGGGCGTATGCCCGGAATCGAATTCCGAGGTCCCAAGCCTAAGAAATGAATTTTTAAAGAAAATTATTTTCTGGAATTATTTATGAGTTTTGGAAATGAAATGTGTTAAAACTTGATGGTATCGGGCCCGTATTTTAGTTTCAGCGCCCGGTACAGTTCTTATATGTGATTTAAGATAAGTTTGTAAAATTTGGTAAGAAACGAACTTGAAACGACGTGAATCGGATCGTATTTGAGAAAAATGGAAAATTTGAAGTTCTTAAGAAATTTCAAGATTTTGATGCTAAATTCATAGTTGTTGATGTTATTTTAGTGATTTGAATGTATGAGCGAGTCCGTATGATATTTTTAGGTTGGTGTGCATGTTTGGTTTGGAGCACCAAGGGCTTGGAAAGTTGCAGACTTCAGCTGTTACATTGCAGGCCTGCAGGCTTCGCATTTGCAAAGCCTGGTTCGCAAATGCGAGTTCGCAAATGCAAAGGCCTTGTCGCAAAAGCGAACAATGGCCAAGGCCAGCTACCTCGCAATTGCGAGGAATCTATCGCAAATGCAATGCTTCCCCCTCTTAGCCAGTCGTCGCAAATGTGACATAGTGTTCGCAATTCTCAACTCGCAAATGCGAGAACTCCTTCGCAAATGCGAACATAGCAGAAGTCTGGGTTCGCAATTGCGAACCCTGGTCGCAATTGCAACATTTGCACCTACAATTTTGTAACTTAGTCGAAAATCTCTCATTTTTCACACTCTTTCAAAACCAAAACACTCTTGGGCGATTTTTCAAAGACAACTCTTCTTCCAAATCGATTGTAAGTCAATTTTAACTCGTTTTCTTCAATCATTAACATCTTTTTACATGTTATTTCAACTCAAAATCAATGATTTTCATGGGAGAAATTTGGTGTTTTGGGTAGCACCTAGAGTTTTCAAAAATTGGAGATTTGGACCTCGATTTGAGGTTCGATTTCAAAATAAATTATATATTTGGGTTCGTGGGAGAATGGGTAATTGGGTTTTGGTTCGAACCTTGAGTTTTGACCATGTGGGCCCGGGGGCAATTTTTTACTTTTTAGGTAAAACTTTGGAAAACTTATTTTCATGCATTGGAGTTGATTCATTTAGCGTTTATTGATGTAATTAAGTAATTTGCGGCTAGATACGAGCGAATTTGTGGTGGAATCAAGGGGTAAAGTGATAGTTGAGACGCGAATTGTGTTCGTGGCATCGAGGTAAGTGTTTAGTCTAACCTTGATTAGGAGTCGAGTCCTATTTGCTATATGGTAATTGTTGAGTATGACGTATATGCATGGTGACGAGTATCTATACGTTGGTGTCAAGCATGCCAGTGAGCCTTATATCGTGATTATCATGACTTCGTTGTATTATTCATGCTTTAGTGATGATTTTTATTTGTTGGGAAAAGTTTGTGTAAGTAATTGTGACGTTTGAACATTGAGGAGTGGTGACTCAAGTTGTATAACAAATTGTGAAAGTATAAGTAGTAATTGAACCCTTTAGAGCATTGGCTCAAGTTGTAAAGTGAGTAGTGAAGTAAAAGTGAAAAGGAGAGAAAAATCACTATATTGACTCCCTTACCGGGGTATAGTTATTGTTTTGATGTTGTCCCTTACCGGGACTTGATTGTTGAACTATTATGCCCTTGCCGGGATTCTTATTGTAATTTTATTCATTCCCTTGTCCTATTGTTTGTGATTATTGTTTGGGTGAGGAAGAGAGTTAAAGCACGAAGGATGATGTCGTGTATTGTTTTTGTAAGAGAGTGTTAAAGCACGAAGGGTGATGCCATGTATGATTTATGAGGAAAGAGTGTAAAGCACGAAGGGTGATGCCTTGCCGCACGATGTACCATTCCATGCCGATTATATTGATTATATCGTGAGGACGAGAGTAAAAGTACGAAGGGTATGCCGTGCACATTTTCATTATTTGATTGCTTTGGTGAGGTCGAGAGTAAAAGTACGAAAGGTGATGTCGTGCACTTATTGATTTCTGGTTCTTTGTTGATATCCGAGATATGATGTTTCTTTCAATTACCTGTTGACTTTCTATTCTAAATTGATAGTTCCCCCGCAGCATGTTACCCTCACAACTTGACTGTATATTACTATTCTTCTTTTCCGTTGTATATAATTGAATTGCACAGGCTTATGTGGTAGTCTGATCCTAGCCTCATCACTACTTCGCTAAGGTTCGGCTAGGCACTTACCAGCACATGGGGTCGGTTGTGCTGATACTACACTCTGCATTGTGTGCAGATCCCGGAGCAGCAGCTTTTGGACCGTAGATTGGGTGGCTGCCTTCAGTCCACACGGAGATCCAGGGTAGTCTTGCAGGTATCCGCAGGCCTTGGTGTCTCCCTCTATTCCTTTACTCCTGTTTCATTTCCTTAATTCAGAAACAGTGTATCGTTTATTTTTTTCAGACTTTGTATGTAATATTCTTAGATCGCCTTTGACACTGTGACACCAGTTCTGGGTGGTCGAGGTTCAAACAGTTTTATTAGATATATATATAACTCAGATAGTTTACTGCATTTCTTCTGCTTATTTTAATTTTCGTTATCTACACGTTATTGCTTTATAACCGTTAATGAATATAAAATGGGTAAAAACGGTAATTTGTTCAAACAGTCGGCTTGCCTAACTCACATTAGTAGGCGCCATCACGACTCTCGAGGGTGGATAATCCGGGTCGTGACATTGACATAAATATGAGTTAATATTTCACTTTGTAGCTATTTTTAGGCTCTAATGACACATATGAGAATAGTGCAAAAATAAAATTATCACTACGAGAACTGAGAAAATGTTAGTCTTTTTTCATGTAGTGTTTATTAATTAATATCTGATGATTATCTATAATTATAAGGTTTAAATGTTAAGGTTATTTACATATAATTCAAATAACTCAGATATTTAACATGGTTAATGTCAAATATCAAAATGGAATAAAAAGAATTCACTAGCTAAAGAATTTTTTTTATATTTTTAGATAGTCAACTAAAATGAGTTTTGAATTAAGAACAATATTTTCAATTATATTATTATAAAATAATTATTATTGAAATATAATGTTTTAGAAACTGAAATTTTACGAAAGAAATATTTTTTAAGAGATATCAACACACCAAATAAGAGTTCAAGTAGTAGTAAAAGAGTTAAGTCTTATCCAAAGAGTCATTCGTTGTCTCAACATTTGTTTGTTTTGCTATAAATATGAGTTATTATTTTGCTTCCTTACTATTTTTAGGATCCAATGACACCGACAAGATATCAAAAAAGAAAAATAGAAGAAATGGTCAAATTTTTTTTCATATAGTTAATATCCAATGATTATCTATATTTAATGAGAAAGCGTAAATTTTAAGATTATTTACATACAATCCAAATAACTTAAATATTTGACATGATTAGTGTCCGCGCATCAGCGCGGGTAATAATACTAGTTATACTATACAAGTAAAGTAAAGTTGTTGAATTCCCTTAAACTACCTACCTAACTATATATATATATATATATATATATATATATATATATATATATATATATATATATATATATATATATATATATATATGTGTGTGTGTGTGTGTGGGTTGCGCATGTGGCGAGATAAGGTGGGAACATTGTTATGCACATGTGGCGAGACAAGACTGAGAAATTTCCCTTATGTTAAATAAGATTCAACGGTTATATATATACTGGCTGTTAACCTACCACTTGTATGTGCCGCAGCCCTCCTTTTTTATTTGGACTTGGAATCAGCTACTTTTTTGTTTATTTGAGTAGGGAATCAACAATATAAATAAGATCATATAGGCGGAATTGGCTAGGTAAATAGTCAAGCGTCATACACCATGATAGATTAGAGATTAGATGAATAGAATCATGTGAATTGGAAGTTGTCCACCTTAAATCCCCAACATCATTCAAGCGAAGATTGCAACGTAATTAGCAGCAATTCCCCTCCCACAAACCAAAAGAATGAAAATTACAGTTCTTGTCACGTTAGTGTACACTCTTGTAAATAGTAGTCACTCGAGCCCGTTTGGATTAACTTATTGTAAATAGCTTATAAGTTTAAAGTGTTAAAAAGTATTTTTATGTGCAGAAATTAATTTTCTAAATAAACAGTTACGTGCTTGAATAAACGTATTAAAACTGATAATAAGCAGTTAATATTTTTGGTAGAAAAAAACTGATAAGTAATTCTTTTATTAAAATGACTAAAATATCCTTAAAAACTTTACATGATTGTAAATTAAAAAGTTTATTTGTAAAGAAAAAGATTAACAACGAATATGGAATGAAAAGAAAGTTAGAAAATTTATTTTGGAAAAAATATTTGTGAATTAGAAAATATTATTAAGGATAAACTAGTAAAAGTCTTTGGTCAAACTAAAAGTGCTTATAAGCTAAAAAATCATAAGTTGGGGTATTTTAGCTTATCAACACTTTAGGTATTTATCAAATACATAAATAAGTCAAAAAAGTACTTATAAGCGAGTTTGACCAGCTTATAAGCTTAGAGCCAGTTTGACCAAGCTTCTCGGAGTTAAAAAATTTAAGTTGTTTGGCCAATATAGAGAAGTACTTTTGGCAGCAGCAGAAGCAGTTTTTTTGCTTTTATGGGAAGAAGCAGAAAGTTCTAGCTTCTTCTAAGAAGCAGAAGCAGAAGTGGAAAATCAATTTATTCAAGACAGAACTATCCTCATCATACATTTATATTTTCTAAATTATCCCTTACTAATTTAAGTTTTTTCTTTTCATTTTTGTTTCTAGTTTTTATCATTCTTTTAAAATTAAAGGTATCATATACATGAATCATATTGTAACTTTCTAAATTTTTTATGATTTTTCTTGATTTTGATATTTTTTGTGTAATGTCTTGTAACTTTCCAAATTATCTTCTTTTGCACACTAAAGCAAATTATCTACATCTTTCTTTGGATTATCAATTCTCTTACTACAAATAATTATTTCTAATTTCTTTTGTTATATAAAAATGTTATTAGTTCCCGAAAATAATCTTTAAAATAGTTATCAAATCTAATTTGTGAAAATTACCTATAAATAGGTAATAAATTCACAATTGCATCGTACAATCTATTTATATATTACTAAAAGAAGAAGAAAAAATATCACACATTAAGCCAAGTGACAATAGGCCACTTAGCAATTTAGGACAAAGTTAGTAAGGTTAGATAATACTAATTAGTTTCTTTTTTAAATTTAAATTCTAAAAAACTTAAATTATTCATTATGCATTGTTAATAATTAGTTACTCTTTTTGAATCTGAATTTAAACGTACTTAACTATTTTTTACAAAAAAAATTATTTTTATGTATTTAAAATTATTTCTATTTTTTACCTCAATGCTATCTTTCAAGTTTGTTACTCAGAATTATCTAGTTACAATTATCATAGCTATACATAATTTCATCTGACGACATTCTTTTACCGATAAGGAATTCAATTATTATGCTAATGAAAACATTACTGCAGAGATTAAGGAAGGAGCTGGGCTTTCATATATTCCTTTAGAAATGCAAGGCAAGTATTCTACTAATATGAAGGTGTTGTGTGATAGACGTAGAGATGAAATTATTGAGAAATATTATCATGTGTGAGTGACTTTACTTATTATTTCATGGTAGATTATCAATATATAGTAATTTGTGGAATATACTTTTAATTCATACTGAATGATGTATTTTGATTATTCAAATCATCATGTAACTAAGTAATTATACTAGATAATAATACATGCTTTGGTATAACTATATGTGTAAAATTGATTTAAATCTTTAATATATTTGTTTACTTTATGTTTTATATTTTAATTAAATAAAATAAAAATAATAAAAGTCTATTTTGATAAATATTTGAGTTCATTTTTCTCTTTAAAAGAATTATAAGACCTTGGTAATATCCTTTTTTGTAATTTGGCACTCAAAAGTACTTTTAGAAAGATTGGCCAAACATAATTTGTTTACCAAATATTGCAAAAAGTACTTCTTAAATGAATTGGTCAAACACAAACAGTTTTTTTTAAAATACTTTTGAAAAAAGTGCTTCTGGAAAAAAGTATTTTTCAACAAATTTTTGCAGCTTGGCCAAACGGGCTCTTAGTCAAACGCTCTCTACATCATTTTTCATTTGTGGTCCTTTGTCTCCTATGATATGTCAAAGTGGTCCTTTTGTTATTTAACTGTTAAAATCAAATAGAAATATGAAACATTTTGTTCTCCAATGATTTCGCATGGTGATCCTTACATTAACTAACTATTATATCAAACAGAAATATGGACCATTTCCTTCTCATGTGATATGTCAAGTGCTCCTTTTTATATTACTAGTCTTACGATCATTGCGCGTGTATCCTATCTAAGTGGGTTATTTTTAAAAAAATTAACCATATTAATATTATATAAAAAATTATATTTGAGTTATTTTAAATAAAAGTGTATGTTCCTAAATTGAGAAATATTAACCCTACATACCTAATTTATAAGGGAAGAAATTGTCACATAAAAATAAAAAATATCAGTCATATAGAAATAGTAAAGAGGTTTAAAAGAAATAAAAAGACCATTTACCAAAAATATTTTTTTTGCAGAGGAGGGGGGGGGGAATAATTCCTATATTAAATCTTAGATTTTTTATTATGAAAATTTCATCTCTATATTCTCCATCAATAGTTTTTCACATTATGTGAGCGTACTCATTCATATATGCAGCCTAATTAATTGATTGTGGTTTCTGAATTCTTTCATTTCGTTTTTAAAAAAACACCACCTTAAACTCTTAACAAGCAATCATTGAGTAATTACGTAATTATGTATGTTGTAACTGCTTTTATTGGAGAATAAAATGGTAGTTCATGAATAATACTTGCCAACTTAAGGTTCTCACATGATACAAACTTCTTGGCAAAGTGTTAATTTAAAAAATTCAAGCAATGCCAAGATTTTGCTAATTTACCAAGACTTGGAGTAGCCATTTTTAGTTGACTTTAAGTTCTTAGATATTAGTTAGCATTAACATACCTTTTTAAAATAAATCATAATTATAATTCTGTTTGAGATGGAGCATATTGTCAAACCGCAAAAAGTTAATTAATTTATCATGTATAGGTTTCTTATTTTTAAAACAATACAATTATAGATAAATATGAAAGTTTTTGTTTATTAATTTATTTTTAAAAATATTAAATTAAATTGCTAAAAAGTTAATTTGCCAAAAGCTGTAAATTATAAACTCCGTCCAATATTTACTTATTTATCCTACTTACCATATATCAATATTTTTAAAAATGGGTCAAAATTGTCATTCATGGACGTGCTCTCTTGATCTATGCAAGATAACATACTATTTATTCATGAATTTCAGTTGGCTTAACACATAACATTTATTAATATTTTTAGAAAAATAAAGGACTCCTAAACCTAAAAGAAATTGAAAATGAGCGAAATTTCTAATGTGATTTTTATGTGTTATTTCTTTTTAAACAAAAATATTAGATTATGCAGTTCAAATAAGAAAGAATTTTAATACATAAATTGAATCTAAAGTCTAAAATATTAGAAAAAATAATTAGATGTTTATTCTTAATATTAAAAAATAATTAAGTGACTATTAAATTAATCGAAGTTTGTAAGATGTCTGATATGAAATCAACCAAGCCAAATTCAAAGTATGAAACAAAGATATAAAAATTAACACAATTTTGTAAAATAAAGAGCATATAAATTCAATTACATTATACTTTAAACTAAAACCATTGTTAAAGAAAACTTCCAGATGATAGGTTATATAATACATTAATCATGTAACAAATGCCAATAAATATTGTATACAAGTGAAAGACCGGATATAATACAAATTGCTTTGGTCGTATGTTCAAAGTTCTAATCAATTACTTGAATGAAAAATCAATTACTAATATAAAGTTTATAAATCATTCACACAAAATTCAATTATTAATATAAATATATTCACACAAAATTCAACTACTAATACAAAAATATTCTCGAAGAAAGAGAACCTAGAACCGTTATTGTCACGACCCAAATTCTACTAAGGAGCATGATGGCACCGGACACAGCTGTCAGGCAAGCCAACCAAAATGCTTAATTAAATTCTCGTTTTAATAAATTTTTAAAACTATGATTTTTCTTAAATTTTACTAATAAAAGATAATCATTTCAAATCAAATATGAATGCTAAGAAGTTAATAAAAGATACCCCATAATCATCCCAGAACCCGGTATCACAAATGCATGAGCACTTACTAGGGAATAAAATAAAATACAGTAACTGTCCGGAATACAAAATGGACAAAAATAAAAAATACAGTAAAATACTCTGAAGGGGACTCTGCTGGCTGCGGGTCGTCTCGATAAATGCAGCTCACCTAAGTCTCGTATCTACCATGCCGCTATGCCACTAAGCCACTAGCCACATATGAACCTGTGCAACAAAAATATACAGCAAGTGTAGTATGAGTACGAAAACACAGTGTACCCAATAAGTATCCCGTTTAATCTCGAAGAAGTAGAGACGAGAGGTCGAATTCGACACTTACTAATGGTCCAATGATAATATAGTAAAAGTGTGAGGAATTCATGGATTTCATAAAGCAAAATTAACTCATAAAGCCGGAAAGCAGGTAAACAACTTCTCAAATGATAAAGGATTTCCAAAGATTTACTTTTCATTATCTTTATCAATTTATCTCTAGCCAGGAAGGACAATTATCAACATTTAAAATTCTCAGGCAAGTAATACAAGCATGCGCATATCATGTCGAGGTCGTACGGCCCGATCCAACATAAATGTAAAATGTGCACTGCCGAGGGTCGAACGGCGCGAACCATAGATGCATCTATTACCCCGCTCATGAATCATACATGCGACGCGGTCAACATAAATAAACAAACACCCCGTTCACGAATCATACCTGCGACGCGGGCACACATAGATACATACATTCAAACAACCAATTAAGAATTTAGTGGGGAACGTTTATCCAAATAGAAGCCAATTCTCTTTTAATGATCTAAGAAAATGAAGTTTAATCTTTTTAGAAATTCATTTACCAATTCGATAAGATTTAAGCAATTCAACTGTCAATGAGATCACAAATATCCCAAGTATAGCATGATTTTAGGTCCTAGACTACCCGGACTTAGACATAATAGTAGCTACGCATGGACTCTCGTCACCTTGTGCGTACGTAGCCCTCATAAATAGAAGCACATAACCAATTATTTCCCCTATGGGGACAATTCCCTCTTATTGTGATGACCCAAAAGGTCATCACTTGTTTTACAACGAAATTCCGTGTTCTGAAGCCTTGAAAACCTCATTTAGAGTCACCTTGATTTGCGTGCATAGTCCGGATGCATAACCGAAAAGCTTAAATATGCATTTTAGTGAAAAATGATAAGTTTTGACTGTAAAATGAATAAATTTGGCTTCGTCAACATTTTGGATAAACGGACCCGGATCCATAATTTGATGGTCCCGGAGGGTCCGTAGGAAAATATGGGACTTGGGCGTATGCCCGGAATCGAATTCCGAGGTCCCAAGCCCGAGAAATAAATTTCTAAAGAAAATTATTTTCTGAAATTGTTTGAGGAAATTTGAAATGAAATGATTAGAACATGTTAGTATCGGGCCCGTATTTTGGTTATGGCGCTCGGTACAGGTCTTATATGTGATATAAGATGTTTCTGTGAAATTTGATGAAAAAACGGATATCATTTGACGTGATTCGGACCTAAATTGCTAAAGTCGATGTTTTATGAAGTTTGAGAAAAATCCTTTGATTTTGAGGTTTGATTCATTATTTTGGAGGTTATTTTACCGATTTGATCGCACAGATAAGTTCGTATGATGTTGTTGAGTTAGTACGTGTGCTTGGTTAGGAGCCCCGAGGGCTTGGGTGTGTTTCGGGAAGTTTTGAGTTTAAGAGAAGTTGCAGATTTTCTATCGTCAGTGCCCAGGGATTTTACCCTTCGCGTTCGCGTGGTCTCCTTCGCGAACGTGTAAGGCAAAGATCCCAGGTGCCCAAAGTCTTCTTCGCGAACACGAAGGTTGTGATGCGAACGCGAAGTTGAGGGGGGAGACCCTTCGCGAACGCGTCCTTCCACTCGCGAAAGCATAAGGTTGAGGGGAAAGGCCACCAAGTTGTTAAACGTGAACGCGAACGCGAGGCTCGAGCAGTTCCTGCTTCGCGAACACGAGCCGCTGTCCGCGAACGCGAAGGCCATTGCAGCCTGACCCATCGCGAACGCGATGCATATTTTCGCTCAGTTATTTTAAAGACCCAAAAACAGAACACTTACGGGATTACTCAAAATTTTACAAAACTTCTTCTTCTCCAAAGCTCATAGGCGATCCTTGAAGCACTTTTTCACCATAACCTTTTGGTAAGTAATCTTTAACTTGTTTTCTTCATTTTCGATTAACATCCACTAGATTTCTATGCCTAAAACATGTAATTAAGGGTAGAAACTAGGGATTTAGATAGAATTAGGGCTTTTTGATTAATTATGATTTAGACCTTATTTTGGGGTCGGATTTAAAAACAAGTTATATATTCGAGCTCGTGGGTGAATGTGTAATCGGGTTTTGGTCCGAACCTCGTGTTTTAAACAAGCGGGCCTGGGGTTGTTTTTTTAGATTTTTGGGAAGAATGATTAGAAGGCTATAATTAAACATTGGAATTGGATTGTTTAGCATTTATTGATGTTATTAAGTCAATTGTGTATAGATATGATTGAGTTGGAGCCAAATTTGAAAGGAAAAGCGGTGTTTGAGGCTTGAGTTGGCCATGGAAGTTCGAGGTAAGTGTTTGGTCTAACCTTAGCTTGGGGGATTAGGAGTTGTGTCCTACTTGCTATTTGCTTCTTGTTGAGTACGACGTATAGGCATGGTGACGAGTATCTATACTTTGGTGTCAAGCATGACCGTGAGCCTTATATTGTGAATTTTCATGACTCCGTTGTATTATTCATGCCTTGGTGAAGATTTCTAATTGTTGTATAAAGTTTGTGGAAAGATTTGTGACCTATGAACATTGAGGAGCGTTGGCTCAAGTTGTATAGCGAAATTGTGAAAGTATAAGTGACAATTGAACTTTTAGAGCATTGGCTCAAGTTGTGAAATGAGTTGTGAAGTAAAAAACTCTAGAGTATTAGCTCGAGTTGTGAAGTGAATTGTGAAATAAAAGTGAAAGAAAGAGAAAGTGTTATTAAATTGTTCCTTTGCCGGGATATTGTTGCTTTGTTGGTTATCTCCCTTGCCGGGATGTTGATATTATTGATGTTGTTCCCTTGCCAAGATTTAATTGTTTAATTGTTGTTCCCTTGCCGGGATTCCTATTATGACTTTGTTTATTCCCTTGACCTTTTGTTTGTGATTGTTGTTTGGGTGAGGAAGAGTGTTAAAGTACGAAGGGTTATGCCATGCATTGTTTGTTATCATGAGGAAAAAGAGTAAAATCACGAAGGGTGATGTCATGCTGCACGATGTACCATTCCGTGCAGATTTTATTGATTATATAGTGAGGAAAGAGAGTAAAAGCACTAAAGGTGATGCCATGCACATTTTTATTATATGATTGCTTTAGTGAGGATGAGAGTAAAAGCACGAAGGGTGATGTCGTGTATTTGTTGATTTCTGATTCTTTGTTGATATCCGAGTTATATTGTTTCTTTCATTACTTGTTGTTATTTGATTTTACTTTGAGGTTATAGATTCCCTTACCCTATTTGCTTTATGATTGTTGTTTGGATGAGGAAGAGCGTAAAGCAAGAAGGGTGATGTCGTGTGTTGTTTTGGTGAGAGAGTATTAAAGCACGAAGGGTGATGTCATGTATTGTCTTGGTGAGAGAGAGTAAAAGCACGAAGGGTGATGCCATGCACTTGTCTGTGATTTCCCTAATTTTATTATTTATAACCATGTTACGGTTTCTCTATACTAAATTGCTGGCTTCCTGTTGATACTTGTTGTACCCCGTAGCATGATTTCCCCTTCTGTTTTCAATTGAACGGTGGTGAACCTCATACTTATTTTTTGCTTTTCTGTTACTATTTGATGTTTCCCCATAGCATGTTTCCCCCTCCCATACTTGATTGTATGTGACACTTTCTTTCCGTACTTCTTTTCTGCTGTATATAGTTAAATTATACATGTTTATTTGGTAGTCTGGTCCTAGCCTCGTCACTACTTTGCCGAGGTTAGGCTAGACACTTACCAGCACATGGGGTCGGTTGTGCTGATACTACACTCTACACTGTGTGCAGATCCCGGAGTAGCTTACGGACAGTAGTAGGAGGGCTTCCTTCAGTCCACCTGGAGACCCAAGGTAGACCTGCAGGCATTCGCGGGCCCTGACGTCTCCCTCTATCTTTATTCCCTGTTTTATTTTCTTTCGTTCAAAAATAGTTTATTGTGTTTTCTTCAGGCCTTGTTTGTAGTGACTCTTAGACAATCTTTGACACTGTGACACCAGGTTTTGGGGTATTTGAGGTTTTAAAAGTTGTAATAGACATAGCCTTAAGATATATAATTGTTGACTTCCGCTTATTTATTTAAAATTCCACTTTTATCATATTATCGACTTGTGTTTGTCAAAAAGAACCAAAAATGAAAGTGTAGCAATTAGTTAAGGTTTGGCTTGCCTAACTCCCATTAGTAGGCGCCATCACGACTCTCGAGGGTGGGAAATCCGGTCGTAACAAGTTGGTATCAGAGCTCTAGGTTACATGGGTCTCACAGTTCATAGACAAACTTAGTAGAGTCTGAGGGATTGGTACGGAGACTTCTGTATTTATCCCCTAGAGGCTACAAAGTTAGGAAAAGTTTCACTTATATTCTTCCATGTCGTGCGATTTTGTTCTCTCAATACTAAATTGAAACCTCTACTCTTGTCCTTTCACGAATTGCGAGGTCATGTACCTCTTTTTCAACTGAGCAGCAGCACAGACCGGTGATAGATCAGCTATGTCTCCGGAGGCTTTGTGGAAGTTGGATAGGTTTCACCAAGCTCTTTACTACTACTTTCAGCGGTGCATCTTTTGAGGATCTCTGACATTATCTAGACAGCTGTCATGAGGTTCTCAGGAACATGGGGATTGTGGAGACCAATGGGGTCGATTTTTCTACTCTTCACTTGTCTGGATCTGCCAGGACCTATTGGAGAGATTATTGATTGGCTATATCAATTAGGTCATCAACTTCGGCTTGAGAACAATTGACGCAGCTATTCTGGAGAAGTTTCTCTCCCTCACTCAAAGAGAGGTCTATCGGAGACAGTTTTAGCATCTCCAACAGGGTTCTATGGCTATTACTCAGTACGAGATCAGATACATCGACTTGGCTCGTCATGCTGTAATCATACTTCCCACTGTGAGAGAGAGTGAGGAGGTTCATTGAGGGACTCGTCCAGCCCGCTCAGTTAGCTAGAGGTGGAGGTAGAGGTATTAGAGGTGGAGGTAGAGATGATAGAGGTGGAGGTGCAGGTACTGTTCTAGTTTGTGGTAGAGAAGCTTCAATTTTATTTTGCGTCGTATCTGGTCATGCCTAGTGATTATTGAAGGCCCCTATTTATGTGTCTACACCGGTAGGTGATTCTATTGTGGTGGATCGCATCCATTGTTCATGTATAGTAGTGATTGGAGGTCTTGAGACTCGTGTAGATTTGCTTCTTCTGGACATGGTTGATTTTGATGTCCTATTGGGGATGAACTGGTTATCACCTTACCACGCTATCCTGGACTATCATGCCAAGACTGTGACCTTAGCTTTACCGGGTTTGCTTCATTTAGAGTGGAGAGGGACTCCAGGTCATTCTACTAATGTTATCTCCTATGTGAAGGCTCGACGTATGGTCGAGAATGGGTGTTTGGCATATTTGGCATATGTTCGTGATTCTAGTGTTGAGATTCCTTCTATTGATTTTGTGCCCATTGTTCTTGAGTTTCTTGAGGTTTTCCCTTCAGACCTGCCGGGTATGCCACCCGACAAGGATATTGATTTTTGCATTAATCCAGCTCCAGGCACTCAGCCCATTTCTATCCTGACGTATCTTATGGCCCCGCCGGAGTTGAAAGAGTTGAAGGAACAGTTGCAAGACTTGCTTGAGAAGGGTTTCATTATACCCAGTATTTCGCCTTGGGATGCGCAGGAGTTGTTTGTTAAGAAAAATGATGGTTCGATGAGAATGTGCATTGATTACCGGCAGTTGAACAAGGTTAAAATCAAGAGTAAGTATCCACTGTCGAGGATTGATGATTTGTTCGATCCGCTTCAGAGTGCCAAGGTATTTTCAAATATAGACTTGAGGTCTGGCTACCATCAGTTGAGGATTAGGGCATCTGATGTCCCTAAGACAGCTTTCCGCACTCGGTACAGGCATTATGAGTTCTTGGTTATGTCATTCGGGTTGACAAATGCCCCAGCAACTTTTATGGATTTAATGAACTGAGTGTTCAGGTCTTATTTGGACTCGTTCGTAATAGTCTTCATTGATGATATTCTAATATATTCCCGCAGCCAGGAAGAGCACGAGCAGCATCTCAAAGTGGTTCTTCAGACTCTGAAGGATAGTCAGCTATATGCGAAGTTCTTGAAGTGTGAGTTCTGGTTGAGTTCAGTTGTATTCCTAGGTCATGTTGTATCAGCAAAAAGGTATTCAGGTTGATCCGAAGAAGATTGAGGCAATCAAGAACTGGCCTAGACCAGCATCAGCTACAGAGATTTGGAGTTTCTTGGGATTGACAGGCTACTATCGTCGGTTCGTGGAGAGGTTTGCATATATTGCAACCCCTATGACTAGGTTGACCCAGACGGGTGACCATTTCAGACGGTCGGACGAGTGTGAGGGGAGCTTTTAGAAGCTCAAGACAGCTCTGACTACAACACCAATATTGGTTTTGCCCACAGGTTTAGGGCCTTGTACAGTTTATTGTGATGTTTCTCGCATTGGGATTGGTGCAGTGTTGATGTAGGATGGCAAGGTCATTGCCTATGCTTCGCGGCAGTTAAAGATTCATGAGAAGAACTATCTGGTTCATGATTTGGAGTTGGCAGCCATTGTTGACGCATCGAAGATTTGGAGGCATTATTTGTATGGCGTGGAATGTGAG
Source organism: Nicotiana tabacum (assembly GCF_000715075.1). Classification (NCBI taxonomy): domain Eukaryota; kingdom Viridiplantae; phylum Streptophyta; class Magnoliopsida; order Solanales; family Solanaceae; genus Nicotiana; species Nicotiana tabacum. The sequence continues at coordinate 27,339,801 of NC_134084.1, forward strand.
GTGTTCACGGATTATAAGAGTCTTCAGTATTTGTTCAAGAAAAAGGAGTTGAATTTGAGGAAGAAGAGATGATTGGAGTTGTTGAAAGATTATGATATCACTATCTTATATCATCCGGGAAAGGCCAATGTGGTGGCTGATGCGTTGAGTAGGAAGTCAGCCAGTATGGGCAATCTTGCTTATATTCCAGTCAGTGAGAGATCGCTTGCTTTGGATGTTCAGACTTTGGCCAATCAGTTCGTGAGGTTGGATGTTTCTGAGCCCAGCCGTGTGTTATCTTGCACAATTGCTCGTTCTTCATTATTGGAGCGTATCCGTGATCGGCAGTATGATGATCCCCATTTGTGTGTTCTCAGAGACACGGTGCAGCGCGGAGGTGCTAAGCAGGTCACCTTAGATGTTGATTGAGTGTTAAGACTGCAGGGTTGAGTTTGTGTGCCTAATGTGAATGGGCTTAGGGAGTTGATTTTAGAGGAGGCCCATAGTTCCCGGTACTCTATTCATCCGGGCTCCGCGAAGATGTGCTAGGATTTGCGGCAGCATTATTGGTGGCATAAAATGAAGAAAGATATTATTGCATATGTGGCTCAGTGTTTGAATTGTCAGCAAGTTAAGCATGAGCATCAGAGGCCTGGTGGTATATTTCAGAGGATTGAGCTTCCCGAGTGGAAGTGGGAGCGGATCATTATGGATTTCATTGTTGGACTCCCACAGACTCGGAGGAAGTTCGACGCAGTATGGGTCATTGTTGATAGGCTGACCAAGTCAGTGCATTTCATTCATGTGGCAATCTCCTGTTCAACCGAGAGGTTAGCTGAGATCTATATCCAAGAGATTGTTCGTCTTCATGGTGTGCCTGTGTCTATCATTTCGGATCGAGGTACGCAGTATACCTCGCGGTTCTGGAGAGCAGTTCAGTGAGAGTTGGGCACTCAGGTTGAGTTGAGAACATCATTTCATCCTTAGACGGACAGGCAGTCCAAGCGGACTATTCAGATTTTGGAAGATATGCTTCGAGCTTGTGTCATTGACTTTGGAGGCTCGTGGGATTAGTTTTTGCCTTTAGCAGAGTTTGCCAACAACAACAGCTACCAATCAAGTATTCAGATGGATCTTTATGAGGCTTTATATGGTAGGCAATGTTGATCTCCGGTTGGATGGTTTGAGCCGGGGGAGGCTCGGTTGTTGGGTACGGATCTGGTTCAGGAGGCCTTGTACAAGGTCAGGATTATTCAGGATAGGCTTAGTACAGCTCAGTCTAGGCAAAAGAGTTATGCAGACCGCAAGGTTCGAGATGTGGTTTTTATGGTTGGTGAGCGGGTATTCCTCTGAGTGTCGCCTATGAAGGGCGTGATGAGGTTTGGGAAGAGGGGCAAACTTAGCCCTAGGTTCATTGGTCCGTTTGAGATTCTTGACCAAGTGGGAGAGGTGGCTTATAGGCTTGCATTGCCGCCGAGCTTATCAGCCATGCATCCAGTGTTTCATGTGTCCATGCTTCGAAAGTATCACGGCGATCCATCCCACGTGTTAGATTTTAGCACTATCCAGTTGGACAAGGACTTGTCATACGAAGAGGAGCCGGTAGCCATTCAAGACCGGCAGGTTCGTCTGTTGAGGTCGAAGAGTTTCCTTCTGTCCGTGTCTAGTGGAGAGGTCATCCCCTTGAGGCATCGACATGGGAGTCCGATCCCGATATGCGGAGCCGTTATCCTCATCTTTTCCCTGACTCAGGTACTTCCTTCTTCTGTCCGTTCGAGGACGAACAATTGTTTTAAAGGTGAAGAATGTGATGACCCAAAAGGTCATCATTTGTTTTACAATGAAATTCCGTGTTCTGAGGCCTTGAAAACCTCATTTAGGGTCATTTCGATTTGTGTGCGTAGTCCGGGCTCATAGCCAAAAAGTTTAAATATGAAATTTAGTGAAAATGATAAGTTTTGACTGTAAAATGAATAAATTTGACTTCAGTCAACATTTTGGGTAAACGGACCCGGATCCGTAATTTGACGGTCCAAGAGGGTCCGTAAAAATATGGGTCTTGGGCGTATGCCCGGAATTGAATTCTGAGGTCCCAAGCCCGAGAAATGAATTTTTAAAGAAAATTATTTTCTGAAATTGTTTGAGGAAATTTGAAATGAAAATTGATTAGAACATGTTAGTATCGGGCCCGTATTTTAGTTCCGGCGCCTGGTACAGGTTTTATATATGATTTAAGATGTTTCTATGAAATTTGATGAAAAAAACGGATATCATTTGACGTGATTCAGACCTAAATTGCTAAAGTCGATGTTTTATGAAGTTTGAGAAAAATCCTTTGATTTTACGGTTTGATTCATTGTTTTTGAGGTTATTTTGGCGACTTGATCGCACAGATAAGTTCATATGATGTTGTTGAGTTAGTACGTGTGCTTGGTTAGGAGCACCGAGGGCTCGGGTGTGTTTCGGGAAGTTTTGAGTTTAAGAGAAGTTGCAGATTTTCTGCAGTCAGTGCCCAGGGATTTTACCCTTCGCGTTTGCGTGGTCCCCTTCGCGAACGCGTAAGGCAAAGATCCCAGGTGTCACACCTCCCTTTTCACCTATACCCCCATGAAGGGACGTAAAGGGAGTTTTTCCAATTAAAGGACAATCGAAACGGGATTTATTATTTAATTCATAATCGCCACTTGGGAGATTTATGGTGTCTCAAGTCACCGGTTGAATCTCGAATCGAGGAAAAGATTAACTCTGTATTACAGTCCGCGAATCAGAAATTTGGGTAAGGAATTTAGTTAACCCGGGAGAAGGTGTTAGGCATTCCCGAGTTCCGTGGTTCTAGCACGGTCGCTCAGCTGTCATATTCGGCTTATTTATCTGATTTTAATTCATATTGAACCTATGTGCAAATTTAAACTTTTTACCGCTTTTATTATTGTTATTTTTTTCAACGAGAATTACAACGTCGTGAAAACGCATCTCGAACCACGTCACATCAATGCACCCGTGGTTGTTGACACATCTCGACTCCGTTGAGATTTGGATTTGGGTCACATAAGTGTGCACCCGAGTTTAAGAAAGTAAATTATTAAAGGCGCGCCTTAACCGACTAGCATATCATTATTTTGGGTAAGGCCGTGAAATTTTGCTATACAGCCCATCCCGAAGTCTAAGTAATTTTACCAACACGTATAGAGGGCCCCACAGCTTGTGTATTTTTGTCTGTCGAGGCTCGTCTCACTCATTATTTTTAAAAGAATTTACAACGTCGTGGAAATGCATCTCGAACCACGTCACAATCAATGTACCCGTGATTAGAGACACATTTCGACTTTGTTGAAATTTGGATTTGGGTCACCTAAATGTGCACCCGGGTTTAAGAAGGTAATGTTATTAAAGTACGCGCCTAAAGAGACTAACGCGTGGTTATTTTGGGGAAGACCGTGAAATTCGCTAAACGACTCGCCTCAGAATCTAAGTATTTCAAATATACATTTGATGAGGGCCCCACGACTTATATGTTCTATTTAGCGAGGCTCGTCTCATTTCATTTATAGGTCCATCCTAAAGTGAACTAAGATTTTCTAATTAATTTGTCTCTAAAAATAAGGGAAAATCCTAATCGATTTTGTCAAGGGCCTAAAACAATAATTGTAAACCAAATATGTCTCAAGGCTCAAGGATAAGCCCGAAAAATGTGAATTGGCACAACCAAAAGTCGGCCCAACGTAGTCTTTTGCCCAGGCCCATGCGAGTATACCAATAAGGTAAAACCCGGGCCATTCGTTAAAGCGCTAAAGCTCAGATGGCCTGGAATTAGGCTGACCACTAGACCGAAGCAGCTTCAGTTGAATCAAATCAAGTACCCATCGAAATTACTGCGTCCTTTTACTCAAATGAACAGAACATGGTTTGAAGATAAGATTATTTTAACTACTGGTCTGTTTTTACTAAAGATGAAAGAGCAAATTAAGAGGTAGCTTTGAGTTCGACAACAAGATTGCATATCAAGCCTTCAAGGATTAGACTATTGGTCATATACTTCTACCAACGCTAGTTAACACCTATATATTAAGAACTAATCTGCATGATATGAGTTACTGCAATACAATACATGCTCAACTGGACATCAAACTCGATTTCAAATCCAACTGTTTCTGACTTTTCTTTTTAAACATAAATGAACACTGAACTACACATATACCCAGAGTACTGAATTGCAGTTAGATAGTCACGAATTTGAATTGGTTCGAAGCAGTTCAAAGGCAGTTTATTACAAGCTGTTGATTCATCCATTCCAAATTACTTAAACAAACAGTCCTAATTACAATTCAAACCATTACATTCAATTATAAGGAAGATATAGTAGCTATTGAAGTTTTCCAATGAAGTTAGGTTTCCATTTCATTTTATTTCAGCCGAACTCTACATGATGTGGAGATTCAACATGTAACTGGATTGGAAAACAGGACAAGAAGAAGGAGAAGTCAGCAACAGGTAAGCAGCAGACAATACAACAGCAATGGAATTCAGAACAGCTCCAAAAACCAGTTTTAAAACCAGAATAACACTCAACCACAACCCAGAATGAGTTTGTCAACCAACATCAATACAGACACCCAAAACAGAACAAACTGAGCTCGGATAAGTTCAGAAACAGAATCAATAGACTGCCAAATAGATTCAACAATCAAAAGGGGCAAGAACTAGTGATTGGAATCTAAATTCTGCCTAGAACTCAATGGAACAGTATCCTTTCTCTTAAACTCTCTCTTAGAACTGATTCAAGACTCAAAAATGTTCTCTCAGATTGACTTTTCCTCTCTCCGGGTCTCTCCTCTAATTTTCAGAATCTTTTCTTTCTAAAGTTTGCCTCAAAGAAAGCCAGACCAGAGCAAAAAGGGTCGAAAGAGAAACTGATTTTCTGCTCTCCAAAAACCAGCCCCTATACTGTGTAAAACTCACCACCCCTTTGTCTAAAAATGACTCTATATATAACCCCCCAAAACAGGCCTGCCCCCTCAACTCTCAAAAGCATTTTAGGCAGAATTTTTAAACTAATTCTGCCCATTATCTCTCAAACCCCACTATATTATATTTTCCCTCATTTTAATTCATTTGTTCCCCACTACCCTTGTCTTTTATTTATTTAAATTCAAATAGATATGGGCACCTATTTCTTAATCCATTTTCTTTAAACCTTCCCCCCACCATTATGTTTTGTTCCCCATTAGCACTAAACAATTGCATTAGTTTAATGGTACTTTAGTACCCTACTGTCAGCCCACTTAAACTAGCCATTTTTAAACTTTTCAGTTCCCAAATTACCCTCCTAAAACCCCTAAAATTACTGTCCTACCCAATCCCTTTAATTGGTAACAACCCCAAACAGCTATAACCAATTCAAACTATCAGATTCCTAACAACTGACTCCTAACTCAACTGGACAAATTACAAAACTTCAGATTTTGAAAAACTAGTAGACTCACTGATACCCAACTAGACAAGTAATCAACAGCATGAATTGCAAACAAAGGGAATCACACACTATAGAATAAGTTTTAATGCACAACAATTGGCTAAACCCAACTACTATCAACATGTGACTGCAATTAGAGATGAGGCAAAGCAAGTGTCATGAAATGAAACCTGATTAATAACACGAGTCTAGGCTCAGACAATCATGAACCATTTCCTAAGCATTAGGTCTATTGTACATGCTAACATTATTGATTAAGGGATCATAATGACAACATAATTGGTAGCCTGAACTTGAACAAACTAAATAGACATAAATTAAACCAGTTCTTGACAAATTCAACTCGCAAACTGACCCAAGTTCGGACCTTAGACTACTGACCATGATTTAAACGGGAGATTCATGCCAATTTATAGAAGGGGAAAGGACAAAGTAAACAAACGGAACTGCAAGAGTGAACAACCAAAACTAGGTGTAAAAGACTTACCCGAATCACAATTCAATAAAAACTCGAGGCTCTTCCCATTTTCAAGCCGAGACGGACTTTAACCATGTGTTTTCGAAGGAAAACAGCATGGCTAAAGTCAGTCCCTGGCTCAAAATTCATGGAACCTGGCCTGCCTAACTTCGATCTGAATCCGAGCTACCCCACGATGATTTGAAAAGAGTCGATCAGGGATTTATGGTGAGGGGGTCCAGGAAATCACAGGGTGTGAATTTGGTGGCATTTGAACGGATTAGGGTTTGGGTCGATTCCTTTGATTTAAGATTCGAGGAGCTCGGGGATGATTCGAAGCAAACTGAGCGTGCGAATGGAACGAGGAAGTCTTCGGGAAGCTGTGGTGTGAAATTGGAGGCTTTTGGACGAGATAAGGTTCCGGCCTGATTTTCGATCTAAAATTTGAAGCGCACGGCTGGGATTGGAGGGATAAGAGTTAGGGATTTGGAATGGGGAGGTCGAGGGGAATCAGTGGTGAAAAGATGGGGTCGTTTGGTCCACCGGAACCACTGTGAGGCGATTTTTAGTAGGCGGTGCACGGTGGCAAGAGGCGGGGGATCTGTTTGGTCTCTGAAGCTCAGAGATGAAGAGGTGAGGGGGGTTTGGTTTAGGGGGCGGGGTAGGATTTAGGAATATATACCATGTGGGGAATTTAATCCCGGCCGTTAGATCAATTAAGATCAACGACCAAGATCAAAGAGATTAACCCATACGACATCGTTTGGTTTAAGTGGGGGGGGTCGGTTTGAACCGAGGAACGGGTCGGGCCAGGGAATGGGTAAGGGAGATTGAATCACAGCCGTTGGATCGATTTAATCCAACGACCTTGATTAAGAGTGACCAAACAACATCGTTTTAAGACGTCTCTGGCCAGGCCAACTGGACCTGGTTCATGGGTGATTTAGGCCTGATTTTTGCACTGAAATTGGCCCAATTTTCACTCTTTTTTCTTTCATTTTCTTTTAATTCCTTTTCAACTAAAATCCTAATTAAATTATAAAATTGTCAATTAACTAAAACATTAACTCTTAATAATAGCTATCACATGAAATTAAACACAAAATAAAGATAAAATCACACAATTCGGACATTAAACGCAAAAATAAAATAAAAAGCAAAGTACATATTTTTTGTGATTTTTCCAATTTGTAAAACAAACTTGATTGTTTAATTAATTGCTAAATTGTAAAATTAAATCCTAAATGCACATGCAACCCATATTTGTATTTTTCTTAATTAAAGTAGAAATAAACATGCACAGACAAAAATACAAATGAATCACAAACAACACAAAACCATTTTATTTTGAATTTTTTGGGAGTAGTTCTCATAGGGCAAAAATCACGTGCTCACAACTGCCCCTCTTTGTCCGAAAACACAAAGAGTTTTCGTGCAAAGATAAAGTGAGCGGATACGAGCGATTTTCGCCCATTGGAATACTCTGTGTGAAGCATTTTTGAAAAGATTTAGCCGAACTTTTTCTTCAAAGGTTTCCTACATATCCCTAGCTAGAAGGGAATCAGGTTAACGTAGTTCGGGAAGTTTTGGTAGCTGTGACTACCATGGGACTGCAATGTTGCTGTTACTGATGTTTAACAAGCTGTTACTACTGCTTTCCGACCTCCTTATTACAAAATCTTATCTATCTCCGACTTGTTCTTGTAGTCTTTTTTCTGACTTCTGCGATGGGATTCATGGAGGGGGGGGGGTATTTTGTTGTAACCCTCCGCATTACTGACCTCTGATTTGATCTTGAAATTTATTCCTCTGTTCTGCAGGCGGGCTCCTGACTTCAACTTGAATGTGTACTCCTTTGTTCTACAGGAGGGCTCCTGACTCCAACTTGACTTTAAAAGATAATACGGCCTCCATTCTCCAGACGGGTTCCTGACTTCTTTAACTTAAAATATAACAACCTCCGTTCTACAGGCGGGCTCCTGACTTCTTCGACTTCAAATTATAACAACCTCCGTTTTACAGGCGGGCTCCTGACTTCAACAACAACTTGAAGATAAAGCAGCCTCCATTCTCCAGGTGGGCTCCTAACTTCAACAACAACTTGAAAATTAACAACCTTCATTCTACAGGCGGGCTCCTGACTTCTTCGATTTAAAATTATAACAACCTCCGTTCTACGGCGGGCTCCTGACTTCACTAACTTAAAATTTAACAACCTCTCTTCTACAGACGGGCTCCTAACTTCACTAACTTTAAATTTAACAACCTTCATTCTACAGGCGGGCTCCTGACTTCAACTACAATTTGAAAATATAACACCTCCGTTCTTCAGGCGGGCTCCTGACTTCTTCGATTTAAAATTATAACAACCTCTGTTCTACATGCGGGCTCCTGACTTCAACAACTTCTTAAAATGTAACACCTCCGTTCTTCAGGCGGGCTCCTGACTTTAACGACTTTAAAAGATAATACGGCCTCTATTCTCCAGGCGGACTCCTGACTTCAACAGAAACTTTTAAAATAAACACCTCCATTCTACAGGCGGGCTCCTGACTTCAACAGCAATTTTGAAAGTAAATCAACCTCCATTCTCCAGGCGGGCTCCTGACTCCAACAACTTCTTAAAAATGTAACTCCTCTATTTTTCAGGCGGGCTCCTGATTTCAACAACAACTTGAAAATTTAACAACCTCCATTCTACAGGCAGGCTCCTGACTTCTTCGATTTAAAATTATAACAACCTCCGTTCTACAGGCGGGCTCCTGACTTCACTAACTTAAAATTTAACAACCTCCGTTCTATAGGCGGGCTCCTGACTTCACTAACTTAAAATTTAACAACCTCCGTTCTACAGGCGGGCTCCTGACTTCAACTACAATTTGAAAATATAACACCTCCATTCTTCAGGCGGGCTCCAGACTTCTTTCAACTTCAAATATAACAACCTCCGTTCTACAGGCGGGCTCCTGACTTCAACAACTTCTTAAAATGTAACACCTCCGTTCTTCAGGCGGGCTCTTGACTTCAACTTCAACTTGAAATGACAACAACCTCCATTCTCCAGGCGGGCTCCTGACTTCAATAAACTTTAAAATATAACACCTCCATTCTCCAGGCGGGCTCCTGACTTCAACTATTTCGTAAAATGTAATACCTCCATTCTCCAAGCGGGTTCCTAACTTCAACTTCTTCTTAAATAATGTGTTTTATTGCTGTTGTTCCTTCCTGCCTCCCGAACCATTTTCCTTCTAAACTGCTTCCCTCAAAACTGGTGTTTTATTCCTCTGAAAACTGCCGGGGATAACATCGATATTTTATTCACAAATATGTTATTTTCCTTCTTCAAAGACAACTTCCTTTAAAACTGGTGCTTTCACTTCTCTGAAACCTATTGGGGATAACACTGTTGGGGAATTATCTTTCTTCTTTAAGGCTAGTTACACCCTCTTTTTAACAATGGTGGGGATGATACTGATTCAAAGGCCACTACCCTTAAAACTTTGGGTTATCTTGCTTCTTTCAAGATTGCTTTCTTTAAAACTTGTATTGCCTTCTCCCGTAAACTGCTGGGGATTCCACTTCCTTCAAACTTGTGTTATCTTCCATCTTCCCCAAGTGGCTATCTGATTTCAAGAAAATTTCAAAAATGAAAGAAAATTTTCTGCCCCAGTTTGACAATCTTTCTTGTATCATGATGTCTTTTCATCATCTATAACATTTTCTGTCCCTGCTTCAAATCGAAGAAAAATTTGTTAGTTTAAAACGTGGTGAGTGGTCGTGCCACTCCTGCTGGGGATGGTTTTTCCCTTTTTCCTTTCCCTGCTTTGAGTTTTATTACAAAACTTGTTGGGGATGATATTATTTGTTGGGGATGATATTCCTGCTGGGGAAGGTTTTTCTTTTCTCTTCCTTCCCCGCTCTGTGTTGTCCGACCATCGCGGAACTTGGTCGATAATCTGTCGGAGTTGTTCCTGCATCTCGCAATTCTGCTGGGGATCCTCTAGGAACTTTTCAACTATTGTTTTTCTGTTTTTCTCCAACTTCACCTGGAAATTTGGTCCTCTTGGAATCTAGACCCATTCATCATTTGGTCTTGCGACAAACTTCTTTTTGCATTGTCGACTTATCTTTGGCTCGTCCTATCCACATTGTGTTTTTTGCACGATCTTGGCAACTGGTGATAAGCTCTAAAAATCCTTTTCAAAAACAAACTGCTGGGGAGATAAAGTCGTTAGACCAAAAATGAAAAAATGATGATTTCAAAAGATAGAAAAAGAAGAAGTCTTTTTGAACAAATGCTGGGGAAAAAGAAAGAAAAGAACTTATCTGAATGATATAACTGATCCCAACGATCATGTCGTGCATTCCGGATTAATAAACCCAGTCTATTTGTATCAATCATCTTTCGGACGGCCTCATCTTGCCGGGGATAAACAGGCACTTAACTCTTTGCCAAATGCGGATCCTTTCCGCCAATCTTGTCTTGTCGCCTCATAGTGCCCTTCGAGGGGTTTTCACTAAAAAGACTCTCTCATTTCTCTCAACTCCCGCCGCCTTATGGTACCTGTGAAGGTTTTCACCGATAAGACTCTCTCATTTTATTTTTCTCAACTTACGTCGCCTTATAGTGCCTGTGGAGGTTTTCACCGATAGGACTCTCTCATTTTATTTTATTTTTCCAGCTGGGGATTGGAGTGTTACCGATATGACTCTCTCTGCTGGGGATTCTTTCGGCTACCAATTCATTTCCAGCTTATGATCCTCTTCTCTGCTGGGGATCAGAGCGTTATTCCCGACTTCCGTTTGCATGACTTGGCACTTCTCGGATACTGATCGGGAGGTATTTTTTTGGACATCAATCTAGGTTTTTGTGTATGGCTAAAAGGAAAAAGGGTATCAAAAGTTCAAAATAATTTTGATGGGTAAAACAGTACAACTCTTAGAATCAAACTTTCTTTCCAAAATTACAAACACAAACTTCTGCCCCAGTTTTTCTTGCTTGGGGATTTTTATTTTTTTTACACTATGACCGAGCCATGAGGCGCCTACGTATCCTTCTTTAAGGAATCAGGTCAAACGTAGTTCCCAATTCCTTTGTTTTTCTTGTGACTTTTCTTTTGTCTTTATTATCATTATTTTTCTCTTCTCTTTTTCTTTCATTTTCATTACTGATTCCAAAAGAGGGGTATGAAAGAATACATAAGGCTCAAAAGTGGAAGCAAAGGTTAAAGTGTTTGGATAGAAGAAAGAATTGCCTCCGTCATTTCATTCTCCGATAAATGCCAAGTACAAACAAACAACAATTACAATTAAAAGAAATCATACATAATATCTCTTAACTGCGTCAGAATTGATAGGCATGTCGACGTATTTCCCTTCGATATCTGTTAAATATAAAGCGCCATTGGACAACACTCTGGTTACAATGAATGACCCTTGCCAATTCGGGGCGAACTTGCCCTTTGCCTCAGCCTGATATGGGAGGATGCGTTTCAGCACTTGCTGTCCTACTTCAAACTTCCGGGGACGCACCTTTTTGTTGTATGCTCTTGCCATTCTCTTTTGATATAACTGGCCATGACACACATCTGCCAATCTTTTTTCATCAATCAAGTTCAACTGCTCTAGATGAGTTTTGACCCACTCATCATCATCGCGATAATTCGAAGAGACGGGATTTCAACTTCCGCCAGTATTACTGCTTCAGTTCCATATACCAACAAATAAGGAGTTGCCCTTACTGGAGTACGGACAGTATTGCGATAACCCAACAATGCAAATGGTAATTTTTCATGTCATTGCCTCGAACCTTCTACCATCTTCCGAAGTATCTTCTTTATGTTTTTGTTGGATGCCTCAACTGCTCCATTCGCCTTGGGACGATATGGGGTGGAATTGCGGTGTGTAATCTTAAACTGTTGGCGTACTTGTTTCATCAAACCGCTGTTAAGATTAGCACCATTGTCCGTGATGATCACTTTTGGGATCCCAAATCTACAGATGATATGGGAATGAACAAAATCCACCACTGCCTTCTTGGTTACCGACTTGAAAGTTTTAGCCTCAACCCACTTAGTGAAATAATCGATGGTCACCAGAATGAACCTATGACCGTTAGTAGCTGCCGGTTCAATAGGTCCAATGACATCCATGCCCCAGGCAACAAATGGCCATGGTGCTGACATTGTATGCAATTCAGTCGGCGGAGAATGAATCAGATCTCCGTGTATCTGACACTGATGGCATTTCCGCACGAAACTGATACAATCACGCTCCATAGAAAGCCAATAGTACCCTGCTCGAAGAATCTTCTTTGCCAATACATATCCGCTCATATGTGGCCCACAAACTCCGGCATGTACCTCTGTCATAATTGTCGTGGCTTGACTAGCATCTATACATCTCAGCAATCCCAAATCTGGGGTTCTTTTGTACAACACTCCTCCACTAAGGAAAAATCCATTTGCCAATCGTCGGATGGCTCTCTTTTGATCTCCGGTGGCCTGCTCCGGGTATATCCCCATCCTGAGGTATTCCTTGACATCATAAAACCATGGTTGGCCATCCATTTCTTCCTCTATCATGTTGCAATAAGCATGCTGATCACGAACCTGAATATGCAATGGGTCAACATTAATTTTGTTTGGGTGGTGCAACATCGATGCTAAAATGGCCAAAGCATCGGCAACCTCATTATGAACTCTTGGGATGTGTCTAAACTCCACTAATCGAAATCGCTTGCTCAAATCGTGCAAATATTGTCGATATGGTATGAGCTTCAAATCCCTTGTTTCCCATTCACCCTGAATCTGATGCACCAGGAGGTCCGAGTATCCCAAGACCAAGATGTCCTGGACATCCATGTCTGCAGCTAACCGTAAGCCCAAAATGCATGCCTCATATTCAGCCATGTTATTGGTACAATAGAAACGTAGATGTGCCGTAACAGGATAATGATGTCCTATTTCAGAAATAAGTACCGCTCTTATTCCAACTCCTTTCGCATTTGCGGCTCCATCAAAGAAGAGCTTCCAACCTGGTTCCTCAAATAATTCCAACTCATCTATATGCATCACTTCTTCATCAGGAAAATACGTCCTCAATGACTCGTTTTCTTCATCAACAAGATTCTCAGCCAAGTGATCAGCCAATGCTTGGGCTTTCATTTCCGTCCTCGTCACATAGATGATGTCGAATTCTGTGAGTAATATCTGCCATTTCACCAATCTCCCTGTGGGCATAGGCTTCTGGAAAATATACTTCAATGGATCCAAGCGTGAAATGAGATAAGTAGTATAGGATGACAGATAATGCTTCAACTTTTGGGCCACCCAAGTTAGGGCGCAACATGTCTTCTCAAGTTGAGTGTACTTAACCTCATATACTGTAAACTTCTTGCTGAGATAATAGATGGCTTGCTCCTTCCTTCCTGTAATGTCGTGTTGCCCCAGTACGCAGCCAAACGAATTCTCCAGGACCGTTAGATAAAGAATTAACGGTCTTCCTGGCTCAGGTGGAACCAATACAGGTGGATTTGATAAATATCCTTTGATTTGGTCAAAGGCTTCCTGACATTCTGCCATCCATTCTACCGCAACATCTTTGTTCAGTAGCCGAAAAATGGGTTCACAAGTCGCCGTGAGTTGAGCGATGAAACTGCTGATATAATTCAACCTTCCCAACTGACTCATTACTTCTGTTTTGTTCTTCGGTAGTGGCAATTCCTGGATGGATTTGATTTTTGACGGTTCCAACTCAATACCTCGCCGATTGACGATGAATCCCAACAGCTTTCAAGATGGGACACCAAATGCACATTTGGTCGGGTTGAGCTTAATGTCGTACCTTCAAAGTCTTTGGAAAAACTTCTTAGGTCAGCCACGTGGTCTTCCTGACGCTTAGATTTTATGATCACATCATCTACGTACACCTCAATCTCTTTGTGTATCATGTCATGAAACACCGTAGTCATTGCTATCATGTACGTTGCCCCAGCGTTCTTCAAGCCAAAAGGCATTACCCGGTAGCAATAAGTCCCCCACGGTGTAATGAATTCCGTCTTTTCCGCATCTTCTTCATCCATCAGAATCTGATGATACCCAGCATAGCAATCTACAAAAGACCCGATCTCACGTCCGGAACAATTATCGATCAAAATATGGATATTGGGTAATGGAAAGTTGTCCTTGGGGCTTTCCCTGTTCAAATCCCGGTAATCGACACACACTCTGATCTTCCCATCTTTCTTCGGCACTGGCACCACATTAGCCAACCAATCAGGATATCGAGTGACCCGAATAACCTTTGCCTGTAGTTGCTTGGTTACTTCTTCTTTAGTCTTCACACTCATATTTGTCTTGAACTTCCTCAATTTTTGCTTGACGGGAGGGCACGCCGGGTTAGTGGGCAATTTGTAAACCACTAGATCGGTGCTTAAGCCCGACATGTCATCGTACGACCATGCAAAAACATCTTTGAATTCAATGAGTGCTTTGATTAGTTCCTTCCTGATGTTCGGCTCAATGTGGATGCTTATTTTGGTTTCCCTGTCATCGTACGACCATGCAAAAACATCTTTGAATTCTCTGTTTATCTCTTCAAAGGCTTCATCCTCATCGTATTCCGATTCATCATCATAATCGACCTCTTGTACAATTAGTTCAGAATCAGATTGATTTTTTAGACTAGGTTAAAGATCCGTTGTGCATGCCATGTCATTAGAACTAGTATAAAGAGAACTGTTCAGAAAGAGAAAAGAAGAAAACATAATTAAAACAAAATAAAGAGAGAAAACTTTCACTTTATTAAAATACGGGATAACAGAGTTTCACGCTTTTGTCGAATACAAAAATAAAACAAAACTGGATTACAACTCTGGAATAATCCAGAAAATAAGAAAGAAAATCCAGAGCCTACTACCGAGACTCCCTCCGGGTAGGAAGAGGAGGAGCTGTCCAATTGTTGATATCGGCCTTAGGCCCCACAAACTGTATATCTGCCCTACTGGACCCTTCTCCAGCTTCTATCATGTTGACATCGGCGAACAGCCTTTCAAATCCCTCATTCAAATCTCCATCTGGCCCAACAGTGGTCCGAGAACTTTCGGGGCCGACAACTTTCTGATACCTGCTTTGACAAATGATCTAGGTAGGCGCAGGATTGGCTTGGGAAGGACCTAGACTCTTTTCTTCAACTTGCGGGCCCATCTCACATCTCTCATTGTAGGCTTGAACCCCCAACCCAAAGGTATCCATATTTTTGGGCAAAGAAACCGGCTAAACAATACCCTGAAGATCAGCCCCTAAACCTTTGTCTGGCACAAACCCGTTCTTCAACATCTTCGAGCCTACCATGACAGTTGCAGCTGCGATCCTGGGAAGTGTAAGGTCCTCGCCTTCAGAAATTTTATCCACTGAAACCGTATCGAAAACCTGGTAATCCCACGGTCCCTTATCATCATCAGTCTCTATGAAGGGCACGATGGCATCACTTACGGCGCTTGCATTGTCTTCCCCGTGTACTATGATCGCTTGCATATCCCACTCGAATTTGACCATATGATGTAATGTAGAAGGCACTGCTTTGGCGGCGTGGATCCAGGGTTATCCCAACAGAACATTATATGACACTGCCACGTCTAACACTTGAAACTCCATGGTGAACTCGACTGGACCAATTGTTAATTCAAGTATGATGTCAACCACTGTGTCTGTACCACCACCATCAAACCCTCAAACATAGATGTTGTTATTGTGAATCCTATCACCATCGACCTTCAGTTTGTTCAATGTGGCCAAAGGACAGATATTGGCACTAGACCCATTATCAATTAGTACTCGAGTGACTACCGAGTCTTCGCACTTCACGGTCAAATAAAGGGCTCTATAATGTTCTGTACCCTCCACGAGCAACTCATCATCTGAAAAAGTGACCCTGTTGACCTCGAAAATCTTGTTTGCTATTTTCTCCAGATGATTCACAGAGATCTTATCCGGAACATGGGCTTCGTTCAGAATTTTCATCAATACCTGGCGATGCTCATCTGAATGGATCAAAAACGATAACAATGAGATCTGTGCCGGGGTCTTCTTCAACTTCTCCACAATGGAGTAATCTTGCGCCTTCATTTTCTTTAAAAATTCTTCCACCTCTTCCTCGGTAACTGGATTCTTTGTCGCTACTGGATTGACCCTTCTTAACCCTGCGGGGGCAAAACACCTTCCCGAACAAGTTAACCCCTGTGCCTCACATATTTCTTCCACAACTTCCTTCCCCTTATGCATTACCATTACCTGACTGTAGCTCCATGGCACAGCTTTCTCACTGATTATCGGCAACTGCATTACTGGCCTGATAACAACTGGTCCTATGCATGCCCCCTTCACGTCTACTGGCTTGCTTGATATCCCTTGCACCATTACTTTGACCGGCTCCGGATTCTTGGCAACATCAGACGCCCTCTTCCCTATCACCACTACTAGCTTGCCTTCTACCCTTTCCGTCTGTACTACCGCCTCTCCACTGATCAACTTTTCTTTCAGACTGGCACGGATCATCATTACCGTTTGTGAGGGCTTCTTGAGCTTCCCTCCTTCGTCCACTAGTTCGATCATGTGGGCTTCATGGTGTGCCGGCAACGGGTTCTGATTGATGTTTCGTGCCTCTGGCTCCTGGACCTCGATCCTATTTGTGTCAATAAGATCTTGTACGGCAGTCTTCAACTTCCAACACTTCTCAGTATCATGCCCGGGAGCCCCCAAACAATATTCACAGCTTACCGAGTGGTCCAGATTTTTGGGAAGGGGATTTGGCAATTTGGGCTCCACAGGACTCAATAGGCCTAACTGCCTCAATTTGAGGAATAGAGTAGTATAGGTTTCTCCCAGCGGAGTGAATGTTCTCTGCCTCTACACCCTTTCATTCCTGAAAGTCTGATTCCCACGGAAACCTGGTCCCGAAGGATTCCTGTAGGCCCTCGGTGGTGGATATGTGTTTTGTGGAGGTGGATATGTGTTTTGTGGAGGTGGATATGTATCTTGTGGAGGTGGATATGTATTCTGGAGAGCCAGTGCACGCCATTGCGGGCGAGCCAGAGGCTGGGTGTAAGTTTGGGCGTGATGGACAGAGAAGTGTGGCTCTTGTGGTGAGTAGTAGGGTTGTGGAGTGCCGTATGGAATATGTGGGTAATTTCAGTGATAGGGTCTAGGTTGGTAGTGAGGGTGG
Organism: Nicotiana tabacum; assembly: GCF_000715075.1. Taxonomy (NCBI): domain Eukaryota; kingdom Viridiplantae; phylum Streptophyta; class Magnoliopsida; order Solanales; family Solanaceae; genus Nicotiana; species Nicotiana tabacum. Next base: position 27,356,933 of record NC_134084.1, read on the forward strand.
GACCTCTAGATTTGGACCAAGTACCTGCCTTGACTATTGCGACATCTTCCCTTTTCTACTTTCCGAGCGCACCTCCCGTGCCGCTCTAGATGGCTTGAGTGGTTGCTTTAATCGCCAAATAGCTCAGGATTTTGTTGGACTTAAGTCCCTCTTCAATCATACCGCCCATTTTTACTACTTCGGTGAAAGATTTGACAACTGACGTCACCAAGTGACCAAAGTAAGTTGGCTCTAGAGTCTGTAGAAAGTAGTCCACATTTCCCCCTCTCTCATTGGAGGATCAACTCTCGCTGCCTGCTCTCTCCAGCAGAACCCAAATTCTCTAAAGCTTTCCCCGGACTTCTTCTCAAGTTTCAGCAATGTGAGATGGTCAGGGACGATCTCAAGGTTGTACTGGAAGTGGCCTATGAAGGCTTGTGCTAGATCGTCCCAGGTGTACCACCTGCTAGGATCCTGTCTTGTGTACCATTCCAGTGCAGAACTGCTCAGACTCTGACCAAAGTAAGGTATCAGCAGCTCATATGTTCCCCCTACTCCTCTCATCTTGCTGCAAAAACCATGCAGATGTGCCATTGGGTCACCGTGCCTCTCGTATAGATCAAACTTTGGCATTTTGAACCGTGCCGGCAATTTAATGTCTGGGAATGGGCACAGATCTTTGTAGGCTACACTGACTTGGTTGCCTAACCCATGGATATTCCTGAAGGACTTCTCCAGGATTTTAAACTTTCGAAGTACTTCGTCTTGCTCTGGGCTCTTAGCCGGCTTTTCAGGGGGGTAATATTGGTTATCATGAGCCTGAAACAACGGCTCGCTGGATGATCTTTGCAGCGTGGCTGGTGGGGGTGCCACGAAAACAGGATCATTTGGTAGAGGAGGGTTCTGATTGGGTTGTGAAGCTTGGGGATCATAGGCATTCCTTCCCTGATAGTATTGGTGATTGGGGAAGCTTGTCGAAGGGCCGGGGGGAGGGTATTTCGGCGTGTGTCCTGGTGGGAGAGTGGGAGTAACAGGAGGGCCAGGCGCTTTTTGTACCCTAGCTAAGGCCAACTGAATTTCTTTCATCTCCCATTTCATCTTATCCATTTCCTCCTTCAGTATTTGATTATCCGTCCTTTCATCCTCGACACTTTGGTCTGAACTAGTCATGCTTTTTAATACGGGCCCTTTGGATCTTGTTTGGTAATGGTAAACTGCCAGAACGTTCTAACAAACTAACTGGTTCAAAATCTCTCTCTGGATAAACAACAAACTTGTTAGCGTTAGAGTTTAACACATATTGTAATTTCACATTAGGGGATGCAATGTTCCTAGGCAGTTTAACCATTTCTAACATGTCTTTGCTTCGACTGCATGCGTCATTCCGGCTTACTTTGTTTGTGCCTTTCTTTATCTCTCTTTTTATTTCTTTCTTTTCCTTTCTTTCATTCAATTTGCCTTTTCTCTTTTCTTTTTAGTGGTGGTCGAATCTTATATGGATTGCCTACGTATCATGTCCCCGCATGAATCAGGTCAGGCATAGTTCTGCCCTATAAGTGCGAAAAGCAAAAAGATAATTTTTTGGAAATTTTCGATTTTTCATTAATAAACATTCTATTACAAACCAGTCGCTTCTTAGAAAGGAAAATAACAGGCTCGAAACCAAACCAAGTACAAACTCACTAACTACCGACATACTCTGATGCGAAATAAAGATAGACTCTAATAGACAACAGACTCTAAGAGAAAGAAAATGCAGATTCAAACTATGAACATATTAAGGTTTCAAATTTGGGTGTCCGCTGGGCGTCATTCGGCCTCGCCACGGGTTTAGGTGTAAGGTTCCTTTCCAGCTGCTCCAATTCATGCATGATTTGCTTTACAAATATCATCACCGCCGAGAAGAAGGTAGTACGGGTCATGTTTTCACACTCCCGACATTTCCTGGTGATAGCACGAGCAATAGTCAGAATCTTGTTCCTGGTTCGGTCTTTCTCTAGGAGTAGGCATTCTATCTGATCCCCTCCAGCCTTCAAAACTTGAGAATCATGCAGATGTTGTTTCCGTAACTGCTGTATTTCATCTTCCATCGAGGCCATCAGATTACAGCAGTGTTTACTCTCGGTTTCAAAAGCCTTGGGTTGTTGAGCCGCCTTTCTCTCTAGGGTGGTCACCTTCCTTTTTAGACTAACAATGGTCTTTTCATAATCTTTCCTTGCCTGCTATAAGTACTGTGTGTGCTCTTTCGTTCTCTTTGCCCATTGCGCCTGGAGTTGTGCTATGGTATCCTCAGATTTCTTCAGATCATCCCAGCACTCACCGATTTCCTTTTTTAACCCTTTTATTAACCGCTCATCCGACCGACTCCTTTGTTATTTGTCAGCATCTCTCCTCATCTATCGGATTTGGGCTTTCAGCGCTTCGTTTTCTTGGGCCAATTTGCTCTTTTATCCCCGGTCGGCATCAACTTGCAGACTATTTTCAAATTCCAGGTCTCTAATCTGTTGCCTCAGCCTGCCTATTTCTACCCTGTAACTCTCTTCTTTAGCCAACCAATCCCACTGTTCTTGCGACGCCTGGACGAACTCCTGGAGATGGGGCCTTTTGGCCGGTCTCCCAAACTCGATTTCTTTCCCAAACCAAGCAAGGTATCCCGGCGAAACTTCACCCTTGGACCGATCGCGTACACATGTATTGGCTATTAAGTATTGACACTCTCTCCAAATTTGTCGGACTGCTGCTTCAGGAAACTATCCATTGGGCCCGATCTCGACTGCTTGGCAACTAAGATCTTCGTCTTTCGGAACTATTTGGCATCTCCCCAACTGTCTCAAGACTCGATACGGGGCATAGGGTTGAATACTTCGGAGTCCCATCAAAAGGAAATGGGGTCCAGTGGTTGGCATATATATGATTTCATCCACAGGCAACCATCCTAGTGTCCACTGGATTTGGTTGGCGGCGAGGGTTCGAAAGAATGATGTCCACGCTGTAACTCCCTCGGGTAGACCGACCCCTTGATTCTGGTGTAGAACTCTTCTATGCAAGCCTTCTTCGAGGAACCATAACTCAAGAGCTAGGAACGGTGGCAGAGATGCTCAGTCATCCATATTTGTAGCAACAAATTACACCCCTCGAAAAAGTTCCCTCTAGCTTTGCAGGCTGTAAGAGCTCGGAAGATATCAGATACTATCATCGGCGCAAGAGTGCTTTCATCTTGAATGAGCAAAGTACTGACGACCCTGGCTATTTTCAGATCAATATTTCTGTCTTTCCTTGGAAATACCAAAAGGCCCAAAAAGGTTATCATAAAAGCCACTCGTCTATGCTCGTCCCATTTCTGACGGTTACTTTTGCTGCATAACTTGTTACTCGGGTTGTTGAATCCTCCGACATGACCGTATCTGTCGTATATGAAGCGCGGATTACAAAAACCTACGGCCAGATCTGGGTTATGGACCATCCTGGGTATTTTTAACGAATCTAAAAACCGATGCATAGTGACAACTCTTGGAGCAACCAGGTATTTTTGCCTCAACGGAACATCAGCATTTCCGATGTACCCGGCTATTTCCTCCAAAGTCAGAGTGAGTTCGAAATCGGAGAAGTGGAAGACATTGTGTGCCGGGTCCCAGCAGGTGACCAAAGCTCTTATGATATCCCCCCGAGGTTGGATTTCCAATAAACTCGTAAGACCTTTTAGATATTTCTTGACCTCATCTTGCCCTTCACCACCTAAATCATCCCACCATAGCCGTAACTTGAAAGGGATTTTAATCATTATTGAAAAGGTTCATTTTGCATCGTGCTCATCCTGCACATTTATTGAGGTGATTAAGAAATAAAATTTATTTGACTCAACAAATTGACTATTTTTTAATTTTTCACAGCTTAAAAGGAAGATTCGGTTCCGCACACGGCTTTTCAGCACTTCGGGAACAAAGATTTTAAAGTTGGGTGAGTCAACGGGTCAAAAATCCAAAAATGACTACAAGTGGCCATTTATGTAAAGTCAGCTTTCCGGTGTCCCTTTCGGGAACATTCGGCTATTTTTGCCAAAAACGGCATCACCCGACTTATTTATGTTGACAATTAAAATTTGACATTTTTTGGCTATTTTTGTAAAAGGGGAGGTTGGACCCAATGAGGGTTGCCTACGTATCCTGCACCCTATGAGAATCAAACCGGCGTAGCTCGGGTAGATAAAACAAACTTCTTTTTGAAATTAAGACTCTTTTCAATGGCAAATAAAACCATTTTTCATAAACAAAACCCCTTTTTTTTTTTCATTTTCTCAAAAATTCGACAGAGTTTCGACGCTATTTGGACATTGATGATTTTTTCAAAACAGGCGATTAGATACATCTATCCCTCTTTCCTCAGAGTATTCAAGAGTCGGTCAGCATGTAAGTCCGAAACAACAAATGCACAGGTAGCAAGTTGGATGCATCAGGATGGTCTTTTGTCACTTTGGTACACCTGTCCTAGACAGACCCAACCCCTGTGTTGAGCCTCCAAAGTTAAATGCACGTGATGCAAACAAACGTTCCTACTAGGGATCCGGCATGCAGCTGAGTTATTCTAGGTTCATAAGTTGGGTATTTGTTCTAGACTGTGCAGCCGAGCGGACAACTCGAGTCGAGGAGGGGGCTACGTACCGTGAACCAAAAGGCCATCCAGCTTAGTAACTTGTCCGGCCTCTTTCTTATTTCAGGTATGACACTAACAGAATAGGGAGTCTCGACCAACAAGCTCATCCCCGGAGGTAAGAAGAGAAGGGTTTCGGCAGAGTTTATATACAGTTCAGATAATATCAAAGCAGTAAAATCAGCATTTAGTACATTAGGCCCAAACATGTAACAAAATCAAATAAAGCCAAATATAACAATTTATCTAAGCTCGAATTCTGAACCCTGAACCAGAGATTCTGGGTTCGGTTCCCCAGTAGAGTCGCCAGAGCTGTCACGCCTTCTTTTTCACCTACACCCCCGTGAAGGGACGTAAAGGGAATTTTTCCAATTAAAGTACAATCGAAACGGGATTTATTATTTAATTCAGAGTCGCCACTTAGGAGATTTATGGTGTCCCAAGTCACCGGTTGAATCCCGAATCGAGGAAAAGATTAACTTTGTATTACAGTGTTCGAAAAAAAAATCTGGGTAAGGAATTCTATTAACCCGGGAGAAGGTGTTAGGCATTCCCGAGTTCCGTCGTTCTAGCACGGTCGCTCAACTGTCATATTCGGCTTATTTATCTGATTTTAATTCATATTAAACCTATGTGAAAATTTAAACTTTTTACCGCTTTTATTATTGTTATTTTTTTTCAACGAGAATTGCAACGTCGTGAAAACGCATCTCGAACCACGTCACATCAATGCACTTGTGGTTGTTGACACATCTCGACTCCGTTGAGATTTGGATTTGGGTCACATAAGTGTGCACCCGAGTTTAAGAAAGTAAATTATTAAAGGCGCGCCTAAAGCGACTAGCGTATCATTATTTTGGGTAAGGCCGTGAAATTTTGCTATACGGCCCATCCCAAAGTCTAAGTAATTTTACCAACACATATAGAGGGCCTCGCAGCTTGTGTATTTTTGTTTGTCGAGGCTCGTCTCACTCATTATTTTTAAAAGAATTTACAACATCGTGGAAATACATCTCGAACCACATCACAATCAATGTACCCGTGATTAGAGAACTTTGTTGAGATTTGGATTTGGGTCACATAAATGTGCACCCGGGTTTAAGAAGGTAATGTTATTAAAGTACGCGCCTAAAGTGACTAACGCGTGATTATTTTGGGGAAGACCGTGAAATTCGCTAAACGGCTCGCCTCGGAATCTAAGTATTTCAAATATACATTTGATGAGGGCCCCGCGACTTATATGTTCTATTTAGCGAGGCTCGTCTAATTTCATTTATAGGTCCATCCTAAAGTGAACTAAGATTTTCTAATTAATTTGACTCTAAAAATGAGGGAAAATCCTAATCGATTTTGTCAAGGGCCTAAAACAATAATTGTAAACCAAATATGTCTCAGGGCTCAAGGATAAGCTCGAAAAATGTGAATTGGCACAACCAAAAGCCGGCCCAACGTAGTCTTTGGCCCAGGCCCATGCGAGTATACCAATAAGGTAAAACCGGGGCCATTCGTTAAAGCGCTAAATCTCAGATGGCCTGGAATTAGGCTGACCACTAGACCGACGCAACTTCAGTTGAATCAAATCAAGTACCCATCGAAATTACTGCGTCCTTTTACTCAAATGAACAAAACATGGTTTGAAGATTAGATTATTTTAACTACTGGTCTGTTTTTACTAAAGGTAAAAGAGCAAATTAAGAGGTAGCTTTGAGTTCGACAACAAGATTGCATATCAAGCCTTCAAGGATTAGACTATTGGTCATATACTTCTACCAACTCTAGTTAACACCTATATATTAAGAACTAATCTGCATGATATGAGATACTACAATACAATACATGCTCAACTGGACATCAAACTCGATTTCAAATCCAACTTTTTCCGACTTTTCTTTTTAAACATAAATGAACACTGAACTACACATACACCCATTGTACTGAATTGCAGTTAGATAGTCACGAATTTGAATTGGTTCGAAGCAGTTCAAAGGCAGTTTATTACAAGCTGTAGATTCATCCATTCCAAATTACTTAAACAAACAGTCCTAATTACAATTCAAACCATTACATTCAATTATAAGGAAGATATAGTAGCTACTGAAGTTTTCCAATGAAGTTAGGTTTCCATTTCATTTTATTTCAGCCGAACTCTACATGATGTGGAGATTCAACATGTACCTGGATTGGAAAACAGGACAAGAAGAAGGAGAAGTCAGCAGCAGGTAAGCAGAAGACAATACAGCAGCAATGGGATTCATAACAGCTCCAAAAACCAGTTTTAAAACCAGAATAACACTCAACCACAACCCAGAATGAGTTTGTCAACCAACATCAATACAGACACCCAAAACAGAACAAACTGAGCTCGGATAATTCATAAACAGAATCAATAGACTGCCAAATAGATTCAACAATCAAAAGGGGCAAGAACCAGTGCTTGGAATCTAAATTCTGCCTAGAACTCAATGGAACAGTATCCTTTCTCTTAAACTCTCTCTTAGAACTGATTCAAGACTCAAAAATGTTCTCTCAGATTGACTTTTCCTCTCTTTGGGTCTCTCCTCTAATTTTCAGAATCTTTTCTTTCTAAAGTTCGCCTCAAAGAAAGCCAGACCAGACCAAAAAGGGTCGAAAGAGAAACTGATTTTCTGCTCTCCAAAAACCAGCCCCTATACTGTGTAAAACTCACCACCCCTTTGTCTAAAAATGACTCTATATATAACCCCCCAAAACAGGCCTGCCCCCTCAACTCTCAAAAGCACTTTAGGCAGAATTTTTAAACTAATTCTGCCCATCATCTCTCAAACCCCACTATATTATGTTTTCCCTCCTTTTAATTCATTTGTTCCCTACTACCCTTGTCTTTTCTTTATTTAAATTCAAATAGGTATGGGCACCTATTTCTTAATCCATTTCCTTTAAACCTTCCCCCCACCATTATGTTTTGTTCCCCATTAGCACTAAACAATTGCATTAGTTTAATGGTACTTTAGTACCCTACTGTCAGCCCACTTAAACTAGCCATTTTTTAAACTTTTCAATTCCCAAATTACCCTCCTAAAGCCCTTAAAATTACTGTCCTACCTAATCCCTTTAATTGGTAACAACCCCAAATAGCTATAACCAATTCAAACTATCAGATTCCTAACAACTGACTCCTAACTCAACTGGACAGATTACAAAACTTCAGATTTTGAAAAACCAATAGACTCACTGATAACCAACTAGACAAGTAATCAACAGCATGAATTGCAAACAAAGGGAATCACACACTATAGAATAAGTTTTAATTCACAACAATTGGCTAAACCCAACTACTATCAATATGTGACTACAATTAGAGATGAGGTAAAGCAAGCGTCATGAAATGAAACCTGATTAATAACACGAGTCTAGGCTCAGACAATCATGAACCATTTTCTAAGCATTAGGTCTATTGTACAGGATAACATTACTGATTAAGGGATCACAATGACAACATAATTGGTAGCCTGAACTTGAACAAACTAAACAGACACAAATTAAACCAGTTCTTGACAAATTCAACTCGCAAACTGACCCAAGTTCGGACCTTAGACTACTGACCATGATTTAAACGGGAAATTCATGCCAATTTATAGAAGGGGAAGAGACAAAGTAAACAAACGGAACTGCAAGAGTGAACAACCAAAACTGGGTGTAAAAGACTTACCCGAATCACAACTCGATAAAAAAAACTCGAGGCTCTTCCCATTTTCAAGTCGAGACGGAACTTTAACCATGTGTTTTCGAAGGAAAATAGCATGGCTAAAGTCAGTCCCTGGCTCAAAATTCATGGAACCTGGCCTGCCTAACTTCGATCTGGAATCCGAGCTACCCCATGATGATTTGAAAAGAGTCGATTAGGGATTCATGGTGAGGGGGTTCAGGAAATCACAGGGTGTGAATTTGGTGGCATTTGAACGGATTAGGGTTTGGGTTGATTCCTTTGATTTAAGATTCGAGGAGCTCGGGGGTCATTCGAAGCAAACTGAGCATGGGACTGGAACGAGGAAGTCTTGGGAAAGTTGTGGTGTGAAATTGGAGGCTTTTGGACGAGATAGGGTTCCGGCCTGATTTTTGATCTAAAATTCGAAGCGCACGGCTATGATTCGAGGGATAAGAGTTAGGGATTCAGAATGGGGAGGTCGAGGGGAATCAGTGGTGAAAAGATTGAGTCGTTTGGACCACCGGAACCACCGTGAGGCGATTTCCGGTGGGCGGTGCACGGTGGCAAGAGGCGGGGGATCTGTTTGGTCTCTGAAGCTCAGAGACGAAGAGGTGGGGGGTTTGGTTTAGGGGGCGGGTTAGGATTTAGGAATATATACCATGTGTGGAATTTAGTCCCAGCCGTTAGATCAATTAAGATCAACGGCCAGGATCAAAGAGATTAACCCATACGATGTCGTTTGGTTTAAGTTGGGGGTCGGTTTGAACCGGGGAACGGGTCGGGCCAGGGAATGGGTAAGGGAGATTGAATCTCAGCCGTTGGATCGATTTAATCTAACGGTCTTGATTAAGAGTGACCAAACGACGTCGTTTTAAGACGTCTCTGGCCAGGCCAACTGGACCTGGTTCATGGGTGATTTGGGCCTGATTTTTGCACTGAAATTGGCCCAATTTTCACTCTTTTTCCTCTTTTTTCTTTCATTTTATTTTAATTCCTTTTCAACTAAAATCCTAATTAAATTATAAAATTGTCAATTAACTAAAACATTAACTCTTAATAATAGCTATCACATGAAATTAAACACCAAATAAAGATAAAATCACACAATTCAGACATTAAACGAAAAAAATATGCAAAGTACATATTTTTTTGTGATTTTTCCAATTTGTAAAACAAACTTGATTGTTTAATTAATTCCTAAAATGTAAAATTAAATCCTAAATGCATATGCAACCCATATTTGTATTTTTCTTAATTAAAGTAGAAATAAACATGCGCAGACAAAAATACAAATGAATCACAAACAACACAAAACCATTTTATTTTGAATTTTTTGGGAGTAGTTCTCATATGGCAAAAATCACGTGCTCACACCAGGCGCCCAAAGTCTTCTTCGTGAACGTGAAGGTTGTGACGGAACGTGAAGCAGAGGGGGGAGACCCTTCACGAACGCGTCCTTCCTCTCGCGAACTCATAAGGTTGAGGGGAGGGGCCACCAAGTTGTTAAACGCGAATGCGGTCTCTTGAACGCGAACGCGAGGCTCAAGCAGTTCCTGCTTCGCAAACACGAGCCGTTGCCCGCGAATGCAAAGGCCATTGCAACCTGACCCATCCAGAACGCGAAGGGTCTGTCGCGAACGCGATGCATATTTTTGCCCAGTTATTTTAAAGACCCAAAAACATAACACTTACAGGATTTCTCAAAATTTTACAAAACTTCTTCTTCTCCAAAGCTCCTAGGCGATCTTTGAAGCACTTTTTCACCATAACCTTTTGGGTAAGTAATCTTTAACTTGTTTTCTTCATTTTCCATTAATACCCACTAGATTTCTAGGCCTAAAACATGTAATTAAGGGTAGAAATTAGGGATTTGGGTAGAATTAAGGCTTTTTGATTAATTGTGATTTAGACCTCGTTTTGGGGTCGGATTTAAAAACAAATTATATCTTCGGGCTCGTGGGTGAATGGGTAATCGGGTTTTGGTCTCGTGTTTTGACCAAGCGGGCCTAGGGTCGATTTTTGGATTTTTGGGAAGAATGATTAGAAGGCTATAATTAAACATTGGAATTGGATTGTTTAGCATTTATTGATGTTATTAAGTCAATTGTGTATAGATATGATTGAGTTGGAGCCAAATTTGAAAGGAAAAGCGGTGTTTGAGGCTTGAGTTGGCCATGGAAGTTCGAGGTAAGTGTTTGGTCTATCCTTAGCTTGAGGGATTAGGATTTGTGTCCTACTTGCTATTTGTTTCTTGTTGAGTACGATGTATAGGCATGGTGACGAGTATCTATACGTTGGTGTCAAGCATGACCGTGAGTCTTATATTGTGAATTTTCATGACTTCATTGTATTATTCATGCCTTGGTGAAGATTTCTAATTGTTGTATAAAGTTTGTGGAAAGATTTGTGACCTATGAACATTGAGGAGCGTTGGCTCAAGTTGTATAGCAAAATTGTAAAAGTATAAGTGAAAGTTGAACTTTTAGAGCATTGGCTCGAGTTGTGAAATGAGTTGTAAAGTAAAAAACTCTAGAGTATTGGCTCGAGTTGTGAAGTGAATTGTGAAATAAAAGTGAAAGAAAGAGAAAGTGTTATTAAAGTGTTCCTTTGCCGGGATATTGTTGCTTTGTTGGTTATCTCCATTGCTGGGATGTTGATATTATTGATGTTGTTCCCTTGCCGGGATTTAATTGTTTAATTGGTGTTCCCTTGCCGGGATTCCTATTATGACTTTGTTTATTCCCTTGCCCCTTTGTTTGTGATTGTTGTTTGGGTGAGGAAGAGTGTTAAAGTACAAAGGGTGATGCCGTGCATTGTTTGTTATCGTGAGGAAAGAGAGTAAAAGCATGAAGGGTGATGATGTGCCGTACGATGTACCATTCCGTGATAATTTTATTGATTATATAGTGAGGAAAGAGAGTAAAAACACAAAGGGTGATTCCATGCACATTTTTATTATATGATTGCTTTGGTGAGGACGAGAGTAAAAGCACGAAGGGTGATGCCATGCATTTGTTGATATCCGAGTTATGTTGTTTCTTTCATTACTTGTTGTTATTTGATTTTACTTTGAGGTTATTGATTCCCTTACCCTATTTGCCTTATGATTGTTGTTTGGGTAAGGAAGAGTGTAAAGCACGAAAGGTGATGCCGTGTGTTGTTTTGGTGAGAGAGTGTTAAAGAACGAATGGTGATGCCGTGTATTATCTTGGTAAGAGAGAGTAAAAGCATGAAGGGTGATGCCATGCACTTGTTTGTGATTTCCCTAATTTTATTATTGATACCCGTGTTACGGTTTCTCTACACTAAATTGCTAGCTTCCTATTGATACTTGTTGTACCCCGTAGCATGATTTCCCCTTCTGTTTTCAATTGAACGGTGGTGATCCTCATACTTATTTGTTGCTTTTCTGTTACTATTTGATGTTTCCCCGCAGCATGTTTCCCCCTCCCATACTTGACTGTATGTGATTGTTTCTTTCCGTACTTCTTTTCTGCTGTATATAGTTAAATTGTACATGTTTATTTGGTAGTCTGGTCCTAGCCTAGTCACTACTTTGCCGAGGTTAGGCTAGACACTTACCAGCACATGGGGTTGGTTGTGCTGACACTACACTCTGCACTGTGTGCAGATCCCGGAGCAGCTTACAAACAGTAGTAGGAGGGCTTCCTTCAGTCCACCTGGAGACCCAAGGTAGACCTGCAGGCATTCGTGAGCCCTAACGTCTCCCTCTATCTTTATTCCCTGTTTCATTTTCTTTCGTTCAGAAACAGTTTATTGTGTTTTCTTCAGGCCTTGTTTATAGTGACTTTTAGATAGTCTGTGACACTGTGACACCAAGTTTTGGGGTATTTGAGGTTTTAAAAGTTGTAATAGACGTAGCCTTAAGATATATAATTGTTGACTTCCGCTTATTTATTTAAAATTCCATGTTTATCATATTATCGACTTGTGTTTTTCAAAAGGAAGCAAAAATGAAAGTGTAGCAATTAGCTAAGATTTGGCTTGCCTAGCTCCCATTAGTAGGCGCCATCACGACTCCTGAGGGTGGGAAATCCGGTCGTGACAAGTTGGTATCAGAGCTCTAGGTTACATGGGTCTCACAGTTCACAGACAAGCTTAGTAGCTCTAAATTGAAACCTCTACTCTTGTCCTTTCACAAATGGCGAGGTCATGTACCGCTTCTTTAGCCGAGCAGCTGCACAGACCGGTGATAGATCAGCTACGTCTCTGAAGGCTTTGTGGAAGTTGGATAGGTTTCACCAAGCTCTTTACTACTACTTTCAGCGGTGCATCTTCTGAGGATCCTCGACATTATCTAGACAGCTGTCATGAGGTTTTCAGGAACATAGGGATAGTGGAACCAATAGGGTCGATTTTTCTACTCTTCGCTTGTCTGGATCCGCCAGGACCTATTGGAGAGATTATTGATTAGATATACCAATTAGGTCATCAGCTTCGACTTGAGAACAATTCACGCAGCTATTTCTGGAGAAGTTTCTCCCCCTCACTTAAAGAGAGGTCTATCGGAGGCAGTTTGAGCATCTCCAACAGGGTTCTATGGCTATAACTCAGTACGAGATCAGATTCATCGACTTGGCTCGTCATGCTCTTATCATACTTCCCACTGTGAGAGAGAGTGAGGAGGTTTATTAAGGGACTCGTCCAGCCCGCTCAGTTAGCTAGAGGTGTAGGTAGAGGTATTAGAAGTGGAGGTAGAGATGCTAGAGGTGGAGGTAAAGGTATTAGAGGTGGAGGTGCAGGTACTATTCTAGTTTGTTGTAAAGAAGCTTCAATTTTATTTTGCGTTGTATCTAGTCATGCCTAATTATTCTTGAGGGCCCCTGTTTATGTGTCTATGCCAATAGGTGATTCTATTGTGGTGGATCGCGTCCATTGTTCATGTATAGTGGTGATTGGAGGTCTTGAGACTCGTGTAGATTTGCTTCTTCTGGACATGGTTGATTTTGATGTCCTATTGGGGATGAACTGGTTATCACCTTACCACGCTATCCTGGACTGTCATGCCAAGACTGTGACCTTAGCTTTACCGGGTTTGCCTCGTTTAGAATGGAGAGGGACTCCTGGTCATTCTACTAGTGTTATCTCCTATGTGAAGGCTCGATGTATGGTCAAGAATGGGTGTTTGGCCTATTTGGCATATGTTCGTGATTCTAGTGTTGAGGTTCCTTCTATTGATTCTTGCCTGTTGTTCGTGAGTTTCTTGAGGTTTTCCCTTCACACCTGCCGGGTATGCCACCCGACAGGGATATTGATTTTTCCATTAATCCAACTCCAGGCACTCAGCCCATTTCTATCCCGCCGTATCTTATGGCCCCGCCGAAGTTAAAAGAGTTGAAGGAACAGTTGCAAGACTTGCTTGACAAGGGTTCCATTAGACCCAGCATTTTGCCTTGGGGTTCGCCTGTGTTGTTTGTTAAGAAAAAGGATGGTTCGATGAGAATGTGCATTGATTACCGGCAGTTGAACAAGGTTAAAATCAAGAATAAGTATCCACTGCCGAGGATTGATGATTTGTTCGATCAGCTTTCGAGTGCCAAGGTATTTTCAAAGATAGACTTGAGGCCTGGCTACATTCAGTTGAGGATTAAGGCATCCGATGTCCCTAAGACAGCTTTCCGCACTCGGTACGGGCATTATGAGTTCTTGGTTATGTCATTCGGGTTGACAAATGCCCCAACAACTTTTATGGATTTAATGAACCGAGTGTTCAGGCCTTATTTGGACTCGTTCGTAATAGTCTTCATTGATGATATTCTGATATATTCCCACAGCAGGAAGAGCACGAGCAGCATCTCAGAGTGGTTCTTCAGACTCTAAAGGATAGTCAGCTATATGCGAAGTTCTTGAAGTGTGAGTTCTGGTTGAGTTCAGTTACATTCCTAGGTCATGTTGTATCAGCAAAAGGGTATTTAGGTTTATCCGAAGAAGATTAAGGCAATCAAGAACTAGCCTAGACCAGCATCAGCTACAGAGATTTGGAGTTTCTTGGGATTGGCAGGCTACTATCATCAGTTCGTGGAGGGGTTTGCATCTATTGCAGCCCCTATGACCAGGTTGACCCAGACGGGTGCCCATTTCAGACGATCGGACGAGTGTGAGGCGAGCTTTCAGAAGCTCAAGACAACTCTGACTATGGCACCGGTATTGGTTTTGCCCATAGGTTTAGGGTCTTATACAGTTTATTGTGATGTTTCTCGCATTAGGCTTGGTGCAGTGTTGATGCAGGATGGCAAGGTCATTTCCTATGCTTCGCGAAAGTTGAAGATTCATGAGAAGAGCTATCTGGTTCATGATTTGGAGTTGGCAACCATTGTTCACGCATCGAAAATTTGGAGGCATTATCTGTATGGCGTGGCATGTGAGGCATTCACAGATTACAAGAGTCTTCAGTATTTGTTCAAGCAAAAAGAGTTGAATTTGAGGCAGAGGAGATGGTTGGAGTTGTTGAAAGATTATGATATCACTATCTTATATCATCCGGGAAAGTCCAATGTGGTGGCCGATGCGTTGAGTAGGAAGTCAGCCAGTATGGGCAGTCTTGCTTATGTTCAGGTCAGTGAGAGACATCTTGCTTTGGATGTTCAGGCTTTGTCCAATCAGTTCATAAGGTTGGATGTTTCTGAGCCCAGCCGTGTGTTAGCCTGCACAGTTGTTCGTTCTTCATTATTGGAGCATATCCGTGATCGACAGTATGATGATCCCCATTGGTGTGTCCTCAGAGACACGGTGCAGCGCGGAGGTGCCAAGCAGGTTACCTTAGATGTTGATGGAGTGTTAAGACTTCAGGGTCGAGTTTGTGTGCCTAATATGGATGGTCTTCGAGAGTTGATTTTAGAGGAGGCCCATAGTTCCCGGTACTCTATTCATCCGGGCGTCGTGAAGATGTGCCAGGATTTACGGCAGCATTATTGGTGGCGTAGAATGAAGAAGGATATTGTTGCATATGTGGCTCAGTGTTTGAATTGTCAACAGGTTAAGCATAAACATCAGAGGCCTAGTGGTTTATTTCAGAGGATTGAGCTTCCCGAGTGGAAGTGGGAGCGGATCACTATGGATTTCGTTGTTTGACTCCCACAGACTCGGAGGAAGTTCGACGCAGTATGGGTCATTGTTGATAGGCTGACCAAGTCAGCGCATTTCATTCTTGTGGCAGTCTCCTATTCATCTGAGAGGTTAGCTGAGATCTATATCCGAGACATTGTTCGTCTTCATGGTGTGCATGTGTCTATCATTTTGGATCGAGGTACGCAGTATACCTCGCGGTTTTGGAGAGCAGTTCAGCGAGAGTTGGGCACTCAGGTTGAGTTGAGCACATCATTTCATCCTCAGACGGATAGGCAGTCCAAGCGGACTATTCAGGTTTTGGAAGATATACTTCGAGCTTATGTCATTGACTTTGAAGGCTCGTGGGATCAGTTTTTGCCTTTAGCAGAGTTTGCCTACAACAACAACTACCAGTCGAGTATTCAGATGGCTCCTTATGAGGCTTTATATGGTAGGCGATGTTGATCTCCGGTTGGATGGTTTGAGTCGGGGGAGGCTCGGTTGTTGGGTACGGATCTGGTTCAGGAGGCCTTGGACAAGGTCAAGATTATTCAGGATAGGCTTAGTACAGCTCAGTCCAGGCAAAAGAGTTATGCAGACCGCAAGGTTCGAGATGTGGCTTTTATGGTTGGTGAGCGGGTATTCCTCCGAGTGTCGCCTATGAAGGGCATGATGAGGTTTGGGAAGAGGGGCAAGCTTAGCCCTAGGTTCATTGATTCGTATGAGATTCTTCACCGAGTGGGAGAGGTGGCTTATAGGCTTGCATTGTCGTCGAGCTTATCAACCGTGCATCTAGTGTTTCATGTGTCCATGCTTCGAAAGTATCACGGCGATCCATCCCACGTGTTAGATTTCATCACTGTCCAGTTGGACAAGGACTTGTCATACGAGGAGGAGCTGGTAGCCATTCTACACCGACAGGTTCGTCTGTTGAGGTCGAAGAGTTTCCTTCTGTTCGTGTCCAGTGGAGAGATCATCCCCTTAAGGCATCGACCTAGGAGTCCGAGTCCGATATGCTGAGCCGTTATCCTCATCTTTTCCTCGACTCAGGAACTTCATTTGTTTTACAATGAAATTCTGTGTTCTGAGGCCTTGAAAAATTCATTTAGGGTCACTTCGATTTGCGTGCGCAGTCCGGGTGTGTAACCGAAAAGATTAAATATGAAATTTAGTGAAAAATGATAAGTTTTGACTGTAAAATAAATAAATTTGACTTCGGTCAACATTTTGGGTAAACGGACCCGGATCCGTAATTTGATGGTCTGGAGGGTTCGTAAAAAAATATAGGACTTGGGCGTATGCCCGGAATCGAATTCTGAGGTCCCAAGACCGAGAAATGAATTTTTAAAGAAAATTATTTTCTGAAATTGTTTGAGGAAATTTGAAATGAAAATTGGTTAGAACATGTTAGTATCGGGCCCGTATTTTTGTTCTGGTACAGGTCTTATATGTGATTTAAGATGTTTCTGTGAAATTTGATGGAAAAACGGATATCATTTGACATGATTCGGACCTAAATTGCTAAAGTCGATGTTTTATGAAGTTTGAGAAAAATCCTTTGATTTTGTGGTTTGATTCATTGTTTTTGAGGTTATTTTGGCGATTTGATCGCACGGATAAGTTCGTATGATTTTGTTGAGTTAGTACGTGTGCTGGCTCGGGTGTGTTTCGGATGTGTTTCGGGATGTTTTGAGTTTAAGAGAAGTTGCATATTTTCTGCAGTCAGTGCCCAGGGATTTTACCCTTCGCGTTCGCGTGGTCCCCTTTGTGAACGCGTAAGGCAAAGATCCCAGGTGCCCAAAGTCTTCTTCGCGAACGCGAAGATTGTGACGCAAATGTGAAGCTGAGAGGGGAGACCCTTCGCGAACGCGTCCTTCCACTCGCGAACGCATAAGGTTGAGGGGAGGGGCCACCAAGTTGTTAAACGCGAACGCGGTCTCTTGAACGCGAACGCGAGGCTCAAGCAGTTCCTGCTTCGCGAACGCGAGCCTCTGTCCGCGAATGCAAAGGCCATTGCAGCCTGACCCATCGCAAACGCGATGCATATATTTGCCCAGTTATTTTAAAGACCCAAAAACAGAACACTTATGGGATTTCTCAAAATTTTACAAAACTTCTTCTTCTCCAAAGCTCCTAGGCGATCCTTGAAGCACTTTTTCACCATAACCTTTTGGGTAAGTAATCTTTAACTTGTTTTCTTCATTTTCCATTAATATCCACTAAATTTCTAGGCCTAAAACATGTAATTAAGGGTAGAAATTAAGGATTTGGGTAGAATTATGGTTTTTTGATTAATTATGATTTAGACCTCGTTTTGGGGTTGGATTTAAAAACAAATTATATATCCGGGCTCGTGGGTGAATGGATAATCGGGTTTTGATCCGAACCTCGTATTTTGACCAAGCGGGCCCGGGGTGGATTTTTGAGAAGAATGATTAGAAGGCTATAATTAAATATTGGAATTGGATTGTTTAGCATTTATTGATGTTATTAAGTCAATTGTGTATAGATACGATTGTGTTGGAGCCAAATTTGAAAGGAAAAGCGGTGTTTGAGGCTTGAGTTGGCCATGGAAGTTCGAGGTAAGTGTTTGGTCTATCCTTAGCTTGAGGGATTAGGATTTGTGTCCTACTTGCTATTTGCTTCTTGTTGAGTACGATGTATAGGCATGGTGACGAGTATCTATACGTTGGTGTCAAGCATGACCGTGAGTCTTATATTGTGAATTTTCATGACTTCATTGTATTATTCATGCCTTGGTGAAGATTTCTAATTGTTGTATAAAGTTTGTGGAAAGATTTGTGACCTATGAACATTGAAGAGTGTTGGTTCAAGTTGTATAGCGAAATTGTGAAAGTATAAGTGACAATTGAACTTTTAGAGCATTGGCTCGAGTTGTGAAGTAAAAAACTCTAGAGTATTGGCTCGAGTTGTGAAGTGAATTGTGAAATAAAAGTGAAAGAAAGAGAAAGTGTTATTAAATTGTTCCTTTGCCGGGATATTGTTGCTTTGTTGGTTATCTCCCTTGCCGGGATGTTGATATTATTGATGTTGTTCCCTTGTAGGGATTTAATTGTTTAATTGTTGTTCCCTTGCCGAGATTCCTATTATGACTTTGTTTATTCCCTTGCCCCTTTGTTTGTGATTGTTGTTTGGGTGGGGAAGAGTTTTAAAGTACGAAGGGTGATGCCGTGCATTGTTTGTTATCGTGAGGAAAGAGAGTAAAAGCACGAAGGGTGATGACGTGCCGCACAATGTACTATTTCATGCTGATTTTATTGATTATATGGTGAGGAAAGAGAGTAAAAGCACGAAGGGTGATGCCGTGCACATTTTTATTATATGATTGCTTTGGTGAGGACGAGAGTAAAAGCACGTAGGGTGATGTCGTGCATTTGTTGATTTCTGATTCTTTGTTGATATCCGAGTTATGTTGTTTCTTTCATTACTTGTTGTTATTTGATTTTACTTTGAGGTTATAGATTCCCTTACCCTATTTGCCTTGTGACTGTTGTTTGGGTGCGGAAGAGCATAAAACAAGAAGAGTGATGTCGTGTCTTGTTTTGGTGAGAGAGTGTTAAAACACGAAGGGTGATGCTGTGTATTGTCTTGGTGAGAGAGTAAAAGCACGAAGGGTGATGCCATGCACTTGTCTGTGATTTCCCTAATTTTATTATTTATAACCGTGTTACGGTTTATCTACACTAAATTGTTGGCTTC